>NC_056076.1:20583328-20886745 GCF_016772045.2 Ovis aries | reverse complement strand
CCAGCATTGCTGACCCCCATCCCACCTGCCAGTACTCATCTGCCAGCCCTTCTCCGTCCACTCTAAGGAGATGCCAGCTGACAGCCACACTCTGGCTAACAGCACTTTCGCCATTCCTGAGCTTGGCAGTTGTCCATTGTCATGTTTCCAGGGCTGGTTATTTACATAAGAAAGTTATTTAGCTTTGATCAATAACCTCAGATATACAGATGACACCACCCTTATGGCAGAAAGTGAAGAGGAACTAAAAGCCTCTTGATGAAAGTGAAAGAGGAGAGTGAAAAACTTGGCTTAAAGCTCAACATTCAGAAAACTAAGATCTTGGCATCTGGTCCCATCACTTCATGGCAGATAGATGGAGAACCAGTGGGAACAGTGTCAGACTTCATTTTGGGTGGGGGGGGGGCTCCAAAATCACTGCAGATGGTATTTGCAGCCATGAAATTAAAAGACGCTTACTCTTTGGAAGAAAAGTTATGACCAACCTAGATAGCATATTCAAAAGCAGAAATATTACTTTGCCAACAAAGGTCCGTCTAGTCAACGCTATGGTTTTTCCTGTGGTCATGTATGGATGTGAGAGTTGGACTGTGAAGAAGGCTGAGCACCGAAGAATTGATGCTTTTGAACTGTGGTGTTGGAGAAGACTCCTGAGAGTCCCTTGGACTGCAAGGAGATCCAACCAGTCCATCCTAAAGGAGACCAGTCCTGGGTGTTCATTGGAAGGACAGATGCTAAAGCTGAAACTCCAATACTTTGGCCACCTCATGCAAAGAGTTGACTCACTGGAAAAGACCTGATGCTGGGAGGGATTGGGGGCAGGAGAAGAGGGGACAACAGAGGATGAAATGGCTGGATGGCATCACTGACTTGATGGACGTAAGTTTGAGTGAACTCCGGGAGTTGGTGATGGACAGGGAGGCCTGGTGTGCTGCGATTCATGGGGTTGCAAAGAGTCTGACATGACTGAGTGACTGAACTGAACTGAACTGGTTACTCAGAGAAGAATACCCACTCTGGTACTCTTGCCTGGAAGGTCCCATGGACGGAGGAGCCTGGTGGCTATAGTGCATAGGGTCGCGAACAGTTGGACACGACTGAGTGACTTCACTTTCACTTTTCACTTTCATGCATTGGAGAAGGAAATGGCAACCCACTCCAGTGTTCTTGCCTGGAGAATCCCAGGGACAGAGGAGCCTGGTGGGCTGCCATCTATGGGGTCGCACAGAGTCGGAGACGACTGAAGTGACTTAGCAGCAGCAGCACAGAAGAATATGTGTCCCATTTGCCTGTGGCTTATGTTTTTGCACCAGAGGGAAAGCTGGGGTACCCTATAGTATGGTAGAAATCAGATTAACCTTGGTTTTCTTTGACTTCCTCTAGAAATTAGCTGTGTGACCAGTCACAGAGTCTTCTGGAGGTTTTGTATCTGAAGCTGGGGATAAGCACCCACTCTGGTTGATTTCCCCTCTTCATTTCGCAGCTACTATGGCGGTGTTCCCTTTGGCGGTATTTTAATACACGGTTTGGGTAGTGCTTTCAGTTCAGGTCAGTTCAGTCGCTCAGTCATGTCCGACTCTGCGACCCCATGAATTGCAGCACGCCAGGCCTCCCTGTTCATCACCATCTCCCGGAGTTCACTCAGACTCACGTCCATCGAGTCCGTGATGCCATCCAGCCATCTCATCCTTGGTCGTCCCCTTCTCCTCCTGCCCTCAATCCCTCCCAGCATCAGAGTCTTTTCCAATGAGTCAGCTCTTCTCATGAGGTGGCCAAAGTACTGGAGTTTCAGCTTTAGCATCAGTCCCTCCAAAGAAATCCCAGGGCTGATCTCCTTCAGAATGGACTGGTTGGATCTCCTTGCAGTCCAAGGGACTCTCAAGAGTCTTCTCCAACACCACAGTTCAAAAGCATCAATTCCTTGGTGCTCAGCCTTCTTCACAGTCCAAATCTCACATCCATACATGACCACAGGAAAAACCATAGCCTTGACTAGACGGACCTTAGTCGGCAAAGTAACGTCTCTGGCTTTTGAATATGCTATCTAGGTTGGTCATAACTTTTCTTCCAAGGAGTAAGCGTCTTTTAATTTCATGGCTGCAGTCACCATCTGCAGTGATTTTGGAGCCCAAAAAATTAAAGTCTGACACTGTTTCCACTGTTTCCCATCTATTTCCCATGAAGTGATAGGACCGGATGCCATGATTTTCGTTTTCTGAATGTTGAGCTTTAAGCCAACTTTTTCGCTCTCCTCTTTCACTTTCATCAACAGTTTTTTTTAGCTCCTCTTCACTTTCTGCCATAAGGGTGATGTCATCTGCATATCTGAGGTTATTGATATTTCTCCTGACAGTCTTGATTCCAGCTTGTGTTTCTTCCAGTCCAGCGTTTCTCATGATGTACTCTGCATATAAGTTAAATAAGCAGGGTAACAATATACAGCCTTGACATACACCTTTTCCTATTTGGAACCAGTTCCATGTCCAGTTCTAACTGTTGCTTCCTGACCTGCATACAGATATCTCAAGAGGCAGGTTAGGTGGTCTGATATTCCCATCTCTTTCAGAATTTTCCACAGTTTATTGTGATCCGCACAGTCAAAGGCTTTGGCATAGTCAATAAAGCAGAAATAGATGTTTTTCTGGAACTCTGTTGCTTTTTCCATGATCCAGTGGATGTTGGCAATTTGATCTCTGGTTCCTCTGCCTTTTCTAAAACCAGCTTGAACATCAGAAAGTGCACGGTCCACGTATTGCTGAAGCCTGGCTTGGAGAATTTTGAGCATTACTTTACTAGCATGTGAGATGATTGCAATTGTGCGGTAGTTTGAGCATTCTTTGGCATTGCCTCTCTTTGGGACTGGAATGAAAACTGACCTTTTCCAGTCCTGTGGCCACTGCTGAGTTTTCCAAATTTGCTGGCATATTGAGGGCAGCACTGTCACAGCATCATCTTTCAGGATTTGAAACAGCTCAACTGGAATTCCATCACCCCCACTAGCTTTGTTCGTAGTGATGCTTTCTAAGGCCCACTTGACTTCACATTTCAGGATGTCTGGCTCTAGATTAGTGATCACATCATCATGATTATCTGAGTCGTGAAGATCTTTTTTGTACAGTTCACCATGTATTCTTGCCACCTCTTCTTAATATCTTCTGCTTCTGTTAGGTCCATACCATTTCTGTCCTTTATCGAGCCCATCTTTGCATGAAATGTTCCCTTGGTATCTCTAATTTTCTTGAAGAGATCTCTAGTCTTTCCCATTCTGTTGTTTTCCTCTATTTCTTTGCATTGATCTCTGAAGGCTTTTTTATCTCTCCTTGCTATTCTTTGGAACTCTGCATTCAGATGCTTATATCTTTCCTTTTCTCCTTTGCTTTTGCTTCTCTTCTTTTCACAGCTATTTGTAGGGCCTCCCCAGACAGCCATTTTGCTTTTTGCATTTCTTTTCCATGGGGATGATCTTGATCCCTGTCTCCTGTACAGTGTCATGAACCTCATTCCATAGTTCATCAGGCACTCTGTCTATCAGATCTAGACCCTTAAATCTATTTCTCACTTCCACTGTATAATCATAAGGGATTTGATTTAGGTCATACCTGAATGGTCTAGCGGTTTTCCCTACTTCTTCAGTTTGAGTCTGAATTTGGTAATAAGGAGTTCATGATTTGAGCCACAGTCAGCTCCTGGTCTTGTTTTTGTTGACTGTATAGAGCTTCTCTATCTTTGGCTGCAAAGAATATAATCAATCTGATTTCGGTGTTGACCATCTGGTGATGTCCATGTGTAGAGTCTTCTCTTGTGTTGTTAGAAGAGGGTGTTTGCTATGACTAGTGCATTTTCTTGGCAAAACTGTATTAGTCTTTGCCCTGCTTCATTCCGCATTCCAAGGCCAAATTTGCCTGTTACCCCAGGTGTTTCTTGATTTTGTGACTTCATGAACCACAGCACGCCAGGCCTCCCTGTCCATCACCAACTCCTGGAGTCCACCCAAACCCATGTCCATTGAGTCAGTGATACCATCCAACCGTCTCATCCTCTGTCATTCTCTTCTCCTCCTGCCCTCAATCCCTCCCAGCATCAGGGTCTTTTCAAATGAGTCAGTTCTTCGCATGAGGTGGCCAAAGCATTGGAGTTTCAGCTTTAGCATCAGTCCCTTCAATGAACACCCAGGACTGATCTCCTTTAGGATGGACTGGTTGGATCTCCTTGCAGTCCAAAGGACTCACAAGAGTCTTCTCCAACACCACACTTCAAAAGCATCAATTCCTCAGCGCTCAGCTTTCTTCACTGTTCAACTCTCACATCCATACATGACCACGGGAAAAATCATAGCCTTGACTAGATGGACTTTTGTTGGCAAAGTAATGTCTCTGCTTTTGAATATGCTATCTAGGTTGGTCATAGCTTTCCTTCCAAGGAGTAAGCGCCTTTTAATTTCATGGCTGCAGTCACCACCTGCAGCGATTTTGGAGCCCCCCAAAATAAATTCTGACACTGTTTCCACTGTTTCCCCATCTATTTCCCATGAAGTGATGCCACCACATGCCAAGATCTTCGTTTTGTGAATGTTGAGCTTTAAGCCAAGTTTTTCACTCTCCTCTTTTACTTTTATCAAGAGGCTTTTAGTTCCTCTTCACTTTCTGCCATAAGGGTGGTGTCATCTGCATATCTGAGGTTATTGATATTGCCCGAAGTGCTTAGATAACAACAGTGAATTTCTGTTACCTGTTATCAGCTAACTCTTCATCATTACACTGAGGAATGTATCCCAGAGGAAATTTAGCAAAGTGGATATTTTTTGGTCTTGTTCACTTGTAGACATCATTCTTTACGGAAACCTCCTGGTAAGCCCCAGTACTTTATCTCAGTAGAAGAACATGTTCTTTTACAGCATTATTTACTACTTTGACATTTATTTGAGTTCTTTTTGAATTTTTGTTTTTGTTGTTCAGTTGCTACATTGTGTCCACCTCTTTGCAACCCCATGGACTGTAGCATGCCAGGCTCCTCTGTCCTCCACTATCTCCCCGAACTTGCTCAAACTCATGTCCATTGAATTGGTGATGCCATCCAACCATCTCGATCTCTGCTGCTGCCTTGTCCTTTTGCCTTCCATCCTTCCCAGTATCAGGGTCTTTATTTTTGAATAGTCTGTATTTGACATTCTGCAAGATTTCCTGCCACAGAGTAGTAAAAACTTGAGGGGTTCCCAGCCCCACAATTGGCTACTCCATTAATCACCAAGTTTGTTCCCTCTCTGCAAATTGCATTGGATCATACATGGGTTGGCCATTAGGCCCTGAAGCCATAGCACATGGGTTTGATGCGAGTGGCTTCCTGTCTTGGCAGGTATGCCAACTTTGGGGTCTACATCCCTCCCCCACAGACACCTGAAAGCCTTGGCTCAGAAGTTTGGACTCAGGGAGTGTATTTTGGCCTATACTTTATTTCTCATAACATCAACCTTTTTCTTATGATGACAGCACAAAAGGGGAGAGATTTGGACCCCAAAATATCTGATAACCAGTTACAAAGGCTTTGGGGCCCATTCTGAGCTTTTTGCTTAGGAATTCTGAGCTTGAGTATATGTCTTTGAAGTAAAGCATTTAAGAGAAGTTTGATAAATATCTTAAGTCACTTGAATTTTGTTGTTGTTCTTGTTAAAATATTCAGCATATTCTTAGTTCTGGTTAGCTTGTAAACAGTGTGGCAAAGCTTTGCAGATCAAGTTACCCTCCAATTTCTAATTCAGTTTTAATAACCAGCATCCATCTTGATTCCAGCTTGTGTTTCTTCCAGTCCAGCGTTTCTCATGATGTACTGTGCATAAGTTCTTGGTCTTGTCTAAGTACCATAAAGCATGAAGGGAGTTCCAGTTTGCTTTTTTATTTGTTCATTTCAGGCTGTGCTGGGTCTCTGATGCCGTGGGGGCTTTTCTTTAGTTGCGAGAGCTGGGGCTACTCTCTAGATGTGGTGCACCCGCTTCTTGCTGTGGCGGCTTCGTTTGTCGCAGAGCATGGGCTCTGGGGTGCTCAGGCTTCGTTAGTTGTGGCTCCCGGCTCTAGAGCGCAGGCTCAGTAATGTGGCACATGGGCTAAGTTGCCCCCAGGCATGTGAGATCTTCCCGGATTAGGGATTGAACCTTTGTCTCCTGGATTCACAGGCAGTTTCTTTACCACTGAGCCAGGCTGACTCCTCACCTTCCTTGTGGGTTGTTGACCTAGAAAATTAAACAACAGCAACAACAAAGCCAGCCAAGCCCTATGGACACCATCGTCCTCCTCAGGCCCACCTTCCTGACGTGGAGGTGACAGCGGAGTCCCAGGTTGTCCGTGGCACCTCCCTGGTCTTTGGAAGTCTCACAGCCTCTGCTTTGTGCTGTGTAGGAACAGAGAGGAGCAGCTGCCGTGGAGAGTAAGGCTCACACTGATGAGAAGCACGGTTCACCGCTGACTGCATGTTCCTATCCTTGTGCGAAAGGGTTTCTCAGATTTCTGTTATATACTGTGATTTAGCTGCATATTTAAAGCAACATAAAACATAATTTATTATGATGGACAGCGCTAAAATAGAGTGCCAGTTTTTCCTAGAATGTAATTATAGTTGATCCTTGAATTATGCAGAGGTTAGAGACCCAGATCCTCCTAGGAGTTGAAAAATGGTGTAGAAATTAAAGTCAGCTCTCCATATCTGTGGTTCTTCCATATCCTCAGTCCTGTGCCTGTGGTTCTGCACCCACGGATTCAGCTAGCCATGGATCATATAGTATCATAGTATTTACTTTTGAAAAAGAAAAAAACTTCCTATGAGTGGACCCGCACAATTCAAACCCATGTTATTCAAGGGTTGACTGTATATAAAAGTAGGTAATGTGTAGCCCAAAGGCCGAATGTAGACCCTCCCCTCCGTGTGCTTCCTCCAAACCCTAAAATAAGTGGGCTTATTTGTATAAGCAGGAACCTGAAGGCTGTCACGCCACTCTTTGGGTGTAGCCCAGAAGGCCGGCTACATCAGCTCTGAGCCTGTCCGACTGCCTCTCCTCCCCAGTGTAAGGGCCTGGCTCTGGGGCGTTGTTCTCTATCCTCAGTAGCCTGACTCTGAGGGCCCCTGACACAGGTAACGCTCTCAGCTGTGTTGTGTGGAGGTGTTCTGAGTCCTGTCTCCAAAGCAGGGTGACTGTCTTCTTAAAGGCTGGGGTACAGCTTCTTGACCTCCTGCACCCCAGGGACCCTCAGTGGGTACTGAGCATCTGGAAGGCACTCAGGACGTTGAAAGAAAAGTCAGAGTATCTTGAAATTGGGAAGGACCTTAGCTGGCTCGGCCAGCTTGTCCCCATCCAGGTTCTGAATTCCTTCTGCAGTAGCCTTAGCAAGGGCCACCCAGACCCTCTGATGTGGGGAATCTATGCCCACAGCATCTGACTGGTCTCAGAACCACTGCTTCTGAGATTGACTCCGTGTTGCCCTGGTTACTGTTTGTGACCAGTTGTTTTACCTTCCCAAGTGGTTCATGCTCCATGAGAATGAGAATCAGTTCTTACTGATTGCCCTCAGTGCTAGACAGAGAGGCAGTTTTGAGCCTGGAAGTCATTTGTGATGAAACCACCCCTTAGAGCATGCAGGAGCCCCAGGCGGAGATGAAATGGTATTGAAGGGTCACTGCACGGCCCTTTGAGAAGCCTCCGGTGTCTGAGCCTTGCAGGGCTGTGTGCGCTGGCATCCGTGCATGTGTTCCCCACCCCTCACTCATGGTGCTTGCTCCCGCTGCCGCAGTGGGCCTGCCTCTCCTGGTCCATCACCGGCCTCTCGTTTACCTCTACTCAGCAGCTCAGGAAGCTCAGTGGCCACTCACTGCTAGAATGTGTCTTAGAATAAGTACAGCAGATTTTTAAGAGCTCTGAGATGATGAGCAGCATGTTTGGACTTGGAGGAATGGCTGTGTGGCCTCCACTGTGGCTGTTCCAAAGTCTTAGAGGGTTTTGATAGCATTCCAGATACTTGAGGGCATCAAATTAAGTGAATTCTGGAAAAATGAGCATTTGGTATAGAAATCTTTTGAAGTCAGGAATTCTTATTACTTTCAAGTCTGTACAGCAATGCTAATGAGGTATTTCAGAAGAGGAACTGTGCTGGTTGTATTTTGATGATTAGTTGGGACATGCTAGCAATTAGTACTGTTCATTTCCATTAAATTAATGTGCTAATGCTCTCTTTTTTCTAAAGTAGTTTAACTATATAATATGTTTGTGATTAATTTTACATAGTAAGGCTTCCAAACACACATAAACATCAACTTTGAGTAGAAGCCAAATTCATAGAAGCCTAAAATCATGACTCAGAAGAGTTTAAGGGTTTTTTAAAAATAAAGTTACAACGGCAACAGATCTCTAAGCAGAGCCTTCATAGCAAAGGAGAAGACGATGTGAACAGGCATGTTGAGACTAATAGGGAAAGAAGACTTCCCGAGAAAACAGTGGTTTCTTACTTAGAGAACCTTGTAAGGGAGAGTGGGTCCTTGGGTACTCTGTCAGCCAAGGCTCCGTGACCACAGAGATGCCCAGGAGGGAGCCCAGCTGAGCTCAGCTGATGGGGCCGTGGGCTGGGCAGCAGCCAGGTTCTTTCCCACGAAGACACCGAGGAGGCTTAAACCACATAATAACAGTCCGCCCACTGAGGAGGGCGCCAAGCCTGGGCTTGCTGGGTTGTTTTATTTACTTGAAGACATTTTTTCTGCTCTACATGTACCAAGATAGCACAGTTCATTGTGCCATGCCTTCCTCTCCTACCCGCTCCCCCCGCCCCCCCACCTTGTAGTTGTGGAGAAAAATGCTCTGGGATTTAGTCTATTCCCAGTTAGGGAGAACAGAGAATGTGGGACGTGGGTGACAAAAGGTGAATGTGCTCTAGAGAGTTCAGAGCCCTCGCCAGAACTCAGGTCCCATTTTGATAAGGATGTCGCAGGGCGGATGGATGGAAGCCCAAGGCGCTGCCTGTCCTCTGCACTTGGGGGGGTGGGCCCAGCCTTGCTGAGGGCTGGGGTGGAGTCGGGGGTTGGAGCGGGCTGAGGAGACTGGCTCCACACACATTAGTGGTTGGGTTTGCAGGCCAAGCCTTGGTGAAGAGGGCACTCCGGCCTGCCCATGTGCAGTACTGACCCAGCAGCCCCTTGAAGGCAGATGCGGTTTCTGGTGTGTCAGAAAAAACAGCATCTCCACCGCTAGGTGGCCTCTGCTCTGGGACTTCCCTGGTGGCTCAGCTGGTAAAGAATCTACCTGGCATGCAGGAGACCCCGGTTCGATTCCTGGGCCGGGAAGATCCCTTGGGGAAGGGACCAGCTGCTCTAAACAGGTGTGACACGTGTATCAGGTGAGTGAACATGTATGTAGCAGTTACGGATCATGATAAAGGACGTGAAGAAAACAGAACAGGGTGACATGAGTGACCAAGAGGCTCCTTCAGGTGAAGTTGTCAGAAAGGTTATTTCCCATGAGGGGAAATCTCTTAGACCTGGAAGATAAGGAAAGGCCAGTCCTGTGGTGACTGGTGAGGGAATAGCCAATGAGAAAACTTAAGTCAGGCACAAGCTTCAGTACGTGAAAAACACATGGTCACGTGACTAAAGAGAGGTGGCTGATGGGAGCGCCCTGGGCGGAAGGGGAGTGACAGGGGATGAGGATGGAGAGCTTGGTAGTGACATAAAGCTCGCAGGGCTGGACCCCACCCTGAATGCAGAGCCAGTGGAGCGTTGAGAGTGCCAGCGTCACTCCGGCTGACGTTTAGAGAAAGGGCTTCAAGGTGACAAGCCCAGAAGCACTGAGGAGGCTCTCACGGTGGTCTCAGGTGGACAGGGAGAGGGAGCTGCGGGCAGAGTCAGGGCAGGGATAGCTGTCGACAGCCCTGATGGATGGAGTCATTGTGAAACTGGGAGGGAGGAGGGCAGGGTGGCTCCCATTTGCAGTGAGTGAATGGTGGGGCCTTGTCCCGAGGTATGGACTTGTGGAAGGGACACTCTGGAAGTGGTGGTGGGACAGGATGAGCACAAGTGCAAATCGTGAGTTCTCTTTCGGCTACATTGAACTTGAGGGCCCATAAGAGTGGCGAGGTCAGGTGCCAGGTCTGAAGAGCATTGAGTCATAAATGGGATTTACAGTTAAGGGCCTGGATGAACTCACCTGGACAGAGTGTACAGCAAGGGAGCAGGGGTGGGGAGTGAACTCTGAGGCCTCCCCACACCTGGAGGTTGAGCTTCTTAGAAGGAGCCAGCTAGTGTAGCCCCCCAGGTAGGAGATGGTAGTCAGCCATGTCATGAGGAAATTGTTTCTGGGGGGAGCAGTTGATTGTCACGTGCTGCTGAGAGTTGAGCTAAAATGAGCCTAGAAGAGTAACCACTGGACACCATGGAAAGTCAAAGTGTTAGTCACTCACTAAAGTGTCTGACTCTTTGTGACCCCATGAACTGTAGCCTGTCAGGCTCCACTGTCCATGGAATTCTCCAGGCAAGAATACTGGAGTGGGTTGCCATTTCCTTCTCCAGGGGATCTTCCTGACCCAGGGATCAAACCCAGGTCTCCTGCATTGTAGGCAAATTCTTTACCGTCTGAGCCACCAGGGAAGCCTGGACAGCATGGAGGCCATCAGCAAACTTGACGAGAGTAATTTAATCTGTGCCTTGGAGATAGAAGCTCTGTCAGATTGGGTTGAGGAGTCTGTGGGAAATGGAGAAGGGGGATCGGGGAGTATGGCAACTCTTCTGAGCGATTTTCCTATAAAGGGGAGCTGGAAACCATGGCTCTGGCTGGAGAGAGCTATGGAATCGAGGAAAAGCCAGCTGGTTTACTAGGCAAGATGACAGAGGACAAGGGGGTGACGGGGAGAGGTGGGGTCATGAATTTGGAGAAATGACTTGGGATGGGTGATGGTTTCACCCTGTCCCCCCGATGTGTGCAGGGCTCCACATCCCCGCCGAAAGTCCACACCTGGCCCTAATATATTGATGTGAGGAGGTGCCTGCAGGAGTCCCTGGGCCTTTCTCGGCGGCAGAGCTGGTGGAGTGCCTGGAGCCGGTTTTCCACAGCCATGGGGGTGGGAGAACAAATGTGGGCTGACTGGTTGCTCCTTGGGTGATTTGTTCATTCCATGTGCAAACACTATTGAGGCCACTCTGGCCCAGGTGTGGTTCCGGCCCCTCAGACCCCATGCACAGCAGCCTCTCTCCCCAGGAGAGCTCTTTCTGCCTGTGGGGTAGGGGCGGAGGCAGCGGGCACTGGCCAGCCACCTGCTGGGGCCCCCACCGAGGAGCAGCCCTGAGGCAGGTGTGCTGTTTCCTAGAAGGGGGATTTGAACCTGTTTCCAGGAGGAAGGTGTGTGTGATTTCTTTGAGAAGGAGGAAATGGGGTGCAGGAAAGGAGACATGAGTCAAGGTTGCAGCAGCAAAGCCTGTGGGGAGGGGTGGAGGGCTGAGCTGGAAGCCCCAGGCTACCACAGCCCACCCCCAAACCCACCCCACCCCACCCCCAAAACCCCACCCCCGGCGGCTAAGTGAGTTAGAGTTCAGTGGCGGCTGCATTTCTCCAGGTAAGCGACCTTCAGTCCACATGAAGAGGGGCCCTGGGCTGGTGTGGCTCCTCACGAGTGCAGTCCTCTGGGCCTAGGACTGGGGGGGTAAGGCCCCAGATGGCCTTCCCTGTGCAGTTTTAAGAACCTGGACTTGGTTCAAGCATCCTGTTGCAGCCTCAGATGAGTCATTTAGCCTGCTGTGCCTGCTTCTTCATCATAAAAAAAATGAGACTTGATTGCAATACATCACAGTGATCTAGTCTGGTTAAAACGAAGTTACTGACCCAGCAACTGCCGCCTCCTGTGTTGACAGACAACCTGTATGAGCCCTGGGGCCAAAGGCCTTGGGTTCAAATTCTGGTTCCGTTTCTAGCTGTGGTATCTTGAGTCAGGGACTCTGGGCCTCAGTTTGCTTATCTGTGCAATGGGGGTAATACTGACACCTGCCTTCTGAGGTGTCTGGTGAAGGAATCTGCGTAACTGCTGAGAAGAGCAGCTGGGTGCCAGCTGCCGTCAGGACAAAGGCTGCAGACGCCTCCGGTGTGTGTGCAGCCACACGATGGTTGTGCCTTGTCTCCGCAGTTCCGCCTGGTGGTGAAGACAGCCCTGAAGCTGCTGCTGGTCTTTGTGGAATACTCGGAGTCCAATGCACCTCTCCTGATTCAGGCCATCTCTGCTGTGGACACAAAAAGGGGTGAGTGATCCCCGCTCGCTATGTCATCCAAGTAAGAGTCTCATGTAGGATTTCCACTTTTTATTTCCATGTTCAAGGCACAATTGAAACGGAACAGAATTCCCGTTGTGTGGACTTCTGACATCAGTAAACAGATGTTTCAGGATGCATGTATAAAGATTAGGTGAAGGAGGGAACAGGGAAAGAAAAGCACCCCTAGCTGACCCAGGACAGGTCAGACTCCAGCTTATCGTTGCTCCATCTTCAGCCACCTCAACTGAACGCACAGAGCCAGCTTGTTCTCTTTTCCCATCCTTTGGAGTCACTTTGGCTCCTTCGTCTCTTCCCCTCCCTCCCGCCTGCTTTATTGGCTTTCACCCCACAACGTTCCTTAAACATCTTCCCTCCCTTGCATCCTCTTCACCATCTCTCACTGGGCATCCTTTACCTCCCTGAAATGCTACCCGCCTCTCTGCTATTGGAGGCTTCTTCTAAAGCACAAGTTTGGTCACGTCGTTTTCCATCTGAAACCTGCCGGTGGCTCCCCAGTGCCCGGTTAGGGCCGACCCTTCACGTCCCATTCCTGTCCACCCGCCACCCCCACCTCCCACCCAGTCTGCACCAGGCCCGCCCTGCTTTGGATCAGATGAGCATATTCTCTCAAAGCCCTGCGTGCCCCTCATCTCTGCTGTGCCTATTCTCCCAGGAGTGTGTGTCCTGCTGGACAGTGGGGTGCCTGTCCCCTCTGGGTGTCCCAGCACCTGGCTGACCCACAGCAGGAAGGCCTACTGCCGGCCTGCACACCTGTTGACAAATGAGCTTTGGATTCGGTTTACAGCATGACATGCTGCGTCCCCTTTAATATTGTGAAGTCTGATTCTGAAATGGGTTTTTCTTTTGTTTTATTCTTTAAAACAGCTTCCGTGGGAGCTTAGATGGTAAAGAATCTGCCTACAATGCAGGAGACCAGGGTTCGATCCCTGGGTTGGAAAGATCTCCTGGAGAAGGGCATGGCAACCCACTCCAGTATTCTTGCCTGGAGAATCCCATGGACAGAGGAGCCTGGTGGGCTACAGTCTATAATGTTGCAAAGAGTTGGAGACGACTGAGTGACTAACAAATACTTAGGTTTTGTTCCTCAGTAGGACATTTTTATTAATATTGTCATCCCCACAAAGACTCTAACAAGAACAAAAACCTGTTAACATTAATTATTTTCTTTTTATAATAGAAATACTCTGTAGAAAATTTGGAAAAAAAAAAAAAAAACCAGTGTAAAGAAGACCATAGAAATTTACCTGTAGTCTCACCAGATGGAATTGTTGTTAACATGTTGGTATATGGTTGTGTGTGTGTATGTATGTATGGACACACATGTTTATGTATAAGTCAGCTCAGGGACAACTGATGAAAACAAATGAGAGGCCTAAATAGCCTTCTTTGATTCAAACCACTTGTGTCTGACTCAGTGTTGATCAGAGACCCACATTCAGGACTGAATGCAAAGATGAAAGAAAGCAGCTTCCTAGTTGCTTTGAAAGTTTGAATATGAGTTAATGAAAGCCATCCAGGACCATGAACTGGGATTCTGCATTTTTCCCACAAACACGCAGGCAGATGTCAGTCCCTAGCATGGTGGACTGCAGGTGGGAGGCAACTCTAGGCCTGTGTGTGCTTGTACCACAGAGACAGTCCTAGTGTGTGATCAGGGGCTATGAGTCTAGAAGGTTGATGCCAGGCTATCTGAAGCATGACCATGAAGACCCTTGTGGCCTAAAGCACATCAAGGGGATCCCTTGAGAATCCTAATGAAGGCTTCCAATGACTCAGAAGCCAGGGTGGGCTTTCCCAAGGCCAGTCCATGGCTTAGGGTCAAAGGTGGGTGTTTGGGAAAAGAGTGAAGCTGATCCTTTCATTCATCCTTGGAAGATTCATACTCTGTTCTCCAACTCTTTGAGTTACTTTAGGATAATTAGCAGGCTCTTCATTTTCCTATCCTAAATTTCAGGTAACCCTTGGGCCCTTGTCATGTGGGCCGTGTTAAAGGAGACAACCTTCTTATGACCTGGAGGTTCTCCCTTGACTTCACTGGTTTGGGAGCTCATAGCTTCCTTCCTCCGGAGAAGGCAATGGCACCCCACTCCAGTACTCTTGCCTGGAAAATCCCATGGATGGAGGAGCCTGGTGGGCTGCAGTCCATGGGGTTGCTGGGAGTCGGACATGACTGAGTGACTTCATTTTCACTTTACTGCATTGGAGAAGGAAATGGCAACCCACCCCAGTATTCTTGCCTGGAGAATCCCAGGGACGGGGGAGCCTGGTGGGCTGCCGTCTATGGGGTCACACAGAGTCAGACACGACTGAAGCAACTTAGCAGCAGCAGCAGCTTCCTTCCTCAGACTGCATATCTCACGTAGAGACCATCTGGGAAAGAGGAGTGATCCTGGGTGCACCAAACCCGCAAGTCTCCACCTGTAGGCCCAGCTGTACACTCAGCTGTACTCTCTCCCCCAAGACAAAGCAATGGCTGCTCTTTCCCAATTTATAAAAATAAAGTCATAACAGGGAATGGATTGTTTTCTCAACCTCATGGTTTTCCCAGTGAAATTTCTTAAGCTTTTGGCAAGTATTGTCATCTGGCTGCTACTGAGCACTAGCAGCTGAGGACAGACAGGATCCGCACTGATGGAAAAACTCGGTCCTAGCTTATCATGTGTGGTTCATTCGCGTATTTCTCTATGACATGTGTGGTCTTGGCCATGACATTATAACACATACATGTAACACCATCCTATATTACTGCCAGTAAAACTGTTCCTGAACTCTGTGCTGGAATTGCACACATACATACGTCATGCTGTTCTGCAGGGGGAAGTATAACTTGCAGGTGTGTTTCCACCTGGCAGGTTGAGAAACTGCCCTCCAGTCCCTCTCAGCTGGATGAGCGAGTAGGTAGACATGCCAGAGGTGACCAAGGGCCAGCTAAGTACATCCATTTCAACACAAGTTTATAAATCCGCCATAAATGTGACTCCTCAAGGTGGTTTTGGATTCATTCTTTTGGAGGTTAGGTTGGAGAATGGGCATGTTAATGTACAGACCTTTTTAGTAGAAAGGAATTCTTTTGGATGATGAAAAATGGTAGGTTTAAAGAATCAGCAAAGAAAATCAACAAGTGAGCCGCAAGTTCTCAGAAATTACTACCACATGAAGTTGTCCAAGAACAAATTCCTCTGATTGCTGTATAAACAACACATCCCACACATGGGTTAACGGGAAAGGTTCATCGGTGAGCATGGATGGACAAATTGCTGTTCTGCCAACAGTGGGCCAGTTAGGGAGCAGCAATAAAAGCTGAGGGATTTAGGTGTATCATAGGGACTAATAAATATGTATGAATTAGTGAAAATTAAAAGGGCCCCATTTGATCGTGGTAGTTGGCACTTTGGCTCAGGTGCTAGAATGAAACCATGGATTTGAGTTAGTCTCTAAGGCATGGCTCAGTGTCATACCTGTCTGTGCAGACTGCTGGCACGTCTTCTCCTTTGCATGGGTCTTCAAGTCACTTTCCCTTCCTAGTGGATAGGGCCAGGCAGGAAGAGAGAATGGCAGTTAGCAGCCATGGGAACGCATGGGAAGGTGTTGCTTTGTCATTCTGCCATCATCAAAGACTTCTTCACTAGTGGTTAGCAGGAAACTGATCGAGAATCGCCTGGGCAGGGTGCCCCTCCCTCTGACTGTTTGGGTTTCCCTCCCAGACAGAGGGTGCGGGTAAGTGACCAGATGGGGTACCTTATTTTGAAATTTCAGTCATAAATCTTGAGTCCTGCTAATTTGGTTCAGCACTGCTTTTGAAGAGGTGCCGTTTTTCATTTGAATGTGAGGTGATGAGATATGACATAATTTTTAAACATGTGTCTCACACATGATTAACGGAGCTGGGGAGGTGGGTGGGGAATCCAGACATCCTTTCAAGCCATCTTGGCTCTGACTTGTGCTCAGGGGTGCATTGCTCTGTGAAGACCGCACAAAGCATGGTGGAGGTTAGAGTGCATGGAACTCAGGCTCTGTTTCCATGGTTATTTCGAGCAGAAGTATATTTGTTAAGTGTTCATCCCTTACAATGAAAGACATGGAACATGCCACTGGGACCTTGTGTTTGAGTGTTAGACCAACTCACATACAAGGCCTCATGCAAAATATTTTATTTTCTTTGGAGCTTAATACAGAGACTTGGAAGAGAGTAAGAGGACAAGAGTATTGAGCAGTTTATCCTGTGCTTATTCATTCTGGGTTGAGAGAGGGGTGATGTGGTTTGCTGGGAGGAGGGGGCCTGGCCAGGAAGCCTGAGGGGCTGGCCTGGGGGGGGGGCAGCGTGGGTGTCCCCTGCCCACCACCTTCACTGTAGTGACAGCTACTGCTGTCCAAGTGCCTGCCACACAACAGACACGGTTCGAAGTATTTTTCATATAAAATTCATTTGTTTAACAAATATCTAAGTGCCAATCATATGCCTTCGAACATCAGAAAGAAACCAGGCTGTCATAGATCCTATACCCACTCCAGTGCTGGAGGTGGAGTGGGAGAGAGATGAACAATGATGATGAAGGAAGTGGCCATCCCCTGATGTTCTGCATCCGCACTCAGGAGAGGCGACAAAGCGCCACATCTCCGGGACACCTCGCAGTGAGCCGCTAGGGTGGATGTCATCTCACCAGTTTACGTGCCTCCCCTGAGCCTCTGTTCGTTCCACTACTCTGGGGCTCAATTTTGTTCTCTGTTATGTGAAGGGGGAAGGTCGTGTGGTTTACGATTCTAACACAGGGCCACCCCCTACCATACATATTCATTCAGTCATGTCCAACTCTGTGACCCCGTGGACTGTAACCTCTATCTGTGGGATTCTCCAGGCAAAAATACTGGAGTGGGTGGTCACTGCCTTCTCCAGGGGATCTTCCAGAGTCAAGGCTTGAACCTGGGGCTCCTGCAGTGCAGGAAGATTCTTTACCATCTGAGTCCCCAGGGAAGCCCCAGGGAAAGTGTTAGTTGCTACCGACACATACACACACGAAACCCCATATGGAGCAGTGAAGGTGTGGATGGGGGCAGCAGTGAACTGGACCATTTAGTTCTGACACGCGGGCTCCTGGGACAGGTACAACTGCTGGTGCTTGATGCAGGCCAGCTGGAGCCCTGACAAGGTATTTGCGTTGAACTAGAAGGTGTCCTCACCTCCCCCTTCATGCTTCTAAAAATGTCTTATTTTCTGGTCCCCAAACAGTCAAAAGATAGTGAACATGTATCCCAGTAGTGTCTGATTACATGCAAATTTCCAGACTCGAAATCCTTAAATAATAAACAGGAAATCAGATATTATAACTAAAGAACACGTTTTGTGTATGTCGTCTTTAAACTTTATTTATTTAGTTTGCCTGTGCTGGGTCTTCGTTGCTGTGTGGGCTTTGCTGTAGTGGCGGGGTGTGGGGCTCTTGAGGAGGCTTTTCTTGTAGTTTTGGTGCCACAGGCTTCTCCTTGAGGCACAGGCTCAGTAGTTGTGGTTCCTGGGTGTTGTTAGAGCACAGGCTCAGTA
Organism: Ovis aries; assembly: GCF_016772045.2. Lineage (NCBI taxonomy): Eukaryota > Metazoa > Chordata > Mammalia > Artiodactyla > Bovidae > Ovis > Ovis aries. The sequence goes on along the minus strand of NC_056076.1, from coordinate 20,868,924 downwards.
GCTGTGGTTCCTGGGCGTTAGAGCACAGGCTCAGTAGCTGTGGTTCCTGGGTGTTGTTAGAGCACAGGCTCAGTAGCTGTGGTTCCTGGGTGTTGTTAGAGCACAGGCTCAGTAGCTGTGGTTCCTGGGTGTTGTTAGAGCACAGGCTCAGTAGTTGTGCTTCCTGGGTGTTGTTAGAGCACAGGCTCAGTAGCTGTGGTCCCTGGGTGTTGTTAGAGCACAGGCTCAGTAGTTGTGGCTCCGGGGTGTTGTTAGAGCACAGGCTCAGTAGTTGTGCTTCCTGGGTGTTGTTAGAGCACAGGCTCAGCAGTTTTGGTGCACAGGCTTAGTTGCTCCGTGACATGTAGGATCTTTCCAGACCAGGGATCAAGTCAAATCCATGTCTCCTGCATTGGCAGACAGATTCTTTACCACTGAGCCACCAGAGGAGCCCCGAATATGTTTTTTAATTAAATGAAGCCCCTGTTTGAATGCTTTCATTATAATGGATAAAGTGGTGCATAGATATGTGTGTCTGCATAAGAGAGAGAAAGAGAGAGGAAATAGACCATTCACCTGTCTCTTTCTGGGATGCTTGCCATTGCGTCCTTCCTCTCCTTCCACAGGCCCCGTTTGACATCTTTGGCTTCAAAGTAAGCAACCAAGAAGCATTTTGGGGCCTCTGAGTCCCACTGGGAATTCTTTGCATCAGTGCTGTCTCTCTTGTACAGGCTTTTCTTTACCCATGTAGAACTCATGTTTTCATGTTTTGTACTGAGGTTGGGTGTGAGTGTGAGTGACGGAAGTTGCCCTTTTATTAGCACAAGCAGAGGCATTTAGAAAGCTTGACCTACACCCGGACAATGAGACCTACTGACCACACTGATTATCTTGAGGACAGAAATGGTTACTTCGCTAGGCTGTGAAGAAGAGGTGTGGACTTCAAGACAGTTTGATGATAAATATCAGCAAGAAGATAAGACAGCAGTTAGCACACAAAGGATCATGCTTTTGTGTTTGGAGTAACAAAGGGTTATAGAAGCTTAGTCATAGATTCCTAGTTTGGACTAACTGGGCAACTAACCCAAAGGAAAAGGCATTTTGTTCCCTTGCTGGGATCGCCAACAGACCTGAAATTCTATCTGTGTCTTTCATGTTGTACAGTAGGTGCCTCATCCTTTTTAAATTCTCCTGTCTTATCTCCTTACTGTGTGCAGTGAACCCTGTGGCTCTTTAAAGACTACCCCAGTTTAAAGCCACCCTGTACCCTCTCAGAGGTCCCCATTCACTAGTCAGCAGACATTTTATTGAGCACCTACTATGTGCTGGGCATTCTGCCAAGGGCGGAGAGATAAGACACATGCCATCACTTCCCTGGGGGAGCTTTTGTTCACAAGACCAGGAAATCAGCTCTGATATAACCCACCCAAGAATCAGCATTTGAAGCCCACTGGTTTTAGGTTATTTCAGAATTCACTTTTATCAACAAAAATAGACAATATCCCTTTGAGATCTTTATAGAGAAACCGGGAAAGAGCTGCATGTTCTATACCACCATGCCAAGGGCAAGGCAGCACTTCGCTGCAGATGTTTATCCCCAGTACAGGAAATCATGTCAGGGTGTGTGTCCCCTTTGTGGCCTTGGCCTAGTGATCCTGAACATGGAGGGTTTTCCTTCCCTCCCTGGAGCCATGGGACAACCTCCATGAGTACCCCCACCAGTCTCACTGAGGAGTCACTTCTTACACCAAACCCTCCTCGACCATCTCACTTCAAAAGACCACCCTCGTTGAGTGACAGGCGTGGCTAAGTGCTTTGCCTTCTAATTGCTTTTACCCTGTGCTGACATGTACTCTGCATTTGTGCCTGACTGTTCCATTTGACTGTAGACCTTCTGAGGGCCACCTTCTAGAGACCCAATTCCTTGTACCTGGTTGATGCCTAAAATAGTATTTGTGACTTGATAGAATAGAGATAATATACTTCTGTTCTGGAAATGTCTGCTAGACGGACATTTCACTGTTACTGTTTTGAGTCCTTTGCTTGAGTGACTGACTGTAAGGCTCTCCTGAATCCTCTTTCCTTGCAGGAGATGGACACACACAGAGAGTACTTTCAGAACGTTTCCATACTCAGAGAGTAAAATGCATGGTCTAAAAAAGCTGCATATAATTGGATTTTTTTTAAATTGCCTATTTAGTATAAAGGGAACTTTTCAAGCAAACTGATAGGCATCCGACATGAGGAATATACATTTTCAAGTAGACAAGGATGACATGGCATTTCATCATCTCATTGGAAGGATATACAGAGTCATGCTTTGAAATTTGGTGAAAGGCGCTCCTGTCATTGGGTAATGAGTCTGGATAAACTGTGATGTGAGTTGGATAAGGAGTCCCAAATTGCTGTTTCTCATGATTTTTGCTTTATTCATAGGAGTCACACCCTGGTCAAATATCATGGAAATCCTGGACGAAAAGGATGGGGTCGACACGGAATTGCTGGTTTACGCGATGACTTTAGTGAACAAGGTTGGTTGATGTTTGCTGTGGGTTGAATTGTGTCTCCCACAAAAGACGTTGAAGTCCTGACCCTGGAGCCAGTGAATGTGATCTTATTTGGAAATGAGATTTTTGCAGATGAGGTCCTTAGGGTGGGCCCTAATCCAGTAGGACTGGTGTCCTATAAGAAGAGGAAAGAAGACGGGAGACACAGAGGGGAGACAGTGTACACACTCGTCCATGAGGAAGGCGGCCTTTGAAGGCAGGGCTGCAGGTTGGAATGACGCATCCGCCAGCCGAGGACCACCAAGGATGCCGAGGATTGCCAGCAGCCAGTCCCGGATGAGGCAAGGAAGGGCCCTCCCCTAGGGCCTTCAGGGGTAGCACGGCCCAGCTGACACCTTTTTTAATCTTTCCAAAACCAGCGTTTTCATTTTTAAAGCCCTGCCGTGTTTCTAGTGGGTGCCAAAGGCCACCTGCCACACTCACACCGGGTTGTTGTGCAGCCAGCGAACAGTCTGGCCACCAGCAGACCAGGCCAGAGAGGTCCCCTGGGGTGGCTCTGTCCGGCTGCTGGTCCTGAAAGCTTGTTGCTCCAGTTCACCTGCAGTGACTTTGCCCTCCAACTCCCAGATCCTCGATGCTGAGCCCGCGGCAGCACCGAGGTGGGAGCAACCGGGACTGAAGCGCAGGGCTTTGATGATGTTCCCGCCGTCTAGCCCGTGAAGGTGCTCACCTTCATCAAGGTCCCACAGTGTGGCTTGGCCAGCCTTACCCACAGAAGCACAGAGAGATCCATCTGGAGAGACAGTCAGTGTTCAGGCAGCCTCTGTGGCCCATGTAATTGGTCTTCAGCTTACAGTTTCCCAAGTTTCGTACGTAATTTCAGTCATTGTAAGCCGCTCAGTTTGTGGTACTTTGTTATAGCAGCCCAAGGGAACTAGTACACGTGGAAACCTAAAATTTACCCTCTGAAGAAGCTCGCACCATGTACACCCCCATGCGGGTGGCTGGAACATGCTTCAGCATGCCTTTTCATTAGAGCAGACCCTTTACACACACGCATGGCGTGTGTCCATGTGTGCTGGTGTTCGTACATGTGAAGGCCCAAATTGTCTGCCAAGTTTCTAGACTTTGGTTTTTCTAGTGAAACCAGAAAGAGGGTAGCAAGACTTTTATGGCACTTTTCCTATCGAGATGTCCCCTTAACATTTTTCCTTAAGAATATAGATGAACAAGTTTTACTCTAAGGAGATGATTCACGATTGGGCAGAAAAGCAAGCACTCTTATTCCACGGCTGATTGAATTCTGGCTGTGGGGGCCAGGGAAGGGCTCCTGAGGGTGGATCCCATCCTCTCCTATGGTGGTGCCCTGACCTTGTGCTCTCATTCCACCCGTCGCGTCCTCCCTGGTGGCCAGCTCGTGGGGCAGCAGCTGTCTTCAGTGTCCGTCCTGAGGGGTGCTCTGACAGTGGGTCCCACGCTGACCAGGGACAGCCCGCTCTCAGGACTGGAGTTCCCTCAGTGCCCTGGCCCTTCCTTATTAATAACTGAGGGAGGGTGAGATGGTTATCTTCACCCTGGACCCCAGACAGCACTTCAGCCACCCCAAGGCCCTGCCTTTGTACTCCCCGGGGTGCCAGGTATAAGCCTAAGGACCAACTGCAGTGATGGTTAGTTCTTCAGAAAGGACTGAGACTCTCTTGCTGAAATATACCTGGAGAAATATGAATTGAGAGAAGTATGAATTGGTAGAAAGCAACGTAGTTATGAGAAGTAATTCTACTAGGTATTAAGATGTTGTGTAAACTTTAAGGATTAAAACAATGTGGTCCTGACTTTTTCCTTGGCAGATGGCTGAAGCAGAGGGGCTGGAAACAGACCTCAATGTGCATGCAGTTGAAATCCACAGGGATAGTCAGCACCATTTATGACCGAGAGAGGTTTTGCTGAGTGGAAATAAATGAAAACATGCTTTGACTGTGTAGCAAAATAAATTTCGGAAAGATTGAAAAGTTCAGTGTAACACACCAAACTGTAGAAAAATAAGAAGAAACAGAGGTGAGAATCAACTGGTTTCTGGCCAGTGAAGGTCCACCTAATAATATAAGCAGTCAAAAATATTCCAAAGAAAAGGAGTTAAGTGTTTCACTGTATTAAACTATAAATAGTCATATTTACAAGATGAAAACTACCAATAAAAACTAAAGGCACATGGAAAACTTGGAATTCATTTCCAAAAATTGGGCATAAAAGGGTACTATCCTAAGTATATTGGGTTGGCACAAAAGTTGGTTCAGATTTTTCCTTAAGCTGGTCTGGAAAACACAAACGAACTTTTTGGCCAACCCAGTAGTATGACCCCAGTCAACAAATGAATGACATTAACCCTATTAAGTTTAAAAGAAATGTGTAGTTAAACAGCAAGTCATTTTCTCTGGGTCATGTGGGCAGTGATTGTTTTTTAATTGAATGCCAGTTATTGATGAGGTCATGGGACATTTCCTACAGTCCTGGTGGGAAACCCGCTTTCTGGACAATAATCCTAAGAACTCAGTTTTTATTTGCAAATCTCTTTGTGAGTTGATTTAGCATGCAATTTGAAAGCGATTTTCTGTTGGTTTTTGAAGATGAAGGTCATCTATTTCCTGTCATTTTCAGTCATTGACCTTGTATTGGAAAACACTGAATTCAGCAAAAAAAAAAAAGGCAATTTCACTCTTGGGCAGTGTGTTCGCTTAGCGGTGGAGGCCTTGCTTGACTCTGTAATGAATGACCCTGGCAGCAGCCATGTGACTTGGGCTTCTGCTGCCAATCGCTGGCCAGGGCCCAGTGCATGTCGCTCTCCTTGGCATCATATGGCCTCCAACATCCAGGAATTCCTCACTTACTCTTTCTCTTCTGGCAGTTCCATCCCATATTTGTTAGTCCTGGCCCAAGGGAAAGTTCCAAGGACATGATTCCAGGTGCCATCCTTTCCTCAGAAAGATCAGCAGGCACCCATACTGGGTTTGTTTGTTTTTGCTGAGTTTTAGTCACATTGATCATTCTGGTGTGTAACGTCCTCTGAGACCCGAAACATCATCATGCGGTGACGTGCTAATGTGGGTCTGGAAAAAATGCAGACTCTGAAATCTGGGAAATTGTATTGCTTTTCTAACTTTTCTTTCAACAAAATGGCAGAGGGCCTAATAATACGGAATTCAAATGACAAAATAAGGGTACGAAATCCTAGCCTGCTCAGGGCTCTGAGACTGACGTCGACTCCCTTGGTTAAACAGACACATTAATGAGGGGTTTCCAGGATCCAGACTAATGCCCCCTGAGCTCTTCCCCTCCCCTCCATATCATCAGTAGATCTGAGTGAGCATCAGCAACGAAGCATTTCTCACCCTGCAAGCTGAAGTTGTGTGGAGTCCTGTCCCAATCCAGCCGCACTCCTCTCAGTGGGCCTCCCCAACTTTGGGAGCTCAGATATTGATCACCTTGTAGAATCAGATGAGGCAGGTGGGGACATGATTAACAAGAGGTGGCACTGTGGTGCTGTCTTGGGGCATTCAGAAAAGGCGGCACCAGGGAGCTCTGGGGAGGGAAGTTATTCTAGTGGAGCCTGGGGGGTGAGTAACCTGATGGGATTCACACTGAGTGTTTGTTTTTGGATTCGACTGTATGGCTTTTAAAATTATCATACAGTAAAATTAACTCTTTTGGTATTTAGCTGTGGAAGTTCTAAAACATATGTTGTCATGGGTGACCTTCACAATTAGCATATAGAACAGCTCCATGTCTCCCCCAAATCTCACATGCATGTTATCCTTCTGTAGTGACATCCTGACCCCCTATTCATGTCTCTGACAACCACAGACTTATTCTCCATCACTGTAGTTCTATTATTTCAAACGTGGGAACCATGCGGGATGTAACTCTTGAGGCTGACCTGTCTCAGCACACTGCCTTAGAGATTCATCTGTGTCACTAGGTGTATTAACAGTTTGCTCCTTTTCACTGCTGCGACGTGTTCCATTGTGTAAATACACCACCATTTGTTAGCTCTTCATCCACTGAAGAGATTTCGGTGTCCACAGCTTTTAACTTTCACAAATGCTCCTGCTGCAGTGAACGCTCGTGTATAGGCTTTCGCTACCCTGGTTTTATCCCTCAAGAAGGATTTGACGGAATAAGTGAAAACCCAGGGAAAGGAAAATAGAATGCTTGCTAAGACAGAGATTTCTCCCTTGAGAGGGACTGTAAAGATTTGCTTGTCAAAAATCCTGGCAAGACAAGGTCTGAGAGAAACCAGGAAGGGGGTCCCTAGTGTCATCTGATATACTTTGCATGTAAGTTACATAAGCAGGGTGACAATATACAGCCTTGACGTACTCCTTTTCCTATTTAGAACCAGTCTGTTGTTCCATGTCCAGTTCTAACTGTTGCTTCCTGACCTGCATATAGGTTTCTCAAGAGGCAGGTCAGGTGGTCTGGTATTCCCATCTCTTTCAGAATTTTCCACAGTTTATTGTGATCCACACAGTCAAAGGCTTTGGCATAGTCAATAAAGCAGAAATACATGTTTTTCTGGAACTCTCTTGCTTTTTCCATGATCCGGCAGATGTTGGCAATTTGATCTCTGGTTCCACTGCCTTTTCTAAAACCAGCTTGAACGTCTGGAAGTTCATGGTTCACGTATTGCTGAAGCCTGGCTTGGAGAATTTTGAGCATTACTTTAATAGCATGTGAGATGAGTGCAATTGTGTGGTAGTTTGAGCATTATTTGGCATTGCCTCTCTTTGGGATTGGAATGAAAACTGACCTTTTCCAGTCCTGTGGTCACTGCTGTGTTTTCCACATTTGCTGGCATATTGAGGGCAGCACTGTCACAGCATCATCTTTCAGGATTTGAAATAGCTCAACTGGAATTCCATCACCTCCACTAGCTTTGTTCGTAGTGATGCTTTCTAAGGCCCACTTGACTTCATATTCCAGGATGTCTGGCTCTAGGTGAGTGATCACACCATCGTGATTATCTGAGTCATGAAGATCTTTTTTTGTACAGTTCTTCTGTGTATTCTTGCCACCTCTTCTTAATATCTTCTGCTTCTGTTAGGTCCATACCATTTCTGTTCTTTATCGAGCCCATCTTTGCATGAAATGTTCCCTTGGTGTCTCTAATTTTCTTGACGAGATCTCTAGTCTTTCCCATTCTGTTGTTTTCCTCTATTTCTTTGCATTGATCACTGAGGAAGGCTTTCCTATCTCTTCTTGCTATTTTTTGGAACTCTGCATTCAAATGCTTATCTTATATGCAGAGTACATCATGAGAAACGCTGGGCTGGAAGAAGTACAAACTGGAATCAAGATTGCTGGGAGAAATATCAATAATCATATACTATCAATAATCATATGCAGATGACACCACACTTATGGCAGAAAGTGAAGAGGAACTAAAAAGCCTCTTGATGAAAGGGGAGAGTGAAAAAGTAGGCTTAAAGCTCAACATTCAGAAAACTAAGATTGTGGCATCTGGTCCCATCACTTCATGGGAAATAGATTGGGAAACAGTGGAAACAGTGTCAGACTTTATTTTTTGGAGGCTCCAAAATCACTGCAGATGGTGATTGCAACCATGAAATTAAAAGACGCTTACTCCTTGGAAGGGAAGTTATGACCAACCTAGATAGCACATTAAAAAGCAGAGGTATTACTTTGCCAACAAAGGTCCTTCTAGTCAAGGCTATGGTTTTTCCAGTAGTCGTGTATGGATGTGAGAGTTGGACTGTGAAGAAAGCTGAGTGCCGAAGAATTGATGCTTTTGAACTGTGGTATCGGAGAAGACTCTTGAGAGTCCCTTGGACTGCAAGGAGATCAGTCCTAGGTGTTCATTGGAAGGACTGATGCTGAAGCTGAAATTCCAGTACTTTGGCCTCCTCATGCGAAGAGTTGACTCATTGGAAAAGACCCTGATGCTGGGAGGGATTGGGGGCAGGAGGAGAAGAGGACAACAGAGGATGAGATGGCTGGATGGCATCACCGACTCGATGGACGTGAGTTTGAGTGAACTCTGGGAGTTGGTGATGGACAGGGAAGCCTGGCGTGCTGCGATTCATGGGGTCACAAAGAGTCGGACATGACTGAGCGACTGAACTGAACTGAACTGAGAGTCATCTGAGAGTAGAGATGTCCAGAGACATCTGCTCACAGTTTTCTGGAGTGGCTGCCACCTTTGCCAGAAGTAGGCACATTGGCCATGAGTGTCAGGGTAGACATGGGAAGACAGGGCCCAGGAGGGGTGAGAGCGTGGCAGAGTTTGCTGAACATGTTAGAGAATCTGCTGAAAATAGGTGAGTGTGTGCTTTTGGGCTGCACAGCTCCCTCCCTGTGTGGACAGAGAGACAAGCTGTTTTTGACTGTGATGGGAGGCCAGCTCCCCTACAGCCACACGTGAGCGGGGGTGGCATCTGGATGTGGCTCAAGCCCGCATTTTCACTGTGACCATGCAGATGACTTCTCAATACCCTCAGTTCTGTGCCTCTTACTGAGCAAGGACTCCCTGAGTCTGGTTCTATAGACCTAATGGTTTAATTAGGTTGCGCCATCATGGTTGGGCCTGCAAAGGCAGTGGGGATTAGTTCTAGAAATTTAACCCCCTGGACGGACAGAATCTCGATTGACTCTCTGCAGGGAAGAAAAGGGAAGAAGAAAGGAGGGGAACTGGATGCTGAGGAGACACCAGCGGCCTCTCTCTGTGCCCATCCTACCCTGCCCCCACCCTGCACTACTGTGTAGAAAGATTTGGATCTAACATTGAATGTCAGCTCACCTGTGATGGGCAGGTCAGCAGTTAGTCAGGGCACCTCTGGTCATTAGCCCTGGCCTGGCCTTTATGTCACCATTTTCCTCTTCCTCATCTTTTATTTATTTACTATTTATGTGGCTTATTTGGAGCGTCCCTGGTGGCTCAAACAATAAAGAATCTGCCTGCTATGCAGAAGACCTGGGTCTGATCCCTGAGTCGGGAAGATTCCCCTGGAGAAGGGCATGGCAACCCACTCCAGTATTCTTACATGGAGAATTCCATTTACAGAGGAGCCTGGTGGGATTCAGTCCGTGGAGTCGCAAAGAGTCGGACACGACTGAGTAATGAACACTTGCTTGCTTGCTCATTATTTGGCAGTGCTGTGTCTTCCTTGCAGTGCGCAGGCTTCTCTTCTATGGCACGTGGCTTATTTGCACTGCAGCATGTGGGATCTTCCTTCCCAACCAGGGATCAAACCTGCATCCCTGCATTGGAAGGTGGATTGGTAACCACTGGACCACCAGGGAGGTCCCTCCCTCTCTTCATCTTTTAACAAGTTCTAGAGTTTTCGGTCAGAGAAGGCAATGGCACCCTACTCCAGTACTCTTGCCTGGAAAATCCCATGGGCGGAAGAGTCTGGTAGGCTGCAGTCCATGGGGTTGCTAAGAGTCGGACACAACTGAGCAACTTCACTTTCACTTTTCCCTTTCATGCATTGGAGAAGGAAGTGGCAGCCCACTCCAGTGTTCTTGCCTGGAGAATCCCAGGGATGGGGGAGCCTGATGGGCTGCCATCTATGAGGTCGCATAGAGTCGGACACGATTGAAGCGACTTAGCAGCAGCAGCAGCAGCAGCAGAGTTTTCAGTAAAACAAAAGATGGACTTGTTCAGATGAGAAGGTTCTTTGGGTGGGTGTGTACTTTTTAGGTTAGGTCAGTGGACTGCTGTCTGCTAACCCAGCGGTGACCACCTTGCTTGGCACCTGCAGACACCCATGTATGCTTGCGCACTTGGTCACTTCAGTGTGAGCACCTGTTTATTTATCACAGCTGCTGACTAGTTCACAGCCTTCCGTTCGGTGCCCTTGCTGGGGCTCCTGATGGATTCAGCTGTTGCATTGCAGCTATTTTTCTGTAGTTTCTGGGCTCAGTGGCAGTGAGTTATATCCTCTTTGTTCAGCATAGAAGGGAAATAGCCATTATTCGGGTTAGGGGCAGAGATATTTCTTTCCAATATTAATAGCCCCCAAATAGAAGTGTTAAAAGAAGTTGGTACCATGAGATGATCCTTGAGAAAATATCGGTCTTTTTCCTTTCAAGGCAAGTCGACATGTTTAGAATAATTTTGAAATGCAATAATAGTGAAATAAACAGGGAGTGGAGCTCTGCATCTGAAATTCGAGGCCAGAGCAGTTTGTTTAGAAAGCACAAAGACTGGAAAAGCAGGTCTGAGCACAGGATTTTATTAGTTATTATTTAGTAACTTCCTGCTACCTCCCCACCCTCATCCCCCTCATTTATAAGATAAGGGGCTTTGAGTAAATCACCCCAAGTGTCCTTCCATCTCTAAGCAGAGGCCTGATCTGAATATCATCCTTCTTTTAGGAGGGATGGGGTAGGGAGGAAAGTGGGAAGGGGTTCAGGATGGAGGGGACACATGTATACCTATGGCTGATTCATGTTGATGTATGGCAGGAACAATCACAATATTGTAAAGTAATTATCTTCCAATAAAAATAAATAAAATTTAAAAACAGAGAGAAGCAGAATCCAAAAAGAAGTTGGCTTTTTCTTTCTTGGGTTATCTTTTCATCTCTTGGTTGCCACTTTGAAATTTCTCATATTGCCATAAATATCTTAGACGAAGGGGAAGGCCTACAGAACCAAAAGAAAAGGGAATCATTAAATTGTTCTAACTCCAGCTGTTGGTAGATCAGTCTTAACAGGAGTTTCTGAGTATGTTAGTTTTCAATTGCCATGTAACAAATTATCACAAAGTTAGCAGCTTGGACTATCACAGACTTACCATCTTGCAGTTTCCATGGGGGCAGGGCCCAGGCACCGCCCCACTGGGCCCTCTGCTGAGTCTCAGAAGGCTGCAGTCAAGGTGTCAACCAGGGCTGGTGTCTCGTCTGGAGCTTGGATTTTCCTTCCAAGCCTTTGTGGTTATTGGCAGAGCTCACTTCCTTGCAGCTGTGGGACTCGTGGCAGCTTGCAGCTTCTTCTGGGCCAGCAGAATAATGTCTCTGCTGCTCTCTATGCTCAGAAAAGGCCTAACCCCCTTTTAATGGTTCACCTGATTAGGTGAGGCCCACCTGGCTATTCTCCCCCTTTTCAGACTTAATTGATTTGGGACCTTAATGCCCTTTCACCTTTGCCCTATAATGTCATGTCACCTAATCATTAGAGTGTCCTGCCTATACTCAAGGTGGGGGATTGTACAGCACCTCTACCCCAGGGGGTGGGATCTTGGGGTTCAGTCTGCTTACCACACTAAAGAAGCTTTTTTCTCCAATGAACTTGTCATCTGTCTTGCTTTGCTCCATTGTTATACTCATGGCCCTTGGCTACCATGCAAAAGATGTCCCAAGAGCCTTATGACAGTCCCCTAAGACACTGTGTCCTGTTCTTTCTTCATCCAGACCTTGTCCGGTTTGCCAGACCAAGACACCTTCTACGATGTGGTGGACTGCCTGGAGGAGCTGGGCATTGCAGCCGTGTCCCAGCGGCACTTGACCAAGAAAGGGACTGACCTGGACTTAGTGGAGCAGTTGAACATCTATGAGGTAAGAGGATATGCCTTTTAAGGGCCTTGTACAGCTCAGACACGTCAAAGGCTAAGATAAACATCCTCTAGACCAGTGGTTCTGCGTGCAGTGTGGCAGCATTAACAACACCTCGGAGCTGCCAAAATGCAAGTTCTCAGGCCCACCTGAGACCTGCTAAAGCAGAAGCTCAGAGGCTGGGCCCAGATCTGTGTTGTATGACCCTCCAGGTAATTCTGAGAACACTCCAGTGTGAGAATCCCTGATCTAGGGGAAATGTGGTAGCTTGCTTGCTTATTGATTGATTGCTATTTTATTTTAAAGAACATTCATTCTTGGTGGGGAGAGAGACTGAAAGAGAGGCACAGAAAGCATGTTTCTTATCCTGCTGGTAGAACTTCTGGCAAGCTCTACATACTTCGTAGGGTCCAGTGCAGAATGAAAATGTGGGGGAAAAGTGCTATGAGAGATACTAAACTTTTCGCTTCCTTCTGCCTTGCCTCTTGCCTCATCATATATATAGTTTTTAATTTTTTTAAAATTATTTAATTTATTTTTGGCAGCTCTGAAAAGTGAAAAAGTGAAAGTTGTGTCCGACCCTTTGTGATCCCATGGACTATACAGTCCATGGAATTCTCCAGGCCAGAATACTAGAGTGGGTAGCCTTTCCCTTCTCCAGGGGATCTTCCCAACCCAGGGATCAAACCCAGGTCTCCTGCATTGTAGGCAGATTCTTTACCAGCTCAGCCAGCAGCAAAGACCATGAACACTAGAGTGGGTAGCCCATCCCTTCTCTAGCGGGTCTCTGGTCTCTGTTAATGCATGCAGGCCCTTCCTCTCTAGTTGCAGCAAGCAGGGGCTACTCTTGTTGTGGTGCTCGGGCTTCTCATGGTGACAGAAAGCTTCTCTTGTTGTGGAACATGGGTGCTAGGGCATCTGGGCATCAGTAGTTGCGACTCACAGGCTCTAGAGCATAGGCGCAGCTGTTGTGGTGCACGGGCTTAGCTGCCCTGTGGCGTGTGGAATCTTTCTGGAGTAGGGATTGAACTCATATCCATTGGCAGGTGAATTCTCAACCACTAGACTACCAGAGAAGTCTCTGTGGTGGTGGGTTTTTGTTTGTTTGTTTGTTTTTGCTACAAGTATGTACTCTTTGAAGAATATTTGGAAAATACCAAAAAATGTAAGATAAAGAAATCACCCATAGTTTTATTTACCAACTGTGGTTAACATAGTAGTCTGTTTTTCTAGCCTTTTTTGTGTATGTATAGACTATCAACTCAGCCTCCCTCATGGCTCAGTGGTAAAGAATCCACCTGCACTGCAGGAGATGTGGGTTCAATCCCTGGGTCAGGAAGATCCCTTGGGGAAGGAAATGGCAACCTGCTCCAGTATTCTTGCCTGGAGAATCCCATGGACAGAGGAGCCTGGCAGGCTGCAGTCCATGGGGCCACAGAAGAGTCAGACACAACTTCGTGGCTAAGCAAGAACAACCGTGGAGACAATAGTCTGTATACAATGTTGTGTACTGAATTTTTATTAGTAAATATGTTTGAATCATTTTGTCGTTGAATTATCTTCAAGAATTTAGTTTTATTAGAAACATAATATCCTGTCTGTATGCAAGTACCATAATACATATAATCAGTTTCTCTTTGTTCAGATTTGATGACTTCCAAGATTTTTCAATTATAAATGCTGTTATGAACAGCTTTGCTCATAAATCTGTGTGCACAGCTGGCATCCTAAGAGAGATATTTCCCAGCTAAATGTCTCCACTGTAACCTTCGCTGGGTAGAAGTGGAGAGACTAACATGTAACTCACTACTTCCTAAAAGTTACTCTCATAAGTGACAAGCTGAGGAACAGAGCAGAATTATCTTTGTACAATCTTAGGAGAAATCAGAGGAAACTGAGCCAGAGGGGGAGTCTGAGGTCAGAGCGCAAAGCTTCCCACAGCCGGCCAGCTTTCTGTGCTCCTGCTTAGGGCATCTTCTCCTCTGCCAAAGCCTCACTTAGTTACCCAGTTATCTGCTCACACTTTCATGTTTTGTTATCAGTGAGTGATGGAGGGGTATGGAAGACAGGATAAAAGTAGGAGTGCAGTAAGAATACTAAAGATGGAGAAGGAAGGGAATAGACAGTTGGCTCACAGGACTGTAGAAGACGGACTTTCCCCAGTACAGACACCTCCCTTCCTCACCCCCTTAACTTCCTGTTCAAAACTCCAGTCTCTACTCAGCCAGGGGCTTATATGATTATAGCTTGAGATTCTGTGTGGTCAAGAGGAATGATTGTGTGTCCGGCAGCTGGGGCTAGCAAAGTTAAAGCGTCAGGTTCCTTCTTAAGTTTTTCAAAGAGGCTGCTTCTGTCTTTGAGTCAACTCTGGTGAATAGCTGAGTCATTTGCACATCTGAAGATTCAACTGGCTTGTGGACACATTCTGTTTGTGGAAGGGAGAATATCAAGTCATGCTGAATAATACCACTCACAGCATAATTTACACCTACAGTGCACTGTGGCTGAGACTTCTTAGGGTTTTATATGACAGTTGCTTGAGTTTCAATCCAGACATATCCACCATATACCAGAAGACAGCATCATACAGGTGAATTTCCCACCAGTGAACCAACGGGGAGAGAATTTTGCAAACTATGCTCCAGGAGACTGCTTTCGGCTTCAGGGCACACTTGTTTTCCAGCCTACCTGACTCTCAAGCTACCTCCCCGTCTTCCTGTTTCCATTCATGCCAAACGTTTCGAATGGTGTTCTGGGTCCACCATCTTTCTTTGGTCAAATGGCATCTGCTTGATATTTTAGCATTAAGTGCGTATCATTCACAATATAAATTATATGTGTCACTCAAAGGACAGCAAAGCGAACACCCATTGCAATAGTTAACTTTGTGTATCAGCCTGACTGGGCCACGGAGTGCCCAGATATTTGATCAGACACCACTGTGTGTCAGTGCAATGTGTATCCTCAACCTTCCGGATGAGGTTAACATCCACATTGGTAGACCAAGTAAAGAAGATTGCCCTCCTCCCTGCTGGCAGGCCTCATCCAACCTGTTGAAGGCCTGAATAGAGCAAAAAGCTGAGCAAGAGAGAATTCACTCTCTGCTGACGGAAATGAGCTGGGATGTAGGTTGCCTCTTACCTTTGACCTCCAGCTGGAACTGACATTGGCTCCCTTGGTTTCCAGGCCTTTGGGCCATAGCTCTTGGGACTTCTTGGCTGCCATAATCATGTCGGCACATTCCTTATATTAAATCTCCATATATATCCGATTTATTTTGTTTCTCTGGAGAGTCCTAATACATATTCATATTTAAGAACAAGAATATTACCAGTAACTCAGAAATGTCCTCAGTGGCCGTTCCTGGTGTCATTCAACTAACTCCCAGCACCATTCTCTTGCTTTTTTTAAAAAATAGTTTTGTCTGAAAATAGCTATTCTGTGAGTTAACGCAAATGATCAGATTATCAAGTAAGAACTGACCATCTGAGATCTTGCTGTCTGTAGCAGAGCTATACTAATCTACCTAGGCTACTGATTTCCAGAATACACAGGTGCAGGGATGCAGGGAGAGATCTGAGCCATCCCTTGTGACTCCTAGGTCTTTTTTTCATGCATCAGATGTGAGCTTTCTGACCCAGAATAACAGACAGTGTTTCCAAGTCACCTTGCCCTGCGAGTAATACTCAGTTATGAAGCATCTCTACTACACAGCCCAGAGTGTCATGGCTTATCAATCCATAAATTCTGTGTTTGCTTAGTATAGGGGATCCTTAACCAATCCTGGCCTGCTGAAGGCATTCCAGAAATAAAGACTCTCATTTTAGGAAATGTCATCAGGCTATTTATTAGATAGTCTAGATGTTAGCGTATTTACGAAAGATCAGAGGGGTCATTGCCTTCTTTCTTTGCCTAGAAGTGTCGCTCCTAGGGAAGGGTGGAGGGACTGTAGGCCAGCTGCTTTAACTCCTTGCTCCCTGTCTATATCCCTAAACAACACATGGCTTAATTTTGTCCTTTATAAATGGGACCATACCACGTGTCCTCTTGCAGCTTCTCTTTTGCTTGATTTTGAGACCTACCCATGTTGCCATGCGGAGTTCTAGTTTGCTCGTTTTCACTGCTGATGAGAATATCCTAATTTATTTATCTGCTCTTCACTCAGATGTCGGCTAGCTACAGTTTTGTGGCCATGGCAGTGCTACCCTGAGCGTTCTTGTCCTTTTTTCTTTGTGTGTGTGTGTGTGTGCATGTGCAATACTTATTATGTTTGGGTATCAGTTCTGTTCTTGCTGTGTAAAAATATTTAGAAGCTTTTCTTTTTTCCTTCTGCCCTTGTCTCTGGTCTTTGGTTATCTGGTAGAGCTCCCTTGGGAAATTGTGTGGGCTTGTAATGATGATGATGGAGGGGCAGAAGAGGTGTGTGTGTGTGTGTGTGTGTGTGAGTGACTGTGTGTGTGTTGGAGGCAGGAGATCTTTGGTAACTATGCTTTATTCTATGGATATTGGTCTATGTAAACTTTCTATCTTTATTGGGATTGGCTTTTCTAAATCATATTTTCCTAGGAAATATCCATTTCATCTGGACTTTTAAAGTGATTACTAAAGAGCTATGTAAATAGTCTTTTATGAATGTTTCTAATTTCCTTTCCTTGAGAAGTTATTTTCCTGTGTTAATTTTTGTGGTTGTAATTTCCCCCCCTTTTTCCTCTGGGTTAACTCGTGGTTTGTCTATTTTCTTGTTGTTAATTTTGACTTATATATGATTTTCAGTGCTTTTCTGTTTTATAACTCAAAACATTTTTATTTTTATGATTTCCTTCTTAAATTTTCTCTCAGTTTACTCTGTTGTCCTTTTTTTAGATTTTTGAGTTGTTTATCTGATTCATTTCTTTTTATCTTTTAACCATCTTCTCATTCCTGGAATATAACCCACTTGGTCATGATGTGTGTTTTTTTTAATGTGCTTTTGGAATTCTGTCTGATACTAATTTGCTTAGAGTTTTAGACAAATAGCCATAAGTAGAGCTGGCCTCCATCCTCATCCTTCCCCCAGCTTTTCCTCTCTTCCTTTTTTGTATCCCATCCCTGTCAACTTGGGCATCGCTGTTACACTCACATCATGAATGAATGGTGCTGGTGGGCATGGGGCCAGTCTTGTGCACTGCTGCTGTACAGTGTGCTGCTGCTGACGGTGTCTGTGGGTGTCAGCAGGGTGCCTCTCTGACTGTTCCTCCTCAGTGTCCCTCCTTCTTCTCTGTCTCTTCCTTTCAGTGCTGGGGTTTCTTCATCAGGCCTCCTCTCTCGGTCTAGGCAGCCTGAGCTGAGACTCACCCAGTGAGTTCAGCAGCCTTGGCTGTAGCTGACGCCTTGGCCTGAGCTGTCTGCAGGGTTCATGGCTGCCTGCCCCTCTGCCTGCTTGTCTTTTTGCATTGTGTTCATTTATTCACTGAAGGTATGTCATGCACTCTGAACATTCAGAGACAGAAGATCTGTCCCTGTCCCAAGGAACTTTCATTCTGTAGTCCCAGACCAGCAGGTGGCTGATTTCCCAGCAGCTATATGTGATGGCACGGAGGGGCATGGAAGGTGTCAGAGGAGCTAAGATTATGTCAGACAGAGCCACCTAGAAGCTGCAAATGACATGACCCAGCCCTCACAAAACCCTTTATTCCCCGCCCCCGACCCATGACAAAAACAAAACTCCTGCACAGTCTGTTCATTTCTGCACCTCTGCAAAGAATAGTCTCCCAGGTTACAAACCTGGGGCTGTCCTGGACCTCCTTCTCTCTCCCCGCATCCTCATACTTGGAGGTCTGATGGCTGAAGACTGCAGTTTCTTCTCCATTCCCCTAGCTCAGGCCCTCTTTATCTCTTGCCTGGGTTGTTGCAATAGCCTTCTCATTCATTTGTTCACCTGTGAGTCCGTTCATTGAACAGAGCTTCACTAAGCACCGATTTTGTGCCCGGCACTATTCTAGGCCATGGGACTCAGCAGCAAACTAGACAGAAAAGGCCAGTGCCCTGAGGGGATGCACAGTCTCATGGGGTGCAGACAGTGACCAAGTCAGCTGATAGCCCGAGGCTGCTGGCATGTCTGTGAAGAAACGAGACGGGGTGAGCTGGAGGCGAGACGCTGGGTGGATGGGCCACCACCACCGGCCTGAGGTGGTGGCCTAACGCAGGACAATGACAGAGTGGGGAGCAGTGGAGGAGCTCTGCCTGGTGTGAAAGGAGGCGTGATGAGGGGCAGGGCCTGGGGAGGATGGCACCTGCAGGACCGCGTCCCGGGGGGCTTCTCAGCTTATTCCCTCTTCCTAACTCCCTGCAACTGAAAACAAGGGGTCCTCCTTAATATCAGGGCTAACTACACCATTCCTCCATTTCGGAAAATAAACAAGAGTGAATGAACAAAAAAACCTTAAAAACTTTTTCACAGCCCGTGGGGTGAAGCTGGAATGCCTTGAGTTAGTTTAAGAGGCAACACTATCTGTGGCCTTTGAGCTGCTGTGGCCTTGTCTCCAGCAATTCTGCTGAAGTTGTAGCCATACTCAACTCCTCTTGTTTCCTGAACGCGAAAGGCAGGTCACCGCGGAGCTTCCCTTCTTCCGTTTTCCTTGCTTTGCCTGGAGTGTTCTTCCTTCCTGTTCTCAGGTTGGCGGACTCCTCCTTCCCCTGTAGGAGTCACCTCAGATGTCCCCTTGTCCGCAAGGCCTCCTTGGCAAGGTATAGGAGTCCCTGGGCTTGTTGCCTGCACTTTATTTATAACCCAGGAGGGAGCGGTTGCCTGTGTTCACACCTCACACTGAACAGTCCTTAGGATGCACTTGCCTATCTGTTTGCCTTTGTCATCCGTGTCTTTCCTTTCTAACCTCTGTGCTCAGCAGTACCCTTGCCCAGAGTAGAAGTTAAGTACTCTAGTGAAGGTCTCTTAAATATCACTGATAGATTCTGGGCCGAAGGAAGGGTGTAATTTAATCAGAAATCAGCCACCTTAAAGGGAAGATGCCTTGGGTAATCACTCAAGGTGACAACTGAATGCTTGGGGTACCAGATAGAGTTAGGATTTTTATTCCTATCTAAAAATTAATGCACTTTTAAAAGTGTTTGGTGCCATAGGACAACTAAGTTCATTATAGGTGGGGGCAGTAAGGAGCCTATAAGCAGTACCGATATTTTCCTCACAATAGATTATGAATGTTTTCAAGCCATTGCAGAGAACTTTGTTGGGCTTCTAGAATTCTTCTAAATAGTGGAGGATGTCTGGTGACCATATGTCCTGGACTTTCTGGGGATAGGCCCAATTGCAATTAATTCCATTTTAGAAAGGTAATTTAATCCATGTTTAATTAAATTCATTTGAATTTTTATGGTTCCAAATGATTTTTTCAAATACATAGTTTCACAAATCAAAATCAAAAATCTTTTTTTTTCAGATTGTGTTCTCACTTTTGATGCTGAAAATGTGGTCCTAGTAATGGGAAAGGCATCTTAGAGCTGAAGATTTTGAGGGTGAGGAGTGATTGTTATTGTTAGGAATAATTAATAGGTCCAGTCTCTTCAAATCCTTCCTTGTCATAGTTGATTTTTTTTAATTTTTATTTTTACTCTATTCCACTTTACAATACTGTATTGGTTTTGCCATACATTGACATGAATCCACCACAGGTGTACATGTGATCCCAAACATGAACCCCCTCCCACCTCCCTCCCCACAACATCCCTCTGGGTCATCCCCATGCACCATCCCCAAGCATGCTGTATCCTGCATCAGACATAGAGTGGTGATTCGATTCTTACATGATAGTATACATGTTTCAATGCAATTCTCCCAAATCATCCCACCCTCTCCCTCTCCCTCTGAGTCCAAAAGTCTGCTATGCACATCTGTGTCTTTTTTGCTGTCTTGCATACAGGGTCATCATTGCCATCTTTCTAAATTCCATATATATGTGTTAGTATACTGTATTGGTGTTTTTCTTTCTGGCTTACTTCACTCTGTATAATCGGCTCCAGTTTCATCCATCTCAACAGAACTGATTCAAATGTATTCTTTTTAATGGCTGAGCAATACTCCATTGTGTATATGTACCACAGCTTTCTTATCCATTCATCTGCTGATGGACATCTAGGTTGTTTCCATGTCCTGGCTATTATAAACAGTGCTGCGATGAACATTGGAGTACATGTGTCTCTTTCAATTCTGGTTTCCTCGGTGTGTATGCCCAGCAGTGTGATTCCTGGGTCATATGGCAGTTCTATTTGCAATTTTTAAGGAATCTCCACACCGTTTTCCATAGTAGTTGTACTAGTTTGCATTCCCACCAACAGTGTAGGAGGGTTCCCTTTTCTCCACACATAGTTGATTTTTAAAATGTGTATTAGTTAGCTCTTGCTGCATAACAAATATGCCAAAAAGAGTGGTCTTAAAACAGCAGGTTTTGCTTCTCATTCTGGGGGTCAGAAATTTCGGCCTGATAGAGCTGAGAGATTCTCATAGAGCTGCAGTTATCTGATGACTTAACTGGAACTGAATGCTTTAAGATGGCCTTATTCACCTGGTTTGGCCTTTAGTGGTGGCTGTTGGCTGGGCCATGCGTCTTCAGCAGGCTAGCACATACTTCTTCACATGGTAGCCACATTTCAGAAGGGAAAGTCTCAAGTGCAAACACTTTTCAAGGGTCTGTGTCTTCTGATGTCACACTGGCCAAAACAAGTCACGTGGAAAATTGTAGACTCAGTGTAGGAGGGGACTACACAAAGATAAGTAAACAGAGAGGCATGATCCCCTGGGAGCCCAGAGCTGTAATCGTCTGCCACAACCTGTTCAACCTAATAGAATTATCAGCATAGTTCCTTCTTGAAATGGCAGTAGCACTGGCATCCGTTTCACCTACAAGCTGAATCAAGAAGTATAGGTGTGCATTAAAAAGAAAGTGTGGGAGGGCAATTTGGAAAATGATTATAACTGCTATGTAAATATAGTTGCCTGTCATGGAGGTTAGTAGCAGTATAACAAAATAATCTCTAAGAACTGTTAATAGCTTTTGACCTTCATTAAGAATGTTCAGATTGTTGAATGTTTGATGATATTAAGAAATTATTTTAAGCAGGACAGTGGTATGGTGGTTATGGTTTTTAAAAATCCTTATATTCTAGGGATATTTACTGATAAATGGATAAAATTATATGACCTTGGACTTATCTCCACAAGACCTGGCTGTGGGGTCAGGGACAGGGAGTAAATGAGACAAGATTGGCCAGGGCTGATAATTGTTGAACTATCATAGGTGATGACACAAAAGTCTTTGTACTCTTCTCCATACTTTGCATAAGTTTGGAAATTTCCACTAAATTTTAAAAAGAACGTTTAGATCAGTCAGTGACCTCAAAGATAGGTAGAAGTTGTCCCAGATGCCACCTTAGTTTGCTCTTCTCTTTCTTGGTAGGATGGGTAGGGTGTGCAAGCAGTCAGTGCTGGATTCCTCACCTGGGTTGTAGAGACCATTCTACATTTGATTAAAAGAGTCAGAAGGTATCTGATGAGGGGCCCAGCAGCAAAACACCCCATCACTTGGGTGAGATTAAAAGTTGTTCAGGACATGGTTGATCTCACCTTGGGTCCAGGGGAGGACACCACACTTGTGGTTAATTAGATCTGACACCACAGGTTCTGAATAAGTCTCTTGGTAAGTGCTGTTCTCTCTCTAGGAGTCTTCCAAAATTTATTGGTCTTAACTGTAATTTGTAGTGCTCCCTAGAATCTAAAGAAACTGAAACTGCTACCACGGCCCTGGACATGAAAGCAGGTCTCTTTCCCTGTCACCAGTGGACACTGGTGATTCTAAGATGCTTCTTGTAAAATCAAAACCGGGAGTGAAGACCAGCCCCAAATCTCATGGTACAGCTTTCCTGTCTGCCAAGCCCGAGGCTGCTGTTGCATCTCCTGGGATTGTGATTCCCGCTTGCCCTTACCCCCATGCATCCTTTTCTATGTTTAAGAAGATGGATACTTTGTTTAGGACTGGAATTTTACGCAGCTCTCATTAAATTCCATTTTATGGTGCCGCTTTGATAATTTTTCAGTACTTTTCATTTAAACAATGGTTGTCTCATCTTCCTTGACAAAAGGCAGTTAAAGTAGATTTCACTTTGTGCACATGCCATGTGCCTCCCTGAAAGGCCCTGTGAGTGGAATGCTATTTGATCTTTGCATCTCTGAGGTTAGACAAGGAATTAGAAATATCTGAACTCTACGTTATCCCCTAACCTTATCATTCCAAATATGTGCTTAATTAGAAGCAGAATCAATATTTCAGGTCAGAATGAGTTCAAGTGGTCTAGAATTTTTATATCTAAAAATGAAAAAATAATTGGCTAGTGATATTTTAAAACACTATCCTTGGCTAGGTATATAATCATTCTTAAACGTTCCCCAGAGAATACTATTTACAACATTAAAGTTGAGGTGATAAAAGTGATTAATCAAATACATAATTTCTTTCCTAGTTCTTGCAGTTACACTGCAGAACACCGTTACCCCAGGAAACAGACTTTCCAGTGAAATTTTGCAACAGTATAGCATTTTCTGAACTCATCCATTCTTACCTCAAACTCCCCAGATTATGTCTTCCTACTAAATTCTAGGGGAACAGAGCAGTCAAAATATTATTAGATTGTCTTCATCTATCTGGGAGTTTGTTATAGAATGTACCTGGCATGTCGATGGAAGAGTTTTCACTAAATCAGTCTTGCCTAAAAGCTAGAGCTGGAGGCAAATGCAGATGGAACAGATCCGGGGAGACTTCACTCCTGGGAAACAGGCTGTGCATCTCAGGTGTTCAGCCTTGTAAACCGGATGGGAGGGGCCAGCCTGGCCTCGACTCGGCCAAGCTCACCATGCTGTGTGAACACATTTGGCATCAACACGTTGGACATGGGAGGCCACTGACTTTGCAATAGCCAGGTTTTCTGTAGACAGGCAATGCCAACACCAATAGCATGGTTAGCCATCTGGGTCTTTATATTACTTCTCCATTCTCTCACTTTTCAGGACCAGGTTGTGAAATGTGACCAGGAGCACCCATAAGGCTGGAAAGTATGCACCTCTGGGGACCTGGGACCATGTGGGTCTTTGGGCACCAAGTCAGAGAGACTGTTGGACTTGCTTGGGCCCGGCCCACCTGGGCTGTGAGGTGGTCTTCCTGGGCAGTTCTGTGTGACGTAAGAATCTGTGGGTGTTCCAGGCCCTGGGTTGGGAAGATCCCCTGGAGAAGGGAATGGCTACCCACTCCAGTATTCTTGCCTGGAGACTTCCATGGACAGAGGAGCCTGGCGGGCTGCAGTCCATGGGGTGGCAAAGAGTTGGATGTGACTGAGCGACTAACAGTTTCACTTTGCACTCGGCCCCTTCAGCTGAGGGCACAGGCTGGGGAAGAACTGTCACATTGAGTACCAAGCCAAAGGGTAGGCCCTACCCCAGCTGCTTTACATGCATTATATAAGTTATTCTTACCACAAACCTGCAAATGCAAAACTGTTAGCCTCACTTGGTGAGTGAGAGACTCTTGAGCAAGCAATTTGCTTCAGGTCATTCCTGGTCTGTCAGCCACACAAAGGTCTAGTCAATGACAGCTCCTGCGACTGTGTAGGTTTGGAGAAGGGAGACACACACATAATTAAAGAAACTGAAGAAACAGATAGGTATAGTCCACAGCTGGAAAGGGTGAGCTCCTATAAGGAGGATGTATGCACAGAGACTGGGTGTTGATATGAGAAGGCCTATGGAGTAGGATCCCGGATGGAGGAGATTAACAGACGGCAGAGCTGATTCTTTGGCCAGGCCTCACCCAGCTAGGGGCAGGACTAAAAGATCCCTGGGAAGAGGGCAGGGACGTGGGGTGTGGGGCCAGTTGTCTCCGGTTTCTGTTGGCTTGGCCAAAAAGTTTATTCTGACTTTTCTGTAAGATCGTTTGGAAAAATCCGAACGAACTTTTTGGCCTACCCATACGTGAAAGACAAAATGGCCAAGTGTGAGTGCTTTTAAGAGGAAATTTTCTAAAAATCCTAAATGCTAGAGATCCAGCCTATTTCTGGTCTATATTTTTGTGATCACAGGTGCAAGCAGGCTCCACGCCCACCTGAGACCAGGCTTCGGAGGGCCCTCCCCACCCCTGTGCGTGGGGGTCTCAGATCAGGCCTCTCAAATGACCTGCAGGTGAGGCTGTTTGTCTCACCTGGAGTTCGTGGTTCCTGCCTGTCTCCTCTCCGAGCATCCTCCCTGGGAAGCGAGCTTGGGGTCAGGACCTCCGGGGCTTCCTGCGGCAGGGTTTCAGGAGACACTCCGCCTCCTGGACCAGAGAACACCCAAGTCAAGGCGGGGTGGACACAAGAAGGCGAGATGGCCTCTAATGGGCAGTCCTGGGGTGAAGAGCCCATCTAATTACAAAATAGTTCTCAGATCTTCTCGTGAAATCAGTTGACCTTCTCGGATCCATCTGGGAAGATACCCAGGGGCGAGCATCTTCTGGTTTGGAGGCTACGCTTTGGGATGCGCGTGTTGTGATGACTTCAATGAGAAGCCCACGCCACAGGATGGGAAAGGACAGAGTTCGGTGCCCTTTGGGGTGGGACTGTGAAAGGCTGACCTTGCTCTGTGCACTCTCTGCTTTTCCAGGTGGCGCTCCGGCTGGAGGATGGGGATGAGACAGCAGAGCCACCCCCCAGCGGGTGCCGTGACCGCAGGCGGGCCAGCGTGTGCTCTGGAGGCACCGGCAATGAGTCCCGGGGCCTGGACCGCAGGCGGAGCCGCAGGCACTCGGTGCAGAACATCAAGAGCCCCCTGTCGCCCCCATCCAGCCCCTGCCCCCTGTCGGCTCCTGACTTCAAGCCCAGTCAAGTGCGAGATCTCCGGGAAAAGTAAGCATTAACCCAGCCTTGGAGAAGGGCACAAGGACCCCTAAAAGGGGAAAGGAGGCCCAACCCCACAGGTGTCCTGGACCATCCCAGCCTTTCCTGTCCCCTGCCTCTTCTCTACATTTAAGCCATCACCCCCAGTTACCCCAAAACTTCCAAAGGCAAGGTGGCCCTGGTGACACACGCAGACTTGATCCAACTCCCTGAACTCATCTTCACCCCCTTGTGTTTTTATATTGTTCATATTGTTAGCATCTCAGTTAATATCTGTGTAGAAAGCTATGCTTTATCAACTAGAAAAGAATCCAAAACACACAACTTTGGTCTAGAAATAAATGCTATGCCACCACACCAATGTGAGATGGTTAGAGTCTGAGGTACTCATGACAATACATAGTTGAGGTTAAGTAGAACAAATACGTACGTTCACATAATTTCAGTAAATACTAATGCTGTCATTTATTCCATCATATAGCATACATTTTTCTGAAGTGTGTTCTATAGGCCAGGACTATTTGCAACCATGAAAACATATCAATGGAAAAGGTATGATCTCCATTTCTGTGAACTCCTATCAGGGCTGAGAGAAAGTAAGAATGAAGAAAGACCATAAAAAGAAACAGAAAGATTGGCAATCCCATGAGAAATTATGTAAGTCCAAAAGATAAGGTTTGACAAGATCTCTAGGAGCTTAGAAGTGGTTCCCTAAAACAGAGGTGTAGCTGAAGGATGGCTGTGTGGCTCTGGGGACTGAGTCCAGTTATATCTTCCCAAATGGAAGCCCTCAGTTCACTAGGATGGTGGGGCTCCCTGGACCGGTCTGTGCCAGACAGCTGCACCGGGGCTGACTGATACACCGACTGCCAGCACCCCTCTTCTGCTGCCGGTGGAAACCTTGCTTGCATCATTTGGCTGGAGAATTTTCTCCCATTGTGGGGCTCTACCTGGGAGCCACATGTAGTTCAGGAAGCTGCATGGTGAAGAACTGAACTCAGAATAGGCGGGATGACCTTAAGACAATGATTCAGATATGTCCCTTCCTCTCCATCCCTAAGGGAACTCCCATACCCACCTCTACTAAGAAGTGACTGGAGCAGTCTGGTACCCATGGGATCCTGGAACATGAGCCAGCCCACACCACTGGGTGCCTCCTATTGCAGAAGGAGAAGGAGGGCATCGATCTGAGAGTGATGTGCAAGGCATGGTCCATGTTGACACCCTTCTCCCCCACATAGCCTACAGGTTTTTCTGTCTCTAAGAGTCAGTGTGCAGCAAGCTCTCTTTCAGCGAAAAGAAAATTGAAACCTCTGAGCGGAATGAGAATCGAGAACATTTACCGTGAAAGTGCATGCTGTGATCTAAGATCTTTGAGAAACTCAGGCAGTTCTCACAGGGTCCTGAGACTCCCTGTAGTGCTGTTTCTACCAGCTAGAAAAATGAGCATGGAGAGAGTTGGGCAAAGTGGACTGAAAAATCTACTTATGATCACCAAAGCTGCTGAAGGTGGGCGTTCTGAGGCCTCGGTGGGGGCGCTTGGTATATGTGTGCTCTCTCTGCCTTGTGTCACATTTATTCCTGTTATCTTTCTTGTTGTTACACTTTTTAAATATAAATTTATTTATTTTAGTTGGAGGTTAATTACTTTACAATATTGTATTGGTTTTGGCCTACAGCAATATGAGTCTGCCCCAGGTTGTTACACTTTTAAAGATCCCTGCATTGTGACTCAGGTGACCATGTCTTGTGAAACATTGGCAAAGGCAATGACGGTGGGGGTGGACCACTTGGGCACAGTCCACAGTTCTGAGGCTCTGGCCTTGGTGGGATCTGGAATAGGACACTTTCTGAGTGCTCCCACCTCAGTGTTTTCAAATAGGATTGATGTTTCCTTTTAATGAAATGATTAATGTAAGCTTCATAGCATTCGCTTAAGAAAAATCCACTTTCCAGCTTATAAAGAAAGATCATGGTTTTAAGATAGATGATGATGAAGTGGCTTCATCCTTGAAGTCTGTTGGAGGGATTTTGCCCCGTGGCCACAAAATCACAGCATGATTTTGGCAGAGATGGGAGCGGGAGAGAGGGAGAGGGTGACGAGAAGCAAATCGGGAAACAGTCCCTGCATATGCGTAGCTTAGTCACCTGCTCAGCATCCGTGCCTCACACGTCACCTTAGAATCTAGAAGTTCGTTGTGCTCGATTGCCCGTAGACCTTGAAAGACACAGACCCACACCTGACCTAGACTACTGTTCACCTGTGTGATCATTCTGGCCCTGCTTACTGCTAACTTGTAGCAACATGCCTGCAGGTATCACACATGAAGAACTGTAGACCGAATTGCCTAACTCTGTGCCCCAAATAATGCCAATACTCTTGAAAAGAAGACAGAACTATGCTACAGATTAGAGATTCATGTTGTCCTCAAATATGTTCATATCTGGCACTCTGTACTCAGATGCTTCTTTTATGTAGCTTGAATCAAATTCTCCTGTTGATCCTCTCTAAGGTCCAGCCGGGACAAGCATCATTATCCTCACATTACAAATGAGAAAGCAGTTGGGGGCTTGGTGCCTTGGGACGAATCTTAGAACCAGGGAGATGAGCCTCAGGTTAAATCAAAGTCTTTGGCCTTTGCCTCTCAATGTCCCAGTCATATAGAATCACTTCCCACCTACCACTCCTTAACATAATCATTGAGTGGGATTTGTACTTCTGGACTTTTTTAGACAAGGAATTTGATTTATATACCATGCAGGGGTATTTTTATTCAGGTTCATATGAAAACTCAGAGTCGAACAGGAGAGAATCCCAGAGTCTTCTTATAGACCTAGGCCTGCTAGGCTATGGGTTTTACTAAGGCCTAATAAGGCTTGAAACTCACATTGCTTTGGTTTCTGAAGAAATAGAACTCCACAGTGAGCACTCACCAAATAAGGTATGTGTTTATTGTTCATCTGCCATCTAAAAGTACTTTTTGTGATCATGTGTGCCATAGTTTCACCTTTCCAATTAAATTTACAGATTTGATTGGGAAGAAAAAAAAATGTTGGTGCTTTCATTTTTTCTTTTTTAACCAAGATTATTTTTAACATCTAATCATCGAAAGAACCAGTGTCTCTGATTTAAATTGTAATTGTAGTTAATGTTAGGACTAAAAAGTCTTCAAGGTCGTCTAGCCCACAGCAGAAGCCTGTTCTAGGCCCTCGGCCTCAGACATTCTCCTCCCGGAGGCACTCCATTTTTGTCCTTGAACTTCTCAGCTCCTTAGGAAAGTCCCCTGGACTAAATGTGCTCCATAATGTGGTGGCTTTATTATTGCTTAGAATTTCACTGTATGGATAAAATTCCCCTGCAAAGTCTCCCCATTTACCCATCCCGGCTCTCACCGCTGTCAGCATGCGTGAGGTCCCCTTCCTGTTCTGTACGACCACCTTTCTGACACTGAACACGGCCTGGGACTTCACATGTAAACTTGAAATTTCATCCTGTTGACTTCCACACAACATTCCAACCCGTGGAGGTAATGTTGAGCTTCATTTAGTCACTGCTGTTCGCAGCTGCGCCTTCCAGCTTTCAGTCGCATGCGTATTTGAACACACATGGACGAGTGACCTGGCGGGCAGTGGATGCTGGCAGCAGCTTGGTGCAGACGACTCCCATGTGCCTCAAAGCCAAGTGTTGGAAAAATTCTCTGTCAAGGGCCAGATAATAAATATGTTAAGTTTTGCAGGCCAGACAGTCTTTGTTGCAACTACTCAATTAAATTCTCAAAGACAGCAGGTAAGCAAGTGAGCATGGCTGCCTTCCAGTGAGGCTTTATTTATGGACACTGAGATTTGAGTTTTACATGTTATAAAATAGTTAGATTTTCTTCCCCCAACCATTAAAAAAAGTGAAAATCATTCTGACAGACTGTACCAAACCAGTGGTGGGCCACATTTGACTCACAGGCTTGCCCACTCCCGTTCTAATGGGCTGGGTTTCTTGAGGGAAGTTGGGGAATGGCAGAGATGACAGAGAGGAGTATATGGCTAAGACAGAAGATCCCATCATGGCCTATGAGAGGACTGTTAGGAAACAGCGTCCTCTGGTCCAGGGTCATAGCTAGGAATATTCCATGAAGATGTGGAGGCCGTTTGCCGATGGCCGCTCATGAGTTGTCACTGGATTATTGAGGGGGTTGGAGAAAGCAGAGATGTGTCAGGCGAGGGGACATACAGAGCCAGTAGGGAGGGGGCGTGCGGTGATAACTCCAGGAAAGTCAGGCTGCTTGGGGAGGAAGACTGGGATCAGTTCCAGTGGTGTTGAGAGGCAGTCATTTTCAACCTGCCGTCTGTTGTAAATTCCATGAAGGTGGTAGTACCTTCCCCATTTTACAGATGAGGAAACTGAAGCACAGAGTGGCTAAAGAACTTGCCCCAGATCTCACAGGTGGTAAGTGGCATAGCTGAGTTTGAACCTAAACCAGATTTTAGTAGTCCAGAGCCTGCACTCAATCTGCGTCCCTGAAACCAGTCTCTGAACCTATAGAATGTGTTCTGTGGTGACAAGCTTTTTTCTCTTTTGAGGATTAATTAGAGAAAGCAAAAAATCTTTCAGAACAAATGTTCCCTGGAACTTGGTCATGCTACTAAGCTGTGTTGCTTATAGTCACTGTTAGAGTCTGATCCTGAGATAATCATAGTGGTTTGCTTGTTTTTCTCATAAATTGGCACTGGAGACAGTTCCTAATGAGGAGTTCTGAAAGTGTTCAGAATAATATCTGCCAACACCGGAACAGCCTTCTCAGTTAATCATAGCTAGCGAGTGATAATCTTGGTGAGGGGAGCAGGAAGGAAGGTATAGAGAGCAAAAGTTCATGGTTAACAGGAAGCCACCGTTAACTGTCAATTATTGGAGGCTTAGCTGTCCTCACGTTTGGGGGGATCATACTTGATGTACACCATTTAGTGGCCCAGTGGGTGGTGGGAAGAAGGGAGCCAAGCCTTGAGGCTGAGACTCCAGGGTTGGGGCTGGAGGGAGGTATTCAGACAGGGTGTGGCTTTCTATTTTCCTGTGGGAGTAGAAAAGAGTGTGGACACCTTTCCACCAGTCACAGGAACCAGTGGACAGATGGGAGAGCCTAACTATGAAGTGGTGCAGGGTGGTGAAGCGACCTTCCTGCGTTTTGACAGGGAGGAGGCATGTTTGGATGCCGAGTTCCAAGGCAGCGCTGTGGTCTCCAGTCAGTCCCGTGCCTTGTGCACGGGGTTTCACTGCCAGGGCTTATAGATTCCATTCCCATGTTAGCTGCAGGGTCTGCAGCAGCAATAGTTCTGGCTTTCTTTGAAGTAGTTGGCAATGAACAATCAATTCGCAAGCAGGAAAACCTATTACATAACCAGCAGTGTTACAGAGTCCAAGCTTGCCACAATAGCCCAATAAATTGAGAGACAGGGTATTGGGGTAAGGAATAGTGACTTTATTGGGAAGGCCAGCAGACAGAGAAGATGGTGGACTGGTGTCTTGAAGAGTCTTCTTACCTGAGTTAGAGTTCAGGCTGCTTTTCTACTAAAAGGGGAGAGGGTATGACAAGAAGGCTGGTTGTTGCAGGAGATGTGATAATCCTTTATTCTTACAGCTGTCCACCTAGGTCTGGTCATGATGTTGCTGGAAACCTCCAACAACACAAATGTTATTCTCTGTTCTGCAACTTTTTATGTCCATGTGGATGGAAATTGTTATACCTTTAACATATAACCTCCCAAGCCTGGGAGGCAAAGCTTTGTGAATGGACCACCCTGTATATTTCAGGCGATAGACAACATCTTTTATAAAAGGTGTGGAGCCTGCATGCTTAAGCACAGGCAACTGAGCACAAAGGTTAGTGCTAAAGGACTAATTCTATACATAGTTGGGTTTGTTCTCTGTTACAGTAGGTGTTGCATAATTGGTGTTAACCTACAAAATTTATCACTTGGATGACCTGAGTCCTGGCTTCTGGGGAGCGTTTGGCCAAGTGCAGTATAGGAGTAGCCACTATTGAGGTTATTGAGGGCATAGACATGACCTTCTCGGCTACAGTTCCCGCTTCCTCCCCAGGCTTGGCCTCAGTCTCCTCCACGGTAAACTCAAGGTGATGATCCCTCCTTAATAGAGTGGCAGGTGAGTCAAGAGAGGCAGTGCAAATGTGTGATTAGCCCAGTGTTATTCCAGTCACTACATGCCCTGGAGCTTTCCCGGATATTGTTCTATTAAAGAAGGTAATTGTTAAATAAGTATGGGTAGGAATGGATGAGAAGATTCTGTGAACTGGCTTGAACATGCTAGAGGATTTCACAACTAGATTAACAACCACTGGTACCACGAGCAGCAAGTAGCTACTTGGGTAGGTTTATCTGATGGTAATGATTCACTAATGAGATTCACCAGCAAGGGATGTGACCTCCACAGGTAGGTGTGATTAGAATATAGCCAGTGATTCCAAGTTACCATTCAATCTCCAGGAAGCCCTTTGTGGTCTCTTGAGTATTGAATGGCAAAGTATGTTCAGCAAAGGAGGGAACATGGCTGGGTGGGAGGCAAAGGGCCATGAACTTGGAACTGAGAGAACCTGCACCAAGAAAGGACAAAAGCAAAAGGTACGAGGGGGTGGTTGCTTTGCAAAGCTTCCTTCTGATTTCTGTGACAGCACTTCCGGTTTCTTAGAAGGTTCGCTGTGACCAAATTGCATATTTCTTTGGGGGTTTGGACTTTGCTGCATTAAATTTGGGGGTTTTTCTAGATTCTGATTTCTAGATTCTGAAGACAACAGCAAAACTGTGAAAACGAACAGAGCTACTGTTGAATTTTAAGTGAAGAAGTGAGATCGAGGTAGTGTTTCAGCCAGACCCCTCTGGGAACAGCACAGAGACCGCATGGGAGGAGAGCCGACAGCAAACGGGGAACTGGGGGGCCTGGGCCTCAATCTGGAGAGAGGTGGAGGGGCCGGACAGGGAGAAGGGGATGAGGTATAGGATGGATATCATTTGTGGGAAGGTGGGTGGATTGTATGGTGGGGAAGAAGAAAGAGTTTGGGGTGATCCCCAGACAACCAGTAACTTAGGGTCATGGGATGGCTCGAGGCCACCGAGTAAGCTGTGGGCATTTTCAGTTTGAGAAGTCTGGGTCACAAGTAGAACTTCCTGTAGGCAGTTGGATAGGCATGAACTGAAACTCACACACATGCAGGTGAGGGGTGAAGCCTGGGCCTTGACCCTCTCCCCCACCCCCTGTAACCCAGGGAAAGCAAACCACATGAGTAGAGAAGTGAAAGGATAAAGTGTGGAGTTGTCATCTCCTGGAAGTCTGAAACTGAGAAGGTGACTTACTTCCCGAGTCAGTGAACCTTGACCTTGGTCGTCTTCAAATGAGAATGCTTCTCAAGCCAGAGTAGCCTTACTTGGTGTGGTGTTGCAGGAACAGGCAAGCCCTTTGCTATGGGAATGGTGAACATACCTCAAAGAAAAGGAAAGATTCTTGTTTCTAGTTAAGTCTTTGACTTGCTTTGAGATTTTTCTTCTTTTGGTGTCAAGCTGGCTTGCCCTTGATCTGTGCAAGTGCCCCATTTCCTATAGTATACACGTTCCTATCCATGTCCTAACTGTTCACAGCGCTTTCTGGTAGAGCTGATTTTGTTGGCCATTCACACAGGTATGGGGGTGGGAGGGGCCATTCTGTAGAGCAAGCGTTTCTCTTTTTAAATCCCTGACAATTCCAGGATCCCTTGGGATATGGAGCAGGGGCTTTCTAATGATTACTAAGCTGAGCTGATTAAATCCTGTCGTGGAAGGAGGAATGAGTGTATCTCTGACAGGAGTCTATGGAGGGAGCCTGGTAGTAAGTCTTTTGAATGAGCAGGGAAATATAAAATCCTGAAAATGTAGGCTGAGGAGGGCAGATCTGGCATGGCAAAAAAAAAAAAAAAAGGAGTGTGGAGTGGGCAGAGATGATGTTGGGGAAGCATTTTGCAAGGAGCTTCTTGGGAATGAACTCTGGAAACTGAGAAGGAGAGATCCAAATAAAGGGAGACCTGGCCTAATGTCATTTTTATCTCACACACGTGCTCAGTGAGCTGACAGTGGTCACAGGAACATCATATTCACATTGAGAAAACACTGATTTCTAAGGCGATTAATGTTGAGCTTTCCGAGCCTGATGAGAATGGACTTGGGCCATCGCTGTGGTCCAGGCTGGTCTGTGTCAGGGCGTCACTGATTCTCCTAGAGGTGGAATGAAGTCTCACTGTGATGGACAAAGGGTCAGAGCTGGTAGACACCTTTACACCTGAATACATGAAAAGAATCTGAAAGAAGGAAAGATTCATGCTTCTTCCAGTCCTTAAAGGGAAGAGGCATTTATTTCCAACCACAAAGAAATGATCACTCTGAAACCTCTGAAACACTCTGCCAAGCCTGTGCTTGGCATCCTTGCTGTTTCTAAAAGGTCACAGAGAATTCCAGTCTACCTTCATCCTAGTTTCTGTTCTGCTCTCTCAGGCCTCTAAGAGACATTTAAGGCAATTAGATAGTATCTCTGGCTTGCAATAAAGTTTTTTCTAAAACATGAAATCAAAGTACCCACAAAAGAAAGTATTGGGGCACCCCACAGTCTGTAGTTTTCACTGGATTGATTCGTTTTCCTCCTAAATAAGCCTGCAACTAGGCTACTAATTGTGTTTTTTCTACTGATATTTATGCTGTGCTGGAATTCTATTATATTCAACTTCTCCATGTTTTCAGCAAAAATAATGTGCTTGATCCATTAGTATTTTATTTTAAAGCAAAATAGCAAAATAATGGCTTATGCATTAGTAATTTATTCTAAAGCAAAATAGCAAAATAATGGCTTATGCATTAAGGTTCTGGTTGGTTGGCCAGTTACTAGGTATATTCAGTATCCATGGCCTGTGTTTAATACTTCTTCTAAACTTTGAGTGTTACAGGGACAATAAATATTTTCCTGTCTAACTTTGGGTTCTCACTATGGAAACATCAGAGCAACAGCGGAGCTTAGATGCCTTTTCATCCTTTTGGCTGGCAAAAAATCTTTTGAGGGAAGTGTCTTCTTTTTTGGTGGATAACAAACCTCTATTTTTGAATGAAATCACTGCTCCAGTTGGTCAGAGATATGTCTTAACTGATTAAGATCACTAATTGGAAAAATTTAAATCTCTTCTTGGGGCCTTGGTAGCCTAGAAACAGCCTTGAAGTGAATAGAAAGTGTGAGTCATTGGGAGGTTAAGTTCAAACTCCAGTTGAAGTGTTTGCTGAGGGATACAGATGGAGCCCAAGGGGGCACTTTGTCTGACATAAATTTAACACACTGTTTCTTTTTCTGTTTGTTTTTAAAATATAAAGTTTAATTTTTTATTGTGGTAAAAATAAATATATAACATGAAATTTACCATTTTAATCATTGTTAATTTTATAAATTAGTGGCAATAATCACATTCACAGTAACACACCATTTCCATGAAATACTCTTTCATCTAATTATGTCATATGTATTTTGTAGAACTAAATGGGGGCATTTAAAATGTCTACATCTTATCTAAACCTTAATATAGAGCTTTCTAGTGAGTTGCCACAAATGATCACACCTGTGTCAAGACGCTGATTTCCCCTCAGAGCAACCAGGCAGGTCCAGGGTGACGGGGGCACTGGGCAGGTCTCCCATTCCTCACTCTGGTGGCTGTGTCCTAGATGGTCTTGTCTGAGCCCCGTGCAAGGAGGACCGAGAAGCCCCGTCCAAGGCACTATTGCTTAGGTGGAAACATGCAGTGATGCAGGAGCCATCCAAAGCCATTTGGATTCTGCTTTGAGTTCATGGCATCAGCAGTTCCTCCTGGCAGGTTGTGTGATCTCACCCTCTCTGGACCTCGACTTTCTCATCTGCAATAGGGGGAGATCTCCAAGTCACCTCCCAGTTCTGGCCACTCTTGTCTGTTGACCATCCACAGCAAGTGTCTCCTGGCAGGTTGTGTGATCTCACCCTCTCTGGGCCTCAACTTTCTTATCTGCAATAGGCGGAGATCTCCAAGTCACCTCCCAGTTCTGGCCACTCTGTCTGTTGACCATCCACAGCAAGTGTCTCCATGCTGAGCACCATGTGAGGTTGGCAGGGCCAAAGATCTCCCACAGGCAGTGAGTACTCAGACTGGCTGTCCTTGTGGACTGGGTCCGCTAGAGAAACGGAGCAGGAGGAGTAACT
Organism: Ovis aries; assembly: GCF_016772045.2. Taxonomy (NCBI): domain Eukaryota; kingdom Metazoa; phylum Chordata; class Mammalia; order Artiodactyla; family Bovidae; genus Ovis; species Ovis aries. Next base: position 20,833,723 of record NC_056076.1, on the reverse strand, counting down.
CCAGGCAGAGAGAATGGCTGCTTCAAGGACCCCCAGCTGAAATGCCCATGGAGTTGGGTGGACAGCTCAATAAACTGATTAGAACTAGGGTGAGGAAGTTGATGAAAGAAGAGTGGGAGATGAAGCTGATGAGATGATGGGGGTATTTGCTAGGCAGGTTGGACTTCACCCTAAGGTTAGCGTATACATGTTGGAGCAGGAGAGGGTCGTGTGCAAAGTCCCATCTTGTCGTCTGGTCATTTCCTACTTGGCCAACAGCACTGCAGAAGTTTTTCTCATTTGAATACTTCCTGGTGCAATTGATGTCTTTCTCCCCCACAGACCTGTAAACTTTAGGGTGAGAACTTCTATTAACCACTATACCCCAGCATCTTGCACATAATAAATGTTCAAGAAATAATTATTGGGTAAGTGGAGAGATAACTCTTGCCCCGTAGTCATACTTCTTTACTTTTAAAAAATGTTTGAACTGTTACTTACCATGGGAAATCTCTGAACCTTCTGCCTAATTTTGCTGTGAAGATCAAACAGCTCTAAAAAATCTGTTTAAAAAATTTGAATTGTTCAGAGTTGAATTAATCATAATCCTTAGTTCATGGTACATTGGCATCATTGGTCTGCGTGTGGCCCTCTCCTAGTTTATTTTATGTAAGATTTACTTATTAATATAAAGAATATCCATGAGACTACAGTCTAGCCAGAAACCCAGGGCATTACCCTTAACTCACTATGAACGTCCAACTTTCAAATCCCTGGACCTGGGTAACCAGCACTTTTAAATAGCCTTTAGCATTGCCTTATGGGCTTATTGCTGTTTTTACTATTATCAGATTGCATATATATTGTGTATAAAACAATAGTATGTCATATAATTTTGCCTTTTGAACTTTATAAAGTGTTATCATATTGTAGGGTCTCCTGGCAGTTGTTTTCCTCAGTCCACATTATGCTTTCAGTGTTCATCCACATTGTCACGTGATGCAGAAATCTCCCGTTTCCTCTGCTTGGAATGTACCAGAATATATTTACTGTTTTTCCCATTGGGGAGCATTTGTGTTGTTTACATTTTTGTCAGTTACAAACAGCACTGCTGAGAATATTCTCAGACTCGCATCCTCTGCACACGCTTTGGCTTCCCCAGGGTTTCTCAGGCTTGGTACTGTTAACATTTTGGACTGAATATGTCTTTGCTGTGTAGGGCTGCCTTGTGCCTTATAGGATGCAGGATAAGCCTAAATGTCTCCCAACATCAAAGCATGTCCCCCGGAGGACAGAATTACCCGGTTCAGAAGCACTGCCCTAGGCTATAGCAGTCTGCTTCTAGGTGATGTGAATCACACTTATGATATGAATTGTCTACCTTGACAAGATAGTGCCAGTTACTTTGCCAGAGTGGTTATACTAATGCACACTCTCATCAACAGTATCTGAGAGCCAGAAGATCTGTATGCTCTTCACTGCTTGGTGTTATTTCAGACTTCTTAATTTTGCCAAGCAGATAAAAAATATTACCTCATTGCAGTTCTGATTGATTTATATTAAACTCTGGGTTTCAGATATCATTTCATACAAATATATTGGCCATGATCATGTATTTTGCTCACTTTTATAGTTGTATTTTTATTGTTTTTTTAAAATATTTTTTCATATCCTTGTTATGAATCGTGTGTTAGTCACTCAGTCGTGTCCAACTCTCTCGATCCCATGGACTGTAGCCTGCTGGGCTCCTCTGTCCATGAAGTTCTTCAGGCATGAATACTGGAGTGGGTTGCCTACTCTGAATGCGTTGCTTTAGCTTGTCCACTTCCTGATTGCTTTGGTCTTAGAATATGCTTTAATGCTGTTTAAAATGTGTCTGTTGTACTTTTAAAACATCTCTGCAACATCCATTTTCCTTTCTGCTTGTTTTTTGAAGTCTGAGGAACATGCCAGCAGCCTGAGATCCAAATTGGGGGAAACTGCTTTGGCTTTGAAGGAAACTGTGCCCCGCAGAATTGGCCACTCCGTGGGCCGCTTGCTTTTCTCATGTGAAGAGGGTGGACTCCAGCCTGGAACTGTGTATGGTAAAAAGGGGACCACCTGATGGGTGCTGAACAAGCTTGTGCCCTCGAGTAACTCCTCACCAATAGCAAACAAGCAAAATACCCCAGAGGTATTTGAAAGCCAGAGGCCAAAGACCCAGAATGCCTTAGTACCGTATAAACAAAATTAAATCATATTTTAAGAGAAAATTCAAATAAAAGCAAAATTGTCTGATCTGTTTCTTCAGTCTTAAGTATCATCTGCATAAAATATCATTCTGTTTGACTAATTCCATCAGGATGAGACTAAATAAAATCAAGCATGGAAAATCTGGTGCCCTTCAAGAGGGCATTTCCTTCTCCATGGCTCTGAGTTGTTGGGCACCACCAGCACTTTGACCGTGGGGCTTCTTGGAAGTGGGTTTCCTGAAGGAGTCATTGTGCTGCCTGTCCTTGGTCCTGCTCGGCCATTCATGATAGTAAAGCTGTAATATGCACAAGTCACTGGGAGATTTATTGCAAGATCAGAAGATGTTGAGCCCAAAGAGGAAACATCTTGGGATGTAGATCAGAATTGCTGTCAAGATCAAGCCAGTCAATCCTAAAGGAGATCAACCTTGAATATTCACTGGAAGGACTGCTGCTGAAGCTGAAGCTCCAGTATTTTGACCACCTGATGTGAAAAGCTGACTCCCTGGAAAAGACCCTGATGTTGGGAAAGATTGAAGACAGGAGGAGAAGGGGACAACAGAGGATGAGATGGTTGGATGGCATCACTGACTCAGTGAGTTTGGGCAAGCTCTGGGAGGTGGTGAAGGACAGGGAAGCCTGGCATGGGCCAGTCCATGGGGTCGCAGAGTTGGACATGGCTAAGCAACTGAACAACAATACATCTTTATGACAGCTACATGCAAGAGAGAAGGATCAAAAATACACAGTTTGCACAGGTGGAAATTATAAAGGGGAAGGTGTTGCTATCTGCCAGTGGTTGGGAATGCTTTGCAGAGTACTGTGGACTCTTCCATAGTGAATCAAGTTGAGTTCTGAGTATCCATTAGTGGGGGATGGTAGAGATTTCCTAAGAAGACCTCAAAGTCAGTGATGATGATGATGATTAGTTCACTATATACCACTCCTTTTCAAAATGCTTTACATGTTAACCCAGTCCTTCTAGAAGGCAGGTACCATTGATATCCTAAATTCAGATGAGGACAGGGGGGCCCAAGGTCACATAACTGATAAGTTATGGAGCTGGTATATAATACAGCCTACGCAGCTTAACTCTGAACCTCTCTAGCTGCAGAAGACTTTGCTTATAAATGACTGCAGCACCTGGAGGAGCAAATGAAATCAAGTTATTTTGAAGGGAGGTGCTCCATGTTTTGTGTTTAAAAGGAGAGGCCCATTGGTTGGCAGGGTAGAGATTCGTGGGTTCTGGGCAGACCAGAAGTAATAACATTTGCAAATTCCTCATCTAGCTGGCCTCTGGCTGAAGGTTGAGGGTACGGTTTTTAACTTGGCTGCTGTTAGAGCAGAAAAGGACTACCAAGAAAAAAGGACTGTGGTTTGTGAGGGTGAGCTGTAAGACTCAGAAGGACAGATGAGGTGTGCTCACTTGTGGCTTGTGGCATTACAGGAGAAATCCTGTCTTCACCATTTCACTGGCCTAGTTTCTGACAGAGATACATACCCCTCAATCCAGATATGAGACATACAACCATGGGGTTGAATCAATGCTTCTCTCTTCCTTTCCTGCCACATGTAATCAGTCAGTAAGTTCAGCCATGTCTGTTTTAAGCTTTCTTGGATCCATCTCTTTTTATTTAACCTCCCAGCTGTCACCCTCTTTGCCCTACCTCTTTATGAGACTTGCATAACCTGATCAGCACATTTTAAGAAAGAGGAATTATTGATCAACCTATTCCCAGAAGATATATATATATATATATATATACTTCTTAATAATTTTGTAATCAGTGATACTTCAGTTAAAAAATTCTTAATAAAAAATTAAGAAATAGAACCAAGATGTTTATATTTTAAGAAAAGGATAACATAACAAAGTGGGATTTATTCCTGGTATGCAAGGTTGATTTCACATTTTAAAAAGCAATGTAATTCATTGCATTTACAGAGAAAAAGGGGAAAGTCATATGATTATCTTGGTGAATGGAAAGAAAGCATTTGATAGACTTCAGCACTCATATATGGCAAAAATTCTTAGTAAACAAGAAAAAGTTGATCGATAATCTCAGATATGCAGATGACAACACCCTTATGGCAGAAAGTGAAGAGGAACTAAAAAGCCTCTTGATGAAAGTGAAAGAGAGTGAAAAAGTTGGCTTAAAGCTCAACATTCAGAAAACCAAGATCGTGGCATCTGGTCCCATCACTTCATGGGAAATAGATGGGGAAACAGTGGAATCAGTGACAGACTTTCTTTTCTTGGGCTCCAAAATGACTGCAGATGGTGATTGCAGCCATGAAATTAAAAGATGCTTGCTCCTTGGAAGAAAAGCTATGACCAGCCTAGACAGCATATTAAAAAGCAGAGACATTACTTTGCCAACAAAGGTCCATCTAGTCAAAACTGTGGTTTTCCCAGTCATGTATGGATGTGAGAGTTGGACTATAAAGAGAGCTGAGTGCCAGAGAATTGATGCCTTTGAACTGTGGTGTTGGAGAACACTCTTGAGAGTCCCTTGGACTGCAAGGAGATCAAACCTGTCAATCCTAAAGGAAATCATTCCTGAATATTCATTGGAAGGACTGTTGCTGAAGCTGAAACTCCAATACTTTGGCCACCCGATGAGAAGAACTGACACATTGGAAAAGACCCTGATGCTGGCAAAGATTAAAGGTGGGAGGAGAAAGGGGTGACAGAGGATGAGATGGTTGGATGGCATCACCAGTTTGATGGACATGAGTTTGAGCAAGTTCCAGGAGTTGGTGAGGAACAGGGAAGCTTTGCATGCTGCAGTCCATTGGGTTACAAAGAGTCGGACACGAACTTTGTGACTGAATGGAACTGTTCAAAGTGAAAAATGATAAATGGGGTCCCGTTAAGATTAAGAACTTACATTTATTAAAAGACACCATAAAGTGAACGCAAAGACAACCTACAGGTTCTTAAGGCAGAGTACTTAGATGCTTCAAAAAAGGGGTATCTAAATAGGTACTAAAAATATAATAATGTGCCCAAATTCATTGGTCATCAGGGAAAGTAAACTAAAGCTACAATGAGACCTCACCCTCAGATTAGATGGCAAAATGAAATAGGCAAAAGTATCAAATCTTGGCAAGGATGTGGGGACAACCAGAATGCTTATAGACTATTTAGAGCAATGTACATTCATTCATTCATTTAAAAAATTGTTTGACAGTTTCTAATGAAGACGTGCTTAAGCATATCTTGTGACCAAAAACACTAAAAAATCATCTATGACAATATCCATAACAGCCCTATGCAAAATAACCCCAAACTGAAAAGTACCTGGTTAACATCAACAGTAGAATGGCTAACTAAATTATAGTGTATTCATGTGAGAGAATGGTATACAGCCACGACAAAGAATGGTCTTCAAGTACATGTAGCCGTATAGAAGATTCTCACAAGTGTAGTGTTGAACAAAAGAAGCTGGATACAGTATGATTCCTTTAGATGGAGAAGAAAATCAGGCAAGGCTGACCTGTGCCATTTGAGGTAGAGGAGGGAAGCAATTAAGCAGGAGCATTGAAGGAAGGCTGATTACATGGATGCATCTATTTTGTGAAACCTTAGTGATTTGGGTGCTTGTCTGTGTATATTTTTTATTTCAGTGAAAAGTAAAAACCATGACTAAAGAACGGTGGGGCAAAAGAGTTAAAGATCTTGGCAAAATGATGGGTGCAGTGAGACTGGTCAGTTCATGGGGACTGAGGGCATGAAGGAACTGGTGGAGGACAGTCTTCCTCTAGGAAATAGAGGAGGACACTGAGGTTGCAGAAGAGTTACGGTGGGAGGAGAGAAATGGGAGATTTGGAGGCCAGGGGCTTGTGGTTGGGGAGAGGGGGGTGCAGGTGTAGCCGTTTGGATGTAGGTGTTCCGAGGTGGGCTAGCTCAGTGTGACAGTGAGGTCCAGCACGTGGGGCTGAAGTGAACAAAGATGGAGGTCATCGGAGTCCAGTTGTTTCAATCCCTTTGACAAGGGATTAAGAAGCCCTCAGGGTGTTCCACGTGGATGGTGACAGAAGTCACATGTCGACAGGATTTAGAGGCCAAGGAGGGAAATGAATCAGTTATCAAAGTCTGTCCTTGTGTAGCTGCAGGAACAAAACTCAAGTTAAACTATCTTAAGTGCAAATGAGAAGTTACTATCTTCTGTTAGTGAAGCTTCAGAAGTACTTTAGATCCAAGTATTAAAACTGTCATGGGGACTGCTTTCTTCTCTCTCTCCCCATCCCCCCTTCCCATCTCTCTCTCCAACTCTGCTGTTCTTGGACCATCATCAGTCACAGGCAGCCCTCCTCCACTCAGCTTAAAGTGTCCTTGTACCTTCTCATCCCTGAAGGAACCAGGAGAAATCCCAGGGATGGCCTGGATGGATTCCACCCGGGCCATGTGTTAACCCTTGAAATGGGGGGCTCAGCCCCTCACCCCCAGACACATTTACTGCGAATGAGGGAGTAACATGCGGAAACCACCTGCCCACGTGGAGGTTGGTGCTGGAGGGAACGCAGTGGAGACGTGAGGACTGCGCCCTGCCGGCGCCCGGCAGCCCACAGGACAGCTACCGCACCTTCCCCGTGCAAGGGGAGAACTGCCTGGGAGGCCGGCCCGAGGCCAGAGGCGGCTCTGAGTCCATGTGGTGGGTGGTTGCGGGGAGTCAGATGGGGGTGTGCAGGGTAGTTGCATCCAGCCAGCTCAACACAGAAATTTGGCTTGGGCCAGGTGATTGCATCTCCGACCCACACTTAAATTTCTCCATCTCAGAACGGTCTCCTTTTCTCCTAACAGATTAAGTGTGCTCTTTTCATTTCAGCCAGCTGGAAGTTTGTTTGTTTTTTTTTTTTTTTGGCTTCATCTTCCTGTTTGTCTGTAATGCTTATCTCGCTTTTCCATCTTGTGTCTGTGTGCGTTTCTCTTTTCCTGGCCTTGTCTCAGGGTTGAGGAGGAGGAGGAGGAGAAGGAGGAGCAGCCAGTCACGGAGCCCAATTCAGAGGAAGAGAGAGAGGACGATGCCCCCTGTCAGGGCAAGGACAGGTACCGAGGGCTGGACCCTCCCCGGCTCCCACTGAAAGCCTGGAGGCTCCTTCCTGATGGAGAGTTTGCAGCATTCTTCAGTAGCCTCCTCCCTTCCTCACTGGCTCCCTTCCTCACTGGCTCCCTGCACACAGAGCTCCAGAGTGACTAGCTTCCTAGAAATATAACTGAGCACGTTTTCCCTAGAGGACTGTATTTTTTACTCACACACTGCCTCCCTCACCATGCTTTATGAAAGACACAGCCAGCTGCTTTTCTCCCCACTGTCCCCTCCCTGAGTGCTTGGGCCCAGTCACATTGACAATAACTAATAAGATGCTCAGAAAATTTTAACCCTTTCTGCCCTGTAGGAAGAATAATTCCACGTGTCCCCTTCTTCTTGCTAATTTTACCAGTATAATGTTGTCTAAAATATGTGGATGACTGCTATATTAATAATGCACTTTGATTTGTATCCAAATGAACAGGACCACTTTTCACCCCCATACAACACAGAAAAAAATAAAATAAATCCCAGCATTTATTGTCATGCCCAGAATGACTCTCAGAGCTATGCAGCCCTTTGGGGGAGTTTTCTGTCCTCTACTCACCTCTCCAAGGTGCATAGTCTTCAAACAATGTTAACAGAAAGGCACCTTGCAGATATTTGTGAATTTGGTGGGTATTTCCCCCCAAATGAGGTCTGTATGAAACATAAAAGTTGATCATAGGTAATTTTCATTTTCTGATATTCAAAAATAATTCTATAATCAGTTCCTTCACTTGATTGACTACACTGCACTTTGATATTTTTGCTGTTAGTTTTTCCACAAATAAGCAAAGTCAAAAGGCCAAAATCTTTCTCTTACCGATTTCAAAGTTAATGGGATTTTTTGCTGCCGTGACCTGCTTCTCGGGGTCACCAGCACATGTAAAAGTTCTCAGATAGGCCCATTGGATGTGCTGGAATGCCCAAATCCTCTTTGAACTGCTTCCCCACTTGGGGAATGTCCAGGAAGAAACCAGCAGGATGTAGAGATGGAAAAGGAATGACCACGAGGTGTCCACAGAGAGTGAGGTGCACATTCGGGAGTGAGGGGGAGAAAGGTGGGCATTAACCAGGGCATGCCCTCCCTGGCCTGTGCTGAGTGCCAGGCTCGGGGGTAGTGACTTTAGTTAGGGATGCTCTGGGAAAGAAGGAGGTTCAAATGACAGTCCCACCTTAGGCTGAAAAGGAGCCACAGAAAATTATGTGGACCCTCCCATGTGGTTCCCCACGTGCTTAAGTGTACATGGTATGACCTCCACCCACACAAGCCCTTCGCCCTCCAGGACTTAAACAGTTCAGTAGCACCCCCAGAGCAGATGGAAGAGCAGCCTCTAAAGGCATCCTCACTACCATTGCTGCCTTTACACGGGGTGGTTGTTGATGCAGATAGACAGCAGTTTATCCTGCCCACACAGTATCTTTGGTGGCACGACTGGTGCTGTAGGGCGTCTTCATCAGAGATTGTACAGATTAGACTTCTCTGTTTCAGGAAGCAGAGGGTGTGCACGTGAAGCCCCAGGGTTTGATCTCAGCCAGGGTGTTCATTAACATGGATGTGATGCTACTTGCTCCCTGGTGTCAAGCTACTAGACTTGAAAGTGGTGGGAAAGGTTCCGCTTCCTTCTGTGGGCCGGTGGCTTCCACTGCTCCCTCGTCCTGCTGGCTGTTTCCTTGGATGCTTGCCATGTGTACCCGCCACGTGTGTGTACCATTGTATGTACCCCCTGTGCCAGGCCTGCCCTGAGCATGGCAGTGTGGTCTCATCCCATTCTCCCTCTGAGCCAGGGGAACCAGTATATCCCTGCTCTTATACACAGATGGAGCTCCGAATTTGAGGTAGGAAAGAAAAAAAAAAAAAACCCATAGCTCATGTTCCATCCCCAAATGGGCATGGATGGCCAGGAGTCAAGTTCTCTGGGAAAGGGACTATGGTTTTGAAAACTGCAGAGTTTAAGGTAGATTCTCCAGTGGGCTTCCCTGGTGGCTCAGAGTAAAGAATCCACCTGTAATGGGGGAGACCTGGGTTCGATCCCTGGGTTGGGAAGATCCCCTGGAGGAGGGCATGGCAACCCACTCCGATATTCTTGCCTGGAGAAGCCCCATGGACAGAGGAGCCTGGCTGGCTAAGGTCCATGGGGTCGCAAAAAGTCGAATACGACTGAGTGACTAAGTACAGCACAGAACTCCAGTGACAGAGGTGGGCCTCAAGACATCTAAGTGCTTTGAATCCAGCCCCTGAAGGTGGAAGTCTCCATGACTGTCCGTGCCAGAGTCAGGCCTGCCTGCAGGGGTCTAGATGTCTAGGGCTTAGTGGTGGAGGAAGCCCAGGGAAATGAGCCTGTGAACCAGGCAAAATGTGTCTTCACTCTGCCAGCCCCTCATTTCAGGTTCTTTGCATGTCCTGCTGGCATCGTTTTCCCTTCTCCACACTTGCTTTCAGGAAGGGATCCACAAGCCCTAACTCCTAAGTATGGAGCTTGTGGGATACCTTATCCTCAAGTCTGGGCTTTTTAGGAGGAAGATCCCCTGTTGAGCCAGACGAAGAAATGAAGTTCAAATTGTGGAAATTTCGGTGCCAACACAGCCGGGGTGGGGGGACCCTTGAGGGGTGAGGAGGGCGGGTGCAGAAGAGCCTCTGAGGCCCCATGAGATCCGCTCACAAAGGCCCCTGTTTGCTTGGAGGCCAGGTTGGTCTGACCTCCCAGACTGGCCAGCCCAGGGCGTCAGGATTATTGGGAAAAGCGGGGTTTCTGGCTTCTATGCGGCAGGTCAAGAAACACAGCCGGATTCTGAAGCCAGCGGCCCTGCCGGTAATGAGTTTTTACACGTCCTTTTCCCCTTTCCTGACCTTGGCTCCCTCTCTCCCCCATCTCTCTTCCTTCCCTTTCTTCCCCTCTCCTCTCCGCTGCTGCCGCTGCCGCAGCAGCGAGGCCCACCCTGCCTCCGAGGTCGCCACCGCCACCGGAACGGATGCAGCCCTTGCCGCTGCCTCGCCGGGAAAGCCGCTGCCGGCCAGTGCTGCGGCGGGGACCCCCTCGGACAGAGGGTCCTCGGGGCCCGCCCTGCGGCCGCCCCCCAGCCCCACCCCGGCCTCTCGGCCCTCCTCCACTGCGCCTGCTCCCCCGAAGGCGTCACCTAGCAGAGAAAAGCTGCCCTACGTGCCCCACAGCCCCTTCCACCTCTTCTCCTATGACTTTGAGGATTCGCCCTTGTCCACCAAGGAGAAGGAAGCCGAGTCCCAGCAGGAAAGCAGGTAGATCCGGCCCACGTGGTGGCCTGCGTGAGGCTGCCCAGGGGAAGGTGACACGGGCGTTTTAGCTGCACCCTCTGGCTCGTCTTGCACTGTGTTTGTGTGAATTCGGGTCAGAGCAGAGGGCAGCAGCTGTGTGAAGTCCCTGACCACTCGCTAATTACAGCATGCAGGCCAAATATGGGCTTCCCAGGGGGGCGCTAGTGGTAAAGAACCCACCTGCCAATGCAGGAGGTGTAAGAGACACGGCTTCGATCCCTCGGTGGGGAAGATCCCTTGGCAGAGGGCATGGCAACCCACTCCAGTATTCTTGCCTGGGAAATTCCAGGGACAGAGGAGCCTGGTGGGCTGGAGTCCATAGCATGGCAAAGAGTCAGACAAGACTGAGCGACTTAGCACACACAGAAGAAAATCCTGTCTGTGCCAATTGAGAGCTCTTGTATTCTAATGCCATTACTAAAAATGAATTTATGGAGGTAAGGTTTATAAACATAAGCATGATGTCAGAATCTAAAGCGCACCCCCCCACCCCAAGCCCATCTCTCTTGATCTGCAGAATGCAGCGAGGGGCTTCGCCAACTTGCCAGGCAGCCTTTTGAGTGGGTTTTCCTTCCTTTCACAGTTCCTCTGATTCTCTCCATCTGAGCACGTATTCTGCCTCCGAGCCTTACAACTTCCGGTCTTTCTCTTCTAATAGGTGGGTGTCTTTTCTTTATCTCCTTTCTCTTTTTTGTAGCTTTCAGTTTTCATTCTAATGTATGTGATTTCTGCTCATAACTTCCTGTGAGATGGCAAACAGTTGCAGTTTTGAATCACTTCCTGGGCATTAATGTAATTATGTTTAAAATTTTTTATTAAAGTCCACTTGACTTACAGTGTGTTAATTTCATCGGTACAGCAAAGTGACTCAGTTATACATATATTTTTTTCATATTCTTTTTCACTATTTTTTGTCATAGAATGTTGCATATAGTTCCCTGTGCTATAGTGTAGCACTTGTTTATCCATCCCGTATATAATAGTTTGCCTTTGCTAATCCCATACTCCCAATCTAGCCCTCTTCTCCCCCTCCCTGGGAAACCGCAAGTCTGTTCTCTATATCTGTGAGTCTGTTTTTGTTTCATAGATACGTTGATTTGTATCATATTTTAGATTCCATATGTATTATTAAGTGACATGGCGTTTGTTTTTCTGACTTACTTCACTTAGTATGACAGTCTCTAGGTCCGTCCATGTTGCTGCAGATAGCATTATTTTGTTCTCTTTTATGACTGATATGCCATTGTATATATTGATATATATCTGACTCACATCTTTATCCATTCATATGTTGATGAACATATAGGTTGCTTCCATGTCTTGGCTAATATAATGGCATTATTTACATGTGGATGCTTCAGTGATTCCTATGCCAACTGGAGATGAGGCCGAGGGAAGGAGGTGTGCAAATCAAAAACGCTCAGGGAATTTTCAGCAGGTGTTTGTCAGCTTACCTATGTGCCTGCTCTTCACTGATGCCTGGATCAGGACCTCTCTGCAGAGCAGAGAATGGGGAGCAGAGAGTTTGAATATTTTAAAATTGTCCAAAATCAGTAATAAAAATCAGTTTTAACTGATGGCCCATGTATATTCAGTGAGGAAATGGAGGCACAGAGCGGTTTGGTAAGTGGAGATGGCTTACTCAGCCAGAATGGCTTTGGATGCTTTCGGGAGTATGTGACCTCCTGTTTGAATACCTCCAAACACCAAGTTCTCTCCCAGTCTCTTTTAGGTCTAAAATTCTGAGTTACTGTGATCTTTCACACAATTTTCATGAAACGCATCTGACATAGCTCTTATGTCCCTTGACAATAGTATCTGTGTACAAGTGATGAGCCACACATTTGACTGGAAGAAAGATACCCTGGCAACCTCATCTTCCCTAGCAGGATAGTGTTAGCCCAGAATGGTGGTGGACTCACAGGCCCTGACGGGGCTTTCCTGGGCCCAGGTCCTTACCACGTGGCCTCAGGCTTCAGTACCACTCACAGTCCTGGGGGATGAGAGCAATAGAAACGTGGAACTGGCCAAAATAAATATGCACATAAATTGAGAAAAGCAGCCTCATGCTTGTGAGACTTCCCGGGTGGCTCAGTGGTAAAGAATCTGTCTGCCAATGCAGGAAATCCAGGAGATGTGGATTCGATTCCTGGGTCAGGAAGATCCCCTGGAGGAGGGCAAGGCAATCCACTCCAGTATTCTTGCCTGGAGAATCCCATGGACAGAGGAGCCAGGCAGGCTACAGTTCATGGGGTAGCAAAGAGTCGGACACGACTGAGCATGCACGCATGCTTGTGACTGAGGATCAGCTTGGATTTAACTGAGGAAAGTTTATAATTCTTAAATTACTTGACAGGAATTTGAATACTGTATAAATATTGTTTGTACCTGTTAATTTTCTGATGTTCACTCACTGTGGTTGTCCCAGGTCAATATGGCTACACATTGGACTGCTCAGTAGTGGACTGCAATTGAATAGGTTATAATAGAAGCCAAGCAGTTAGTCACTAAAAAGAATTTTTTAAAAACAAAAGAAAAAACTCTGCGCAGTAAATTCAATTAGTTTAGCTGAAAATGAGATGCAAAATTGGACAGACTATGAGGTAGTCGAATTAATTGTTCAACCATTAGAGCGACTAAAGGAGGGGAAATAACTCTATGCTTGTTTTATTTCCATAATGTTTTTGAGACATAATTTTAGTAAAGTAATCCTGTTAAAACATTCTCCGGGATGCCCACTTTTGGTCTGGAAGGGGATGGTTTTAGATGCTTGTGTAGAATAACAAGCTCAGTGTCCAGATGGCTGGGTGATGCAGGGCTGAAACCCGACCTGTCTCCCAGAGGATCCCGAGGTCTGGGGCAGCTTCCTTCCCTCCTGAGCGGGGCCCACTGCCTGCTGCTTCTCTCCTCTTTACTGCTGGGCTTTTTCTCCCTTCTCTGCTGCTTCCTTTCTTTCATATCATCTTATTCTTTGATTTTCTCTCTTTTCTATCGCCTATGATTTAGGGACCCTCTTTTATTTTAATATTTTTATTGAGGTGTAATTGACAGAATGGGTTCCCTGTGACTCAATGGTAAAGAATTTGCCTGCCAATGCAGGAGACGAAGGAGACATGGGTCCAATCCCTGGGTCAGGAAGATCCTCTGGAGAAGGCAATGGCAACCCACTCCAGTATTCTTGCCTGATAAATCCCATGGACAGAGGAGCCTGGCAGCCTACAGTCCATGGGGTCACAAGAGTCATTCACAATTTAGCCACTAAACCACCACCACGACTTGAAAAATCAAGCCAACACTCACTCAGAGAAGAAGCAGTTAACCTGCTGGACAGGCAGTGTGTTGGAACTTTTAAGAGATGAGAAGATGAATGCCCGGAAACCAAGTGCCATGAAGATGGTGTGTTAATGGGGGAGAGTGGTGAGGTGGCATTGTGAGTCCCCATCTGCCTGCCAGGGTGCCTGGTACTCAGCGCAAGCGGACACATGATAGCAGAAAGACAAATAAGAAGCCAACACAGCAGACTTAGCAACACAAGATAGATTGGGGGTAATATGAGTATTTTAGGTTCTATTATAGTAATTCATTAAGGAAATCTGAAATTTTACTTCTGTATTCCACTTTTTGAAATAGATCTTTATTTTATGCTTTCTTCTATACATTCTCTTTTACCTTTGAGGATACTTTTTGCAATTGTAATCAAATTTACTGTGTAATATTATAAACTGATGTTGCATGCAGCATGTGTGCAGATATAAACACACTATGAATACATGCCATGTTTTCACGTATAAATTGGCAGGCATTTTTAGTGGTTGCATAACATTCCATCAGTGAGTGTTACATCATACTTTCTTATCCTCACACTGTTACCTAGTTGGGTAGTTTCCAGCTTTTTGCCATGATCTCAATGAGGCGCCAGTGAGAATCTTCCTGTGTAATGCTTTTAGGATATAGATCACCGTGAGTAAGGTTATGTTAACTTCCCCAAAAGTAGACTTATTTGGTCAATGGGTATCCATATCTTGAGATAAATGGCTTCCTAGAATGGTTAGTACTGATTCTCTTGGTGGGCACGTGTACTGGATTCACTGTGTATGGGAAGGTCTCTGGGCACTTTCATCATAGCAACCCTTGGGGTCCGCACACTCCAGCAGTGAGTCCTAACCAAGTCAGAAGAAAGAGTCAGCCCTGCCCTGTCGCTGAATAGGTTGTAAGACAAAGCTCTGCTGATAATAGCTAAATCCACCTTAGCTAAAGAACAGCTATTCTGAAAAAAAAAAAAAAAAAACAAGAAAACCCTAGACTTTAACACATCCTGAAACTTGTCAGGGTTGGCTGGGAGATGATAAAAGCTCATTGAAACTTAGTGGCTGTCATTTTGGTTCTGAGGACGTGTTGGGTGAAAACACTGGTTATGTGCATCTCTAAGCGGCGGGCCAGCCTAGAAGGTCTGGAGACAGTTGCTCCTTGATTGCTGGGCATGCAACGAGACTGTGGCGTCTAGTGGATGAAACTGATTCAGAAACACCTCAAGGAGAATTTTTTAGTAAGATGTTTCCTTAGTCAGTTGTCTGATGTTTTCTGCAGACCTTTGATTGAATTAACACTAATTGTGCCTCCACCAGAGAAGGAAACGGCAACCCACTCCAGTGTTCTTGCCTGGAGAATCCCAGGGATGGCGGAGCCTGGTGGGCTGCTGTCTATGGGGTCGCACAGAGTCAGACACGACTGAAGCGACTTAGCAGCAGCAGCAGCAGCAGCAGCAGCAGCAGCACCACCGCCAGGGCTTCCCCGGTTGCTCAGCGGTAGAGAATCCCCCTGCAATTCAGGAGATGCAGGTTTGATCCTAGAAGCAAGAAAAATCTTCATGATTCAATTCAAAGCAATTTGGATTCTATTTATGTTAGCAACTAGTTTTAATGTACACTTAGAAAGGAAACATGAGGATTTTGTGTAAGCCCTTTGTCATAACCCGCTACTTAGCAGTTTGGGACTTTGGGAAGCTTCTCTAGTAAGAAATAATAAAAATGAAGAAGTTAGTAAGTTTCTTTAAGTTAGGGTGATCACTAACAGTGCTACCTTTTCTAGACCTGTTTTTCTTGTAAAAATTAAGACAGTTTGCCGAGTGTTATTCATCTAGTGACTTGTACTCACTTCTCTGTCCCTTCCTGCCCCCAACCTAACCCTCTGTACTCTTCAGATACAGCAGCTTTGGCAACAACTCTCATCACTCCTCAAGACCCTCATCTGGATCCAGCGTGCCCACCACCCCCACGTCATCCCTCTCGCCCCCACAGGAGCCCAGGCCTGAAAGGTGGGTTGCATGTACTGACCGCTTCCTTGTCCTCAAGCAAAGGGAATCAGTTTAAGAGTGCCCAGAGGGAATTTGGGATGGACATGTACCCACAACTGTTATTAAAATGGATCACCAACAAGGACTCACTGTATGGCACAGGGAACGCTGCTCCATGTTACGTGGTGGCCTGGATGGGAGGGGAGTTTGGAGGAGAATGGATACATGTATATGTATGACTGAGTCCCTTCACTGTCCACCTGAAACTATCGTGACATTATTTGTTCATCAGCTATACCCCATTACAAAATAAAGAAGGTTTTTTTCTTAAAAAAGAGTGCCCAAAAGAAAAGTATATATTAAAAAAAAATCTGAACTATTTCCCTTGACAGAGTATAGTCCAAAAGTAAGACTGTTTTCTCTCTTTCACACTGTACTATGTAACTATCTTATTAGAGGTGGTAGTTTATTGTTAATACTGTCTTATCTCAGCATACTAAAGATAGTTATACAGATTTGTTCTTAAATATTTAAATGTGAATGTTTCGATTCCCTTAAAAACTGTTCTAGATTTTGTGTTAACCCTGCAATTTGTGTTAGACATATCCGTTTTCGCCTTTGAATGATTCATTCGATGTAAACCAGGAGGGAGTGGGCCCTTTAAGGTATTGTTTTATTAATCCAGGACCTACCAGAAAACAAATGAATTATATGGGTCCGTGGGTGAAATTTAACTTGGCAAGAGTATTAATTAGACCACCAGAAAGGAACTTATTATTACTCCTAGGAGCAAGGGATTGCACAGGGATGTGTTTACAAGGGAAAGGTAAGGCCTGTAATTTCAGAACAATAAAAAACGGCTTCCCTTATATGGCAAGAGCACCGAGTTAGAGGAGACTGGCTAGGGTTCCAGTTCTCTCACTGAGAAGTTATTTAATCCCTGAGGGTATGTGCTGATTCTGTCAACCTCACCTTAGAGGGTGGTTTTCTGAGCAGATGATAAAGTACGCTTGAACCCCATTGTGTGAGTCCAGTGAAAGTGACGATGTACAATGATGAGATATAATGTCCAGCAGCTCGTGAAGGATCAGAAATTCAGAAATGAGCAATTCACAGAGGTCATTTGCCTCTAATCCCAGATTTAAAACAAATCCATATTCGCCTGGTCTCCAGTATATTCTGAACGGTGTTTTGCTGACTGGAGATTTTGGGAGAAATGGGTTGCCGGGCCGCACACCACCTTTAATTTCTAAAATTGTACCTAAACCCCCCGGTGTCAGACTCCCAGGTGGCACAGTCCAGTGTGGCCGTGCGCTGGTCACATCTGGCCTTGGCTTGGTCCTGGTCATAAGGCAGCAGATGGATTGCCATGAAATCTCTGCTTTTCACCCTAGGGCACTTGTTCTGGGGATCAGCTGAGGTCTCCTGTGCTCCTAGAGAGGTCACCCGGAAAGAGAACCTTTGTCCTGTGGGATGTGAGGTTTGAGGCTGCAGTGAGGAATATTAGAGCCTGACTTGATATTACTTCGCTTCTCTCACACTTGCTAGGTCGCCAGCTCCTTAGGAGCAAGGACGCAGGTTTCATTTATTGCTATAGTTCCTGGGGCTAGGCTGTGGAAGAGTCGAGGTGAATGCCAGTTGAAGGATCCAGGTGAATTATCCACTCATTGTGGACAATTTGGAGGTTTCTAAGGTTGAGAAATTGGAAGGACAGGAGGTCCACGGGTTTCCCAAGCCTTTGCCTCTGGGGGAACGTTGTTCCCAGGTCCTAATGGGGAAACCCAGGTCCCGTTGGAGCTGAAAGGTCCGGGAGCTCAGAACCCTGAAGGATCCTGCCTGTGCCTCTTTCCTGCTGGGGCTAGCTGAGTGTCCCCTGAGGGGCTGGGGGGATTTAGTGGGGGAGGGAGAAGAGGGGCTGGATCCCAGAAGACCTTGAGTGCCCTGGAGGAGGCTGGACTTCATCCCAAGGCCCTGGGCTGTTAGGGTTTTGAAACAGCTGGTGCCATGAACTAACTGGTCCACAGTGCAGGTGGAGCCAGTGGGGCAAAGCTGCAGGGACCAGGGCTGCTCGAAGCTGCCTCTACGTCAGAGAGAGGTGACCCTGCCCTGGAACGGCAGAGGCCTCAGGGCTGGAAAGGAGCAGCGGGTTTGTGCAGACTTGGCTGCTGCTGGGAGGGTGGACGCAGGGGAGCCTGCGGGTGTTAGAAACAAGAAACTGAGATGGAAGATGCGGGACGAGAAGCAGAGCGAGGATGGAGATGTTCATCTTGGGGTGCACACGGCCTGAGGAGTGTGTCTGACACCCCGGGAGATGCTCCGGTGCTGGTGGGGTGAGGACTTCATGGTCCTCGGTTTGAAAGAAGCACTGGGTTGAAATCCCTCAGAGGGAGCCGGCATGCTGAGACCCCGTCACTGGGTGGCAGCTGAGGCAGGGACCCCTCCTGTTCTGAGCTGCCTCTTCTCCCCTGTGCGCTGCTGCCATAGGAAGTTCACTGTATCACTGTATCCACCAGTGGGGAAAGCTGCAAAGGTTTCTTACTTCCTTTCCATTTGCATGACTTTTGTTTCAACCATCACCATCTGCGACTTTGAAACATCAGATGTGCCATTCCACTAAGGCCAGAAAGCCACCAGGACTGGCCACATCACCACTTTCTACTCTCACTTTGCCAGCTTATATTTTGTGAGTATAAAAACCAATAAAAACGAGAGGCCCTAACTCCAAATCATATTCATATCTCACCACCCTAGCATGTTATGTCAGTCATATTTATAATATTTATTTTTATACAGTTTGACTTTTTCTTTTTTTTTCTCTTCAACAACTGGATTCTTTGGATATCACCATAATCTATTTTTACATTTACAAATGTTTTCTGTCTTATTAAGATACAGGATTGTTTTGACGGAGGTATATACTTCAGGAGGGTTTGTAAGATTTATCCTTGAGATGTTTTATATACCCCTAATTATTGAAACTCAAAAGAAAATCTCTTAGGAAAAACATGGCACTCTTATGAACAATTGCTTTTTTGCAATGAGAACCCAATTGTTCTGTCAGAACACTCTGGACAAATAAACAGCATGACAAGGCCCCATGCATTACTGGGGAGTTCTAGAAACCCTTTTCCTTGATTTGCAAACAAGGTTCACTTCCCTGAAGTCCTAGGAAAATCACGCCAACTAAAACACCCCTTCAGGCAGGTCAGCCCGCTTTGGGACTACAACTGGGCATTATTGTGAGTTTAGAGTTTTCATATTTTTCCCAAGCATATTAGTGTGTTGGATGTTAATAAAACTTGGAATGATAAGTTGACCTAGAAAGGAAGAGCTGAAGAAACAATATACAAATTAAGTCAAGCAGGGGTATTAAAATGAACCCTTCTCCACGTCTCCTGTTACAGCTTTGTTTACAGGGCTGTTTTAGAAACAGAGAGTGCAGCATTAACTTTCATGAAATTGCAGCTTGAGTTGTACCAAAACAAAACAAAATAAGAAGGCCAGAACCATTTGCAGAAGCCCTCAGGGATACAAGATGCAACTGTTTAATGAAAGCAGACTTCTAAAATGCTTCAATTTTGAAAATGTGCTTTTTGAGTGGAAACATTCTAAATATTTTCTTTTTAAAAGAAAACAAAATTACAAGAGTATTTGAACCATTCATCTTCAAGTATTCAAATAAAACAAACAGGCAGACAATCATCGCAGGGCAGTCACTGTGGCTCTGGCCTGAGCGCATCCTCTCTTGCATCCCTACCGCGACATCCCCCTCTGGTGGGCCTTTTCAGAAGTGGCAGCTGCACGCTTGTTCAGTGTTGTGACAGTGGCTGCTGAGGGAATTCAAGGGAACAGTGAGGCCAGTGCTGGGGGCTGAAGGTGCCTTGAGGTGGATCAGTCTTTGTGCTGGGGCTGGGAAGTAAGTGCTCTGGGAATGAGGCCCCTGTGCTGTGAGCTGGGGGTGGGTGGTCATGAGCAAGTGAAGATGCTGAGAGCTCAGTGGGTGCACCTTGGAGATCTTAGGAGGCCAGGGAGGACTTCCCTGTGGACCTGCCAGTAAGTGCCTTAAGTACTTTCCCCTCTTACATTAGTGCTGTTGTCTACTGTAAATGCCAGTCACCTGCCTGCTTTACACACTAATGTCAGGAGTCCTTAATATATGTATGTGCCGTTCTAATATATGTATGTACCGGTCTGAGTTGCTTCAGTGTGTCCAACTCTTTGCAACCCCGTGGACTGTATCCCACCAGGCTCCTCTGTCCATGGGATTCTCCAGGCAAGAATACTGGAGTGGGTTGCCATGCCCTCCTCCAGGGGATCTTCCTGACCCAGCGGTTGAACCTGCATCTCTTATGTCTCCTGCACTGGCAGGTGGATTCTCTACCACTAACGCTGAGGCCCTAATATATGTTTACACATAGCTGATGCACGGTGTTGTGCAGCAGAAACTAACACAACATTGTAAAACAGTTACACTCATTAAGTGTACATAGACGTATGTCACAGTGCTTCCCAGGCGGCACAGTGATAAAGAGTCTATGCGCCGATGCGGGAGATGTGGGTTCAGTCCCTGGGCCAAGATGATCCCCTGGCGAAGGAAACAGCAACCTACTTCAGCATTATTGCCTGGGAAATCCCATGGACAGAAGAGCCTGGTGGGCTACAGTCCATAGGGTCACAAAGAGTTGGACACAAAATAAAAATCAAAGCTTAATTGTTAAAAAGAAAAGAAAAGAAAAGAAAAGCATGCTTGTAAGTTTGGGAATTGTTTACCTTGTATAGTCATCCCAGCAGAGTTTTTCTGACTTTCTGGAAGACTGTAAGCATAGACATTAGTAGTAATGCTTCCTTTAGAAATGAAATTGATAGTAAGGGATAAATAAAAATTTAAAGTTGCAACTTTAAATTTTGTGTATTATTGTTTATATGGGCCTTTCGTGTATGTAGTAGCATTTGAAAGGTGTGAAAGGTTGCACAGTTTGAAAGTGAAGCTTCTTCCTACCCCGTTATTTTTCCCCAAAGCAAGGGCTCCTTGCAATTCCTTATGTGTACTTCCAGAGATATTTTATGTTAATGTCAGCATACATATGTTTAATGTAGCTTTACACAAATAGTAACACACTATATAAACTACTCCGCATTCTGCTTTTTTTTTTTGACTTAAAAATTTACCTTGGTTCTCTTTCCATTTTGTTGTTGTTCAGTCACTAACTCGTGTCTGACTCTTTGCAACCCCATGGACTGCAGCATGCCAGGCTTCTCTGTCCTCCACTGTCTCCCAGAGTTTGCTCAACGTCATGTCCATTGAGGCAGTGATGCTATGTAACCATCTCACCTTCTGCTGCCCTCTTCTCCTTTTGCCTTCAGTCTTTCCCAGCATCAGGGACTTTTCCAGTGAGTCAGCTCTTCACATCCAGTGGCCAAAGTATTGTAGCTTGAGCTTCGTCGTTAGCATCAGTCCTTCCAATGAATACTCAGGGTTGATTTCCTTTAGAATTGACTGGTTTGATTTCTTCGCACTCCATGGAGTCCCATGGCCTCAAAGGTCTTCTCTAGCACCACAGTTTGAAAGGGTCAGTTTTTCAGCCCTCAGCCTTCTTCATGGTCCAGCTCTCACACGACTACTGGAATAACAAACGCTTTGACTATACATACTTTTGTTGGCAAAATCATGTCTCTGCTTTCGAATGTCTCTTTACAGCCGCTCCATTCTTTTTAATACTTTGTTCTCTGGGTGCCGTTTCATATACCCAATCGCGTAACGATGGGCCCTAATGATACTGCAGTGTGCTTGCCTGTGTGTCCTTTTGCACATGTGTGATTCTCTCTAGGACAAACGCCTAGAAATAGATTTAGTAAGTCAAGTTTTTGTATTTTTACAGTTTTGCTCAGTTTGTGCCCAGTTGCTCTTGGTGAGGATTGCACCAGTTTTGGTTCTCAGCTACAGTGTGTAAAAGACCTTGTGTTCCCAGCCCCTCTGCCCAAGTTTTCAGCCATTGCTCGCCAAGCAGTGAAGAGTTGTATGTCATGAAAATTTAAATTTGTGTTTCCTGTTATGACTGAGCATGATTTCATACGTCAAGGCACCTCTCCTTTCCTGTGGATTTGTGCTTCATTATCACTGGGTTCTTTTTCTTACCGAGGTGTCCAGGTTCTTTATAAACTCCAGTAGGTGTACCTATTACTTTCCTCAGTCACTGGTCATTTTACGACGTTTGTGTGCAGAACAGTTTAAATTTTGGAATCACACTTATTAATCTTTTCTGTCTTCTGAGTTTTATGTTCCTCATGAGGACAGCTTTTTCTCCTATGGTGGAGGTGGTTTTGTCACTAAGTCACGTCTGACTCTCGCGACCCCATGGACTGCAACCGGCTAGGCTCCTCTGTCCATGGGATCTCCCAGGCAAGAATACTGGAGTCGGTTGCCATTCCCTTCTCTAGGGGACCTTCCTGACCCAGGGGTCAAACCTGTCTCTCCTGCATTGCAGGCAGATTCTTCACCAGCTGAGCCACCAGGGAAGTCCCCTTTTCTCCCATGGTTTTTTCTAATCGTTGGATTGTTCGCCAAATAGTATTCAGACAAGTGAAAAAATTGTAGCTGCAATTTTCTCCCATGGTTTCTTCCAATATTTTTGTAGCTACAGTTTTCACATGGGAATATTTTTTCTACCCAGGAAGTTATTTTGGCATATGGTGTGAGGCAGAAGTCAAAGTTACATTTTTTCACTTGTTTGAATACCATTTAGTGAACAGTTCTTCGTTTCCCTGTCGGTTTGTTGTATACCAACAGCAAGGTAGGCTTGTTTACATGTCTGGTCAAGCTGCTTCCATAGGAGCGTCTCCCATGTCCTCCGGTGCCCACCTTCTCAGATGGATCAACTATTTGAGGCTGTCAGGAGCCCTTTTTCTTCCACTGCTGCTGCTAAGTCACCTCAGTCGTGTCCGACTCTGTGCGACCCCATAGACGGTAGCCCACCAGGCTCCCTCGTCCCTGGGATTCTCCAGGCAAGAACACTGGAGTGGGTTGCCATTTCCTCCTCCAGTGCATGAAAGTGAAAAGTGAAAGTGAAGTCACTCAGTCATGTCCGACCCTCAGCGACCCCATGGACTGCAGCCTACCAGGCTCCTCCACCCATGGGATTTTCCAGGGAAGAGTACTGGAGTGGGGTGCCATTGCCTTCTCCATCTTTCTTCCCCAGTGTTTGGAATATGACTATATCATGTGCTACTCTTGAGAGTCCCTTGGACTGCAAGGAGATCCAACCAGTCCATTCTAAAGGAGATCAGTCCTAGGTGTTCTTTGGAAGGAATGATGCTAAAGCTGAAACTCCAGTACTTTGGCCACCTCATGCGAAGAGTTGACTCATTGGAAAAGACCCTGAGGCTGGGACGGATTGGGGGCAGAAGGAGAAGGGGACGACAGAGGATGAGATGGCTGGATGGCATCACCAACTCGATGGACATGAGTTTGAGTGAACTCTGGGAGTTGATGATGGGCAGGGAGGCCGGTGTGCTATGATTCATGGGGTCGCAAAGTGTCGGACACGACTGAGTGACTGAACTAACTGACTGACTGACCTTGAAACAGTCCTGCTGTTTTTGTCGTCTGTTGCTGTGGGGTTTTATATGGTGATTGCCAACACTGGAATAAAAAGCACAGGGATGTTTGGGGGAGCTGGGACCAGGCTGTTAGGATGAGGCTGGGAGCCTGACATGCTGAGCCTAAGTGTTGCCTTGTGAGATCTCACTTCCTGTGACCCCTAGAATACCTGTCTCCAGCGCTGATGTGGTAACTCCTCCCCCTGGATGAAGGTCTCCTTTCCCATACATCGCCTGCCTACTTTCAGTTACTTTGGCTCTTGTAGTAGCAGGCCCATCAAGCATTGCCCTGAGTATCACTGGCGGGTACCTGGGTCTCCCTCATCCTGATTTCCTCCTCCATGTGGACTGCTCTGTATGGGTGTCTGGGTGCTTCTGGCTTCCTGTTCTAGTCTGCTTTGGCCTTTTATTATTTCTTGCCTTTGCTAGCATCTACATATGCTTTGAGGTTCTACTTGTCTGGTTTTCAAATCACTGCTTTTTCCGAATATATGATCCGTGTGTTTTTCTGGATCCCAAACACTTGCTGGCCATGTTCCATCACTTGGTCTACACAGTACTCTTCCAAAAATTGTATCAGTAGAGTTAAGAGCTCCATTGTCCAATGGGCTTTAGTTAAATTTTTATTTTTAATTTAAATTGATCAAAGTAGATGAAAAAAATCACTGAAAAAAATCCTGACTAGCACTTAAATGGAACAAAAGGCATTGCCTTTCTTTGTGATTACAGTTAATGGCATAGAGCCCGCAAAGGCCAACAGCAGAAAAAGATATCAATGCAGACAGATTCCCGACCATTCAAACCAAGAGGCGGTGAATCTGTGTGCTCCTTGTGCTGTGCACGAAGCAGGCTTTCTACTGGCCGCCTGCTGCTAGGTCCTGATAGCAATCTTGTTACAAACAAGGAGTTCCTGTAAGGCATAATGTGGTCTTGATTAAGTAATTGTGTTACATCCAAAGTGCAGGAGAGCAGAGGCACCTGTCAGTTAACAGAGGGAGTTTGCAGAAGGGTCTGGCTTCCTGATGCTTCATCAGTGACTGGACATTAGGGGACCTGCGTTCTGTGTCAGCCCACGTGGGTTTTGGATCTGACTCCTTCTCACCCCTCCTACCACCGCAGATTTAGTCCAGGATCTATGTCATGCCTGGACTACGTATTGCAGTGATGTATATCTCCTACACTTTCTGAAATACAGATCTGAGCAAGTGACATTTCCTGCCCAGCAACCTTGAGTGCCTCCTACCACTTAACACCAAGCCTCACCTGAGTAGCATCGTCTCTAGGATCTCTCATGTTTGGGTCCCTCATACACCTTGCAGCTTCGGCAGCCATCAGCACACCCATCCTCACTGTGCTTCAACCTCACAGAAATGCTGCCAGGCTCTCCCAAGGCCCCTTTCTTTCATATTTGCTCTGTCCTCTGACCAGCCTCCTCCTCTGCTCATTCAGTCACTTCCCTCTCATCCTCTAAGACCCAACTAGGTGACATCTGTCTGTAAAACTCCTCTGACTTCCTCAGGCAGAATGAATTGTGACAATTGTTATGGGTTCACGCACCTCAGTTTCAGCTCTCAGCCCTTTGAATCATTATGTGTTCATCCTTTTGTTTCTGAAATGGGGTTCACAGATGTACTGTGGTCTATGGTAGTGAACCTGGGTTTCACAAAGCCGTGGCATAAAGATGGTTCACCTTTCTGGACTGGGCATTTGATTAAAGAGTCAGGGAAAATCTTTAAGATAAGCAGGACTGGAGAATCCACATGCATGTAAATTGTAAAGATAAAAGTGTTTGTTTTTGCATGGAAGCACTTTCTGCCTGTCCCGTGTTCTGCATCCCATGTCTGCATGTCCCAGCAGCCTTTTGACTGTTTCGCTATTGAGTGGCAGCCATCTCTACACCTCTATGGTGTTAGATTCCCCTTTCCTCACTGCCCTTCTCCCACTTCTTTCTCAAATAACCAGGAGAAAAAATACATGAGCAGGTTTAACCTCTTATCTTGTTTCCTTCCTTTGGAAAGTGAGATTAGAGTAGATTTTTAACTTTTTATTTTATTTTTTGGACATGCTACATGGCTTGCAAAATATCACTTCCCTGACCAGGGATCCAACCCTGACCTCTAGCAGTAAGAATGCTCGGTCCTGACCACTGGACTGTCAGGGAATTTCTAGGAATAGATATTTTTGTTTATGTATTTATTGATATCTTTAAATTAGACAATTCTATCACCCTTGTTTACTTAAAGAGTGTCTATAGCAACCTTCCTACATGGTGTAGCTCAGTTGGTAAAGAAACTGTCTGTAGTGCAGGAGACCTGGGTTCAATTCCTGGGTCAGGAAGATCCCCTGGAGAAGGGAATGGCAACCCACTCCAGTATTCTTGCCTGGAGAGTCCCATGGACAGAGGAGTCTGGGAGGCTACTGTCCATGGGGTCGCAAGAGTCGGGCACAACTTAGCGATTAAACCATCACCAACACTTCTTGTGTTGGGAAGTGAGAACATTCACTTGTGTGGAAGAGAGTTAGATGAGATCTGTAACACGCAAGTCCAAACATCACTCATCAAAAGTACAGATTGAATAGCTCCACCCGTAGAGCTTCGACACTCGGGTGTCCCGTGCTATCAGCTGAGCCCGGCAGCACCTTCCCTGCTTGTCACGCTCTCCTGGTGGGACAGCTCCCGACAGCCAGGTCTCCAGTTCTCATTGGCTACAGTGGTTTTGCACTGGTGTTGTGCACAGATCACAGAGTGAAAATGGGTAGGAAGGATAGGGAAGAATTCTTCAGAAAATGTATTTCTGGGTCCTTGTTTCCATTTCCCCTCTTCCCACAAAGCCAGGCCATGAGTGAGTAAGTTTTACTATTATAGTGGAAGAGACTGTGTTTCTAGGTTGATTTTAGAAAGTGTGTGTGTGCACACACATATATAGATAGAAATATAGATCAGTATCTAGATAGCTAGATAGGGATAGAAACACACATGCTCTCTAGTCTTTGT
The DNA here is from genome assembly GCF_016772045.2 of Ovis aries. Taxonomy (NCBI): domain Eukaryota; kingdom Metazoa; phylum Chordata; class Mammalia; order Artiodactyla; family Bovidae; genus Ovis; species Ovis aries. Next base: position 20,807,259 of record NC_056076.1, on the reverse strand, counting down.
ACAATCCTAGCACAAAACCGTGGGAGCCGGTGATAGCTGGAAACATGTTTGGGCCTGTGAACACACACAACACCCACCTACAACCCCCCCCACCCCGCCCCGCCACACACACACACTCATCCATTTCATTCAGCAGGTATTTATTGGGTGCTTAGAATGGGCCGTGTATGCTGACCTGGGAGTCCAACATTGACTGAATGAGACCCTGTCCCTGGCTTCATTGAGCTTACAGTCTAGTGGCAGAAACAGAAGACAAGCAAATGGTCGGCAAATAAATATTGTGAAGAAAATGAACTTTCATGGAGGAAGTGGAGAAAGAGAGGCCATCAGGGTGGGGACCGCAGCACGGGCCCTGCGTCCTCGTGACGGACACCTCCGGTAAGAGGTCTGGGAAACCGAGTCACCAATACAAGACAAATTGCACCTCCTCCCCCTCCCCTGAGAGGGCAGCGGGAGGGAAGGTAATGAGGGAGATAAGAAAATAGAGTGATTGCACATCTTTCTTCAAGTCATGATCCTGGAATAGTTAGGAGACTGTGTTCGGAAGATACATGTTCAGAGGAGAGGCAAGTATGCCGATGGGGGTGTGGGTGGGCGGCAAGGGGGTAAGTTGGCTGGGAGTGGAGAGGAAGGGAGAAGACCAAAAGGGTGGGCCTCAGTTCAAGCCAGCATGGCATGGAAACTGGGACATGGGAGGGGCTTTTGGAAGCTGCCAGGAGAATGTGCTAATCATGAAGCCAAATCTAGGTGGATGTATGACGGAAAAGGACTGACCTCCTTCTGGCTAGAGGACTTACTTGGTCTTAGATGGGAGGGTGGGAAGTAAGACAGACAGGGCAAGAACTGCTGCATTCCTGGGCTTGGGGCCTGCAGAAGGGGCAGGAGGACAGGGCAGAGCGTGACACCAGCCAGGCCAGGAGGATGGCGTCATCCTTTGTGCATGAGCCAGCACAGTCCATGAGACAGCACAGGGGACCAGTCTCCACGCGGCCGCGGGAGCGGTGCTGGTCCCTCCTGTGGTCGGGAAGCTCAGACCTGCACTGGGGTGGTGTGTGACCGGTTGGGGAGGAGAGAGTGGAAGGAATCTTTAAAACCACATCCCCATCTTCAGTGACAGCATCCCCAGGGTTGTAGCAGTATTGATGAAGAAAAGTTAACCTGTTTCTTAGATCTGCTTTGAACTTGCTCATTTCATCATGAAAGCTGGGATATGGCCCTGAAGGTGTGAAGAAGGTTCTGATGTTTCCTTGTTTCAGGGCAAGCAAAATGCCTTTTATAGCTGGGCGCATCCCAGAGTTTTCTCTTGTCCATGATCATTAGACTGGGTGACCCCAGTTTAATAAACAGGTTGTGACAAGAGTCTCACCATTACAGGAAACCATACTGCATCATTGAATTGCCATTTTATTATTATTATTGACCTCTAAGTCTTCATAGTAAATCACCTACTTGTGAATTAAGTGATAGTTTCAAGTATCAATTTGTGAGATTAGTTTGAGTTTTGTTAATATTTAACCAGAGATTATGATTTATTTTTGATCTAAGAAATGTAATATATAAGATATAAGAACTTTATATAAGATATAGTAGATGTTATATAAGATAACATTATATAAGATATATAACACTGATATACTAAATGTAATATATAAGATTTGCTTATATAAAGCAAATATAAGATTTGCTTCTTGTATGAAAAGATTTTACTCAACTCAAACTTACCAAAGGAGCATTTGCAGTATGATTGATGTACAGAAAATTGCACATAAGTTTTGACATATGTTTGGCCAGTGAAGCCATTACCACAATTGAGATAATGCTCAAATTTATTACTCTAAAGCATTTTCTCACACCCTTTTGTGATTATGGCTGCCCTTCCCTATCCCCAAGCAACTATGGATGGCTTTCTGTCATTATAGATTAGTTTGCATTTCTCAGAATTTCATATAAATGTCATCATGCATTAAGTACCCTTGGAGAGGGTTTGGCTTTTGTCAGTTAGTGTAATTGTTTTGAGACTCCTCTGTTTTGTTGCATGTTTCAGGACTTAAGACCTTTTTATTTCTGAGTAGTACTCAATTGGATAATTGTACCACAATTTATGTTTCCCTCTTGATTGATACTTGGGTTCTGTTTCAGTTTCAGCTATTAATTGTTGTTGCTCAGTTACTAAGTCATGTCCAACTCTTTGTGGCATGCCTGGCTTCCCTGTCCTTCACTATCTCCTGGAGCTTGCTCAATGTCCATTGAGTTAGTGATGCCATCCAAATATCTCATCCTCTGTCACTCCCTTCTCCTCTTGCCATCAATCTTTCCCAGCATCAGGGTCTTTTCCAATGAGTCGGCTCTTCGCATCAGGTGGCCAAGGTGTATTGGAGCTTTAGCTTCAGTATCAGTTTTTTCAGTGAATATTCAGGGTTGATTTCCTTTAGGATTGACTGGTTTGATCTCCTTGGCTATGAATAGTTGTATACAAATCTTTGTATGGACATTTGCTTTAATTTCTTTTCAATAAATAGAAATGAAATGGCTCAGTCATATGGTAGGTGCATGTTTAGCTTCTTAAGTATTATTAAGTAAACGATCTTCCAAAATGGTTGTATACCAGAGTAGCACTGACCTCATAAAAGAGGATTCCTTCCTCTTCAACTTTCTATAAAAGTTTGTGTAGAACTGTTATTTCTTCCTTAAGTATTTCTTAGAATTCACCAGGGAAACTATCTGAGAGTAGCGTTTTAAACTATGCATTCAGTACTTTCAATAGACGCTTCAGTTCAGTTTGGTTGCTCAGTCGTGTCCGACTCTTTGCGACCCCATGAATCGCAGCACGCCAGGCCTCCCTGTCCATCACCAACTCCCGGAGTTCACTCAGACTCAAGTCCATCGAGTCAGTGATGCCATCCAGCCATCTCATCCTCGGTCGTCCCCTTCTCCTCCTGCCCCCAATCCCTCCCAGCATCAGACTCTTTTCCAATGAGTCAACTGTTCGCATGAGGTGGCCAAAGTACTGGAGTTTCAGCTTCAGCATCATTCCTTCCAAAGAAATCCCAGGGCTGATCTCCTTCAGAATGGACTGGTTGGATCTCCTTGCAGTCCAAAGGACTCTCAAGAGTCTTCTCCAACACCACAGTTCAAAAGCATCAATTCTTTGGCACTCAGCCTTCTTCACAGTCCAACTCTCACATCCATACATGACCGCTGGAAAAACCATAGCCTTGACTAGACGGACCTTTGTTGGCAAAGTAATGTCTCTGGTTTTGAATATGCTATCTAGGTTGGTCATAACTTTCCTTCCAAGGAATAAACGTCTTTTAATTTCATGGCTGCAGTCACCATCTGCAGTGATTCTGGAGCCCAAAAAAATAAAGTCTGACACTGTTTCCACTGTTTCCCATCTATTTCCCATGAAGTGATGGGACCAGATGCCATGATCTTAGTTTTCTGAACGTTGAGCTTTAAGCCAACTTTTTCACTCTCCTCTTTCACTTTCATCAAGATGCTTATCTGATATCAATTCACATCCAGTCATCTATTTCTTCTTGAGTGACCATTAGTAGTTTTTGTCTTTCAAGGAATTTTTCCATTTCATCTAAGTTGTCAAGTTTATTGGTGTAAAGTTGCTCAAAATATTCCCTTATTCTTTTTTTTAACAATTGTGTTTATCTAGTTTTGACTGTGCTGGGTCTTCCTTGCTGGCAGGCTTTTCTCTAGCTGCAGCAAGCTGGGGCTACTCTCTCGGTGTGGTGAGGGGGAAGCCCCTCTCTGGGGTGGCTTCTCATTGCGACGGCTTCTCTGGTTGCGGTGCACAGGCTCCAGGCGCACAGGTTTCAGCAGTTGCAGCACATGGGCTCATTAGTTGCAGCGCAGGCTCAGTAGCTGTGGAACATGGTCTTAGTTGCTGAGTCATGTGGGATCTTCCTGGATAAGGGATCGAACCGTTTCTCCTGAATTGGCAGGTGAACTTTTTACCACTGAGCCCACAAAGGTAGGCCTTATTATTCTTTTAAAAGCTGTAGAATCTGTAATGAAGTCACCTCTTTCAGTCCTAAAGTTTGTAATATTTGTCTTCTTTTTTCTCTAAGGAATCTGGCTAGAGGTTTATTAATTTTATTGATTTCAAAGAATCAGCTTTTGGTGTTACTCAACTGTCTAACTTTTTTTGTGTGATTGATTTCTACTCTATATACTTTTCTGGTTACTTTTAGTTAAATTTGTTCTTATTTTTCTAAATTGGAAGATGAAGCCAGTGTTTTGAGATTTATTGTCTTTTCTAATATAGGCATTTACTGTTATAAATTTTCTTCTAAGTATTGCTTTAGCTGCATTCCACAGATTTTTAACAGGTTGTGTTTTTATTTTAACTTAGTTCAAAATGCCTTTTTAATTTCCCTTTTGATTTATCCTGTATCCATAGATTATTTCAGAGTATTTATTTAGCTTATAAATATTTGTGGATTTTCCAGGTCTTTGTTATTGATTTCTAATTTAATAAAAATGGGGACAGAATTTTTTTTTCCTTTATTTGGAAGGAGCATGTATTTGTATGGGAGAATATAAATTTATAGAGCTTTATTTTATAGCCCAGAATATGGTTCATTGTTGCAAATGTTCTGTGTGCATTTGAAAAGAATATGTATCCTGATATTATTGGGTAGAATTAATTTTATATTTAAAGTGGGCTTTGTTTTGTTTTTGTAAACAGCATATGGTTGAGTCTTGCTCTTTTGTCTTGAATCTGATTACCTCTGCCTTTTAATGGGGATGTTTGAGCATTTATATATAATGTAAAGTCGATAATATTATCGACTTATGATTGATAAATTATTATTATGCTTGCTTTAAACAATCTATTGTCTTTTAAGCATATTTAAACAATGATAAATATGCTTTGTGTTCACATATTTTATATTTTTATTGTTTTTATTTCTTCGTGTAGATCAAGGTGCGTATGTGGTGTCGTTTATCTTCTACTTGAAGGATTTTCTTTAACATTTCTTGTGCTGAAGGTATACTGACGATAAGTTCCCTCTGTTTTTTGTATGTCAGTAAAGGCCTTTATTTCCCCTTCAGTTTTTAAAGGTAGAAAATTATATGTTGACAGGTTTTTTTCTTTCGGTGATTTAAAGATGTTTCTCTGCTTTCTAGCTTTCATCGTTTCTGACAAATACTCTGCAATAGTTTTTGTACCTCTGCAAGCAATATGTCATTTTTTCCTCTGGCTGCTTTTAAGATCCTCTCTTTATCACTGGTTTTAAAATGTTGATTTTGATATGCCTTAGTGTAGTTTTCTTCATTTTTAAATTTTTTTATGCTTGAGTTTTGTTGAGATTCTTGGATCTGTGGGGTGTAATTTTATCAAAATGGGAAAATTGTCAGTGCTTATTTCTTCACGTTTGGGGGTACTTTTCACCTCTCCTTTGTTTTGATAAGTTCAGTTGCATATATCTTGAGCAACTTGAAGCTTTACCAAAGTTTATGAGTGCTCTATTGATTTTTTTCAGTCTTTTTTCTCATTGTTCATTTTGAATAGTTTCTGTTTCTATGCAAGTTCATTATTTTGTCAAGTGTTACGCCCCTTTTCAGCTGGATTTTTAACAAATTGAAGCATAATTGACATACAGCATTATACCAGGTGTACAACATAGTGGTTCCACATTTGTATACATTGCAGAAGGGTTAACATCAAAAGCCTAGCTATGATCTGTCGCTTTCAAATATGAAGTGCAGCATTATTGACTGTAGTCATATTCCCATGACTTATTTATTTTATATTTGGAGGTTTTTATCTCTTAACGCCCTGCACCTATTTTGTCTAACTCCTCACCCTCCTTCTCTGGCAACCACCAATATGTGTACTTTATCTATGAGCTTGTTTAGTGTGCTCATTTGTTTTTTGTTTGTTTGTTTGTTTTTTAGATTCTACAAATGAATGAAATTATATGATATCTGTCTTTCTGTATCCTATTTCATAGTGTTCTTCTGTGTTACCACAAAAGCAAGATTTTACTCTTTTTGTGACTGAATAATATTCCATTGTGTAATATACACCACATAGCCTTTATCCACTTCACCCATCAGTGAACGTTTAGATTTCTGCATCTTGCCTGTTGTAAATAATGATCAATGAACATAGGGATGCATGTATCTTTTCAAATTAGTCTTTCTGTCTTCTTTGGATAAATATCTAGAAATGTAAGTTTTGGGTCATACGGTGGTTCTGTTTTTAATTTTTTGTAGGAACATCCATACTCTTTTCCATAATGTCTGCAACAACTTATATTTTACCAACAGTGAATCAGGGTTCCCTTTTCTCCACATTCTTGGCAGCACTTGTTATTGCCTATCCTTTTGATAAGTCTTTCTGACAGGTGTGAAATAATGTCTAACTGATGATTAGTGATACTGAGCATCCTTTCATGTGCCTGTGGTCCATCTTTGCGTCTTTGTTGGAAAAAGTCTGCTAGGTCATCTGAACTGAGCTCTTTTCTGTGCCTTTCCTGTCTGGACATGTTCATAGTTTGTTTAACTTCTTGTATCTATGGCCTGTAGTCATAATAACTTTTAATGTTTTAGCCTTCTAGTTCTACTGTCTGTGTCATTTCTGAATTGTTTTCAGTTGATTTATTTTATTTCCTCTTTATCAGTTATTTCTTAATAGATGCCACACCTTGTAAATTTCTCTCTCTTTTTTGGGGGGAGGATTCCCATAAACATTATTCAGCTTCATTCTACGGTGTAATTGATTCAGAAAGTTTTATTCTTGCAGGCTTTGTGTTTTCCCTATGTTTAATCCAGTATTTTACCACTGTTGAGGCAATGATCTTCTTACAACTTTAACTCATGCCACCTGACCCTTCGGCTTCTGCTTCTCCCTAGTGGCTCAGATGGTAAAGAATCTGCCTTCAACGTGGGAGACCCCACTCCAATATTCTTGCCTGGAGAAGTCCATGGACAGAGGAGCCTGATGGGCTATAGTCCATGGTGTTGCAAAGAGTCGGACACAACTGAGTGACTAACACTTTCACTTCCTCTCAACTACATGTTCTTTTCCTACCTTTCAGTTCCAAGTCCTGGGCACACGACTATGATTAGCTTGGCCTTCTACACCAGAAGCCTCACACAACCACTAGACAGCTTGCCTTTGGATGAACTGCCTTTGGGGAGGAACCCACCGTATTCACTCAGCTGTTGCCAGGGCTCAGGGTCCTATGCATAAGACATTATCTCAGTAGGTCCTCATCCTGTGGTTTCCCTTAGAGAATGGGCTGAGCATATAGACACATGGAGACTAGTGTCTACAGTTGTATCTGACTTGGTGCATCCTTGTTATTCAGCATCTAATTCATTCATCAGGTGACTCATCATGCATCTCTTCTAAGTGTCAGGAGACAGAGACAAATGAGAAAACAGGATCTGGCTTAGAAAGTTAGACTGCAGGAGGAAATATAGTAACATATGTAGAAATGATGAAGACCAAATTTAGGGTAGTGGTCATTTTTAGGAAAGAAATGAAAAAAACATTTAAACTGGTGCGTGTACTATGGCAAGTACTATACAAATGGTACTTTACTAAGTACCCGTGGTGCGGGGAGGGGAGGAATACAGGTCAACATGAGGGCTCCAGCCTGACAGGCCTGTTTACAAAGCTTAGCTCTGCTACATCCTGAACTTCTCCGTGCCTCTATTTTCTCATCTATAAAGGAGATAATAATAGAGCTTAGTACGAGAAGTTGTACTAATTAAAAGAGCCATTTTGTGCAAAATAATTGGCACACTGTGTTGTCTCCATAAACGTTCACTCATTACAAACCATATTTCAGTGCAGTCGAGTTCCTGCTCCAGACGTCCCAGAAAGGGAGGCCTGAACCAGATGGGATTTCTGGGGTAGTTCCTAGAGCCTTTTGCATCCAAGATTAAATATTGCAATTCCTCTTGCTCAGAGTATATCATCCGCTCCCTTGCAAAACCTCTCTGGCCTCTGGCCACCCGCATTCTTGTGTGGCTTCACTTGGTTGCAGCTGCCTTGGGTGTAACTCAGATGACTTCAGCTTCCCAGGTGCATTCCTGGTGGCACGCAGTCCTCATCACAGACCCAGCTCGGAGCCATGACAGAAAGGTTCAGATCAAACCCATAGCCCACTGTAGCCCCTCACGCTGAGAACTGCCACTGTCGTATTCCAGATCTAGCCTTGGAGACCACAGCTCAGACCTTCCTCTGTGTTTGTAGATTTTCCACTCCCAGCATAAAGTGATGTCTGTTGAGAGCCTCCTGTGACCCAGATGCTGTTCCAAGCAGGCTCCTACATACACTCTCACATAATATGGAGTATTATTATCTCCATTTTACAAGCAGGTAAACTGAGGCTCAGGGAGGTTAACTGACTGGCCATACTCAGGTTTTCTCAATCTAAAGCCCTCCATTGAATTCCTTTACACCACAGCTGGTCACCAGGCTGGCCAAGGTTAAACAGTGCAAAAGCTTCTAATCACTGTAGGCATTTTCCTGAAAGATTTCATATGAAAGGTAAAAATCTGTTATGGACGCCTTTATAAAGAGAAAAATTCACCACAGTAGCTTGAATTTGGGTATTTGGATATATTTGTTTTTAGCAATGATTTGGGATATTCCCTTTGTGTGGTTTGAATGCTTTCTAGCATTGATAGTCTAAGTGAGCTTATTTCCAGAAACAGGATTTACAGGGCCAGAGTTCATACTCTCACATATTGGGCATATCTAGATAGAGGGAGACCTAGGGAAATTTAATTTATTAATATTATATGTGTAGCTCTTGGTTCCTAGTATGACCAAAATGGCTTCTGTGCCATTATCCGGGACAGATAAGCTCATGGGGTGCTTTGGTCGTCCCTTCCAGCTCCAGGGGTCTGTGTTAGGGCATCCGAGAGAATGGATCTTGAGTTATAGAAGGCATTGTGCTCCACTTTAGGAGAAGAGGAGCCAGTCTTCATTGCTTCACCTTGGCATCTCACATCTTTCCTTCTGAAAGGAAAGAGCCTCCAGTGTTAACCCTGCCTGATAGTACATCACGTGTTAACCCTGCCTGATAGTACATTCACATGCCCTCTGGCCTCAGACCCAGCATGAGGTCTCCCTTTGCAGGGTCTCAGTAGACAGAGGATCATCTGCATTTCCCTTCCTTAGAGGCACCCGGGAAGAAATGACAGCATCCGCTCAACAAGATGGAACCCGTTTTATTTTCCCAAGTTCTAATACTGTTCTAATTTTAAATAAGCTCCAGTGTTCTCATCTGAAAGGAAATGATGTTAACGAATGATATAGAGAAGCTTCACTGTGAACTCATTAGTATAGCCACTAATGACCCATTATTAAGTTACCATGCTTGAAGGTTTTCCTGGAACAAGCTGATGTATTTAGAAGAACAAATTAAAGTCAGAAGCGCAAGGGGAAATGGCAAGGTTCTTATATTGTTCCTTACGCAAGAACTTCTCTCTCCTTCCTCTGAAAAGAGAACTCAAGACCCGAAGCTGCTGGTCCTTGAGACCACCACACAGGGCAGGCTGAGAGCTGAGCTATTAGTAGAATCAGATTCACCTAAAATAATAGTCCTGTGTAGTGCATGCGTGCTAAATTGCTTCAGTCTTGCCCGACTTTGTGTGACCCTATGGACTGTAGGCCACCCGGCTCCTCCGTTCATAGGACTCTCCTGGCAAGAATAATGGAGTGGGCTGCCATGCACTCCTCCAGGCGATCTTCCCAACCCAGGAATCTAGCCCACGTCTCTTACGTCTAACCTGCCCTGGCAGGCTGGCTCTTTACCACTAGTGCCATCTGGGCAGCCCCAGTCCTATGGAGGGTACCTTAGTTTTTGTTTCATTTTCTGTTTTCAAATCCTGTGATTGCACATAACTTTTAATGTTCAGCTAGCTTGGGGATTCAAAGATACTTGGGCTCCCCTGGTAGCTCAGATGGTAAAGAACCCACCTGTAATGCGGGAAACCTGGGTTCAATCCCTGGATTGGGGAGATCCCCTGGAGGAAGGCATGGCAACCCCCTCCAATGGAGAATCCCCATGGATGTAAGAGCCTGGTGGGCCACAGTCCATGGGGTTGCAAAGAGTCGGACATGACTGAGAAATTAAGCAGAGCACATTTTCATATATGTTTTTGTATTTTTTCTAAATATTCATGAATCCCTAAATAGTGTGTGGTTTTGCTTTGCTACTGCTGCAAAGTTGCTTCAGTCGTGTCTGACTCTGCGACCCCATAGATGGCAGCCCACCAGGCTCCATCCCTGGGGTTCTCTAGGCAAGAACACTGGAGTGGGTTGCCATTTCCTTCTCCAGTGCATGAAAGTGAAAAGTGAAAGGGAAGCCACTCAGTCGTTTCCGACTCCTAGCAACCCCATGGACTGCAGCCTACGAGGCTCCTCCATCCATGGGATTTTCCAGGCAAGAGTACTGGAGTGGGTTGTCATTGCCTTCTCCAGTGGTTTTGCTTTACATGTATTTAAACTTCATAAAAATGATAACATTCTCTTCATGTTCTTCAAATTACTTGTCACTATCAATATATCATGCTTTTAAAAATCATCCAAATTAGTCTATATCACTCTATTTCACTCATTTCTTCAGGTATAGAGTATTCCTTTGTATAAATACGCTGTGATTTTATTTTTTCTATTTTTTGATATTTATGCTGTTTCAAGTTATTAGCTGTAAGCAGTACAAAGCAGTGTAATACATTCTATTCTTGTATATGTCTGTCATCTTTATACATGCAAAGGTGTAAAGGTGTACTCTGTAGTATCAGCCTGGAAGTGGATTTTCTGGATTGTGGGATACACACATCTCCAGATGTATTCAGTGTTTCTCTGAAAGGATTTCGCCAGCTTACGCTCCCAGACGCAGTATATGGGGGTTCTTGTCTTGTTTTGTGTCTTCAGGCATGGATTTTTGTCAGTCTGCAACCTGGGAGGTGTGAAACAATATCTCACTATGAGTTTAGCTTGCATCTCCTCTCCCTGAATCCTAGTGAAGATGAGTGTTGTTCATGTATTTATTGATGATTTAATTTTCTTCTTCAGTAAAATACCCACTGTCTTTTGCTCATTTTTCCTTTGCCTGTTTTTCAGTAGGTAGTTTGTCTTTTTCATATGGATTCAAAGGAGTTCTCTTTGTATTGCTTACTAATACTTTGTGGTTTGTATGTGTTACAATTAGCTTCTGCCAGGCTGTGGCTTCTCTTTATTCTTACGCAGTCTTTCAGTATATATAAATTTATAAATATAACATGTGCATATGTATTAAAATTTCCCTTTTTGACTGCCCTTTGAGATTTCTAGTCTGAAAAAAATTCTTTTCTATCCTAATATCTAGATGTTGTAAAGTTTTGCTTTTTTACGTGTTTCACTTAAACTTCCCAGAATTTATTTTTGTGTTTGGCATGAGGAGGGGCTGCTGTATTTTTGTCTTACACGGCTAATAGTTGTGTCAGCACCATTTTAAATAGTCCATTTTTTGGTTTGTTTGTTTAGTTACTAAGTCCTGTCCAACTCTTTTGCGACCCCATGGATTGTACCCTGCCAGGCTCCTCTGTCTATGGATTTCCCAGGCAAGAATACTGGAGTCATTTGCCGTTTCTTTCTCCAGGGGATCTTCCCCACCCAGGGATTGAGCCTGTGTCTCCCGCATTGGCAGGTGCGTTCTTTACCGCAGAGCCACAGGGGAAGCCCAAATAATCCATTATGTCCCTACTAATCTGCAATGACATGTCTATCATGAATCAAGATGCCATTTGAGTATGAATTTGTCATTCCATGTCTCTGTTCTTGCACCAAGACCACCTTCACAATTAACCACTGTGGTTTTAGAATGGGCTTGATATCTAGTGGGGCCAGTGATCCGTTTTGTTCTTATTCAAAGTTGTCTTGGTCATCCTTGGATCTCAGTTCTTCCATAAACATTTTGGAGCCACCTTGTAATGTTCCATGAAAAATCCTTTTGGAATGTTGAATGAAATTGATTTGAAATTGTATAAGTTGGAAAAGAATTGGCATCTTTACTGTATTGAATCTTTCTATATGTAAATGTGATATAGTTGTCATTTATTTAGGCCTTTTACTAAGACGTTATAAGTCTTTCTTATAATAAAGTAATTTGTAGTTACCATGTAGTTAACTTAATAATTGTTACTGTTATATGAAAATACTATTTGCACATTTTTACATTGAGAAACCTTATTGGGCTCTTATTAATTCTAGTAACTTATGGGGTTTTTGGATTTTCTAAATAAATCATATTATCTCCTAAAGATGACATTGTATTTCTTTCCCTTCCTTATGCTTTTACTTGTTTATCTTAGTGTGCTGGCTAAGACTACCAGAATAATGTGAAATACAAGCAATTCTGGGAGTCTCCTATCATTTCTAATATTAAACTTAAATGTTTCAACATTAGGAATGATGCTTAACATAGTTTAAAAAATTTGTTTTTACTAAATAACCATTGTCAGGTTTAGAAAATTTTCTTCTGTTTCTAAAAGTAATGAGTTAATTCCATTCTGCTTTCCAAATTGTTGAGTTGCCCACTCGTTATGCTTTAGAAACATCCTAAAAATTTTAATATATAATCTCTTCATACATAGCCTTTTGATATATAGTCTTGATATAATACTCTTTGAATGTTTTCTAATTTTCTGTGTATTTCTTCTTTGACCCGAATTAATTAGAAGCATTTAAAAACTTCACAATTATATGGATTTTTCAAATGTATCTTCTTTTTTTGATTTTTTATTTATTTATAATTTAAATTTATTTATTTTAGTTGGAGGCTAATTACTTTACAATATTGTATTGGTTCTGCCACACATCAACATGAATCCACCACGGGCGTACACGTGTTCCCCATCCTAAACCCCCTTCCCACCTCCTTCCCTGTACCATCCCTCTGGGTCGTCCCAGTGCACCAGCCCCAGGCATCCTGTATCAAACCTGGACTGGCAATTCGTTTCTTATAAATCTATCTTCTTGTTATTTATTTTTAACTCAATTGTGTTGTGGTTAGGAAGGTAGCACACATGAAAACCAGCTCTTGTCATTCACTCATGAGCTTGAACTCTGTCACAGGATTGACAGTCGGTTTTTAAATAGTTTCTGTGTATTTGAAAAGATGATGTTTTCTTTAATTTGGGGCACCAGGTTATATATATATATATATATATATTCATCTGCTAGGTAAAATTTATTAAGCAGGTTAAACATGTCTATTTCATTCATAGCAGTTTCTCTCAGTCACTGTGTGAGAGGTGTAGGAAACCCCTCCACCTGATTGTGGATTAGATTTGGCTGCATGTAACAGAAAGATAAATACGTGATAGTAGCAAAAAGAAGATAGAAGTTATGTGAAACGTAACTTTGTTTATATGGATGATAAAATTCTCTCTATGCCTAAGGATCCAAGCTGACGTATTAGATGCTTAGTGAGCCCAGATTATAGGTGTTACTGAGCTTAGATCTGGCTCCTCACTGCTCAGAATCAGAATCAATACTCAAGATTCAAGTGCCAGTAGAAACAGAAAGCTTTCTTTAATCAGAAAGCCAGCATCCTGAGGAGAAGGTGGACTCATGTCCCCAAATCAACTGCAAGGATTTTTCTCAGCCTTGAACATCATTACAGGGCAAAGGGGAAAGTAACCTCACTTAATCACTGAGATGTGTGCACGCTCAGTCACTTCAGTTGTGTCTGACTGTTCGTGACCCTGTGCACTGTTGCCTGCCAGGCTCCTCAGTCCATGGGACTCTCTGGGCAAGAATACCGGAGTGGGTTGCCATGTCCTTCTCTAGGGGATTTTCCCAAGCCAGGGATCAAACCCACGTCTCCTGCATTGCAGGCAGATTTCTTTACTGACTGAGCTAGCAGGGAAGCCTCAATCATTGGAACAGAGGTGCAGATTCATTGCTATCTCCCGTTGCATGCAAGCTTCTCAGCTCCTTGTGATCTTTCTTTAGATGCTATCTTGTTCTCACAGTTTTTCATAGGATTACTGACAGGGAGACTGGGGAGAAGATACAGTCATCTGTTAATTACTTATTCTTCATTGTTACTTCTTTGATCTAAAGAAGAAACCAACAGGAAGCAAGATACTGTGTGATCAAAAGGTTTGAAAGGTGTGCCTGGGCCAGAGATGAGTAGAGCCTGGGGGTGCCTGGTTTAAGGTTAGTCATAATATAGTTTTGCTAAAGTGACGAATCAAAGGGGGCCTCCTGCAGAGAGCTTTCTCTTGCTGAAAGCTGCTTACAGAGGGTTTGGTTACTCCCTCCTTGTAGCAATTGGGGATGGTGGTTTCTTCCCTCTGCTTGTCCTCCCACCTCTGATGGGTTGCCAGAGGTGACTCACCTTTTCTAGGGGGAACAGCTGTGCGACTTATGGCAGAATGTGTGTGCTGCAATAGTCACATCTTTCTCTTGTGCTGAGGGACCTTGTGTTCCCCACGAGGCAGGCATATTCATCAAATTCAAGTAGGCGATCACCCAAGCTATATATCAGAAATATTTGTGTCTCAGTTTAGACGTTTTCCTAATAAACAAAGGTTCAGTTGTCTGTAACAGATTTTATTATTCCCCAGAGGTCCAACAGACTCTCCTTCCCATCTAACCCTCTTCTTTATATTTCATATAATTGCCTAATTTTGCCTTCTTCCACCCATTCTCCTAACTGAACATTTTCTGTGGTTGCCCTCTGATTCTTCACTAAGGCCTTCACATAGCTGACCATCCCCAACACAGCATCTTCAGTGAACAGTCCAGATTATTTGTGTGGTATCATCAAGAATCAAGTGCTGTCCTTTGAACAAGCTGCTTGTTCATGGACACTTCTTGACATGGAAGTGAAATTTCCTTAATTCCATTCAGATTTCAGACCATTGCCTTTTTTTTTTTTTCTCGTTATCTGTCATCCCTTGTTTCAAGATGATACAATTAATTATTTGGGGAAGTATATTGAGAAAGTGGTGTATGGCAAAATATTTTTAGTACACGTAAAAGAGAAAACAGTTTTAGGCTGAATGTTTCTTCCAAGTCATCAGAGTCTTATCAGAAACCAATTTTAAAATGCGCGCGTGTGTGTGTATGGAGAAAATATGTGTTTATATTTTAAGCATATCCTGGAATACTTTTTTGATAATAATATCACTCATTATTGATGACTGCTTATGTGCCAAGCCTGCTGCTTGGTATTTTATATGCATTATCACCTTTTTGTCCTCTGAGCATATAAAGCAAGTTACTTATCTCCATTTACAGATGAAGATCTTGGAACAGAAGCCTGAGACACTCAGTGATTTCCCCTAGCCATTCCCTAGGTACTGGCAGACCCTCCGTTCTAACCAAGGCTGACTGATTCCTACATTAGTCCTTTTAATCACTGGACAAGTCACTCAAACACTGACTCATTGTATCTTTAGGTCATCACTGAGTGGTCTTCTCACGTCATCCTTTAGGCAGCACCAAGAGTCCTTGGCAGCAGAGAGAGAGAGGCGGCGACAGGAGAGAGAGGAAAGGTTGCAGAGAATAGAACGAGAGGAAAGAAACAAATTCAGGTAAGAGGATTCACAATTGTTTTCAATGAGAAACTTAAAGCACATGCCTTCACTGTTGCATATGGTTAATACTGGTATTAAAGGATTAGGGGTTAATATGCTTGCTTCCGATCCTCCCTCTGTTTTCAAGAAAAGCAAGCCTGAAACAGGCTTGATCTGGTTTGTTGTGGCCTGTCTTCCTTTAACCTATGACAGGAAACAGAGCCAGCCAGCCAGATTCAATTAAGGCCTGTGTGTTCTTGGGGCCTTCATTATCTAAAATGGTTTTATCCAGGCCTTCCTGAAGGCAGAGGACCTAATTGGCTTAATTTGACATTTTCCCCTGAAGCTATTCATGTTTTATTCATATTCTATTGGACACCTAAAAGAAAATGCTTTTCCACTTTCTGGGTTCTTACTCCTTGTAGCAATATTTCATATTTTTTAGGCAATAATATTTCCTCCTATGGAGGAGAAGAAGGCATTGTATTGATTAGTCCCAGGCCATTGTCCCCCCTGGTCTCTTTGGTCTCTGTCCAGCTCTAAAGATGTGTTCTTGGGTGCCCCACTCCAGCTTCTGTGTCTTGGCCTGTCTGTTCTGCTGAATCCAGGAACTCTCCCTTTCTCCTTCAGTCAGATCAGCCTTTCCCCCCATCCTCCTGATCCACGTCCTAACACTCCTCTGGCCTGGGTTCGTGCTGTGGAGTTCTTTTGAAAAGGCGGGACACTTGGTTCGTCTTTTCTTACACCTTCATTCCTCCTTCTCTTCCTTTCTTCCCTTTGTCTTTCCCCTCCTTCCCTCTGGGCTTCTCCATCTCCTTCCTCCGCCCTCCTTCATCTTCCCATTCATCTCTCCCGTAGTTTCTACACTCTTTTTTCTTCTTATTTCTCTCCCATCTCCACTTCCTGTTTCCTCCATTCACTTTTTTTTGGGAAACAGTCTTCGATCAATCACTCACAGTGAAATCTACGAAGGATGTAAAGCATTGTCAAGGAGGATTTACAAGTTCAATAATGTTTTCTTTTCCCAGCAGCCAAAAAGAGTATAGACTTCTCTGTTCATGGGATTTTCCAGGCACGAATACTGGAGGGGGTTACCATTTCCTCCTCCAGAGGATCTTCTGACCCAGGAATCAAACCTGCATCTCTTATGTTCCCTGCATTGGCAGGCAGGTTCTTTAGCACTAATCATAAAATGAGCAGAGCTGTGAATTTGCCTTACCCATAACTCACTACTATATGAAAACAAGTATCCCGACTCTGGTGGGTAAAAAACTAATCCTGACTTTCGTAAGATGGGGATTCACGAGCTGCATGAAGTAGAGCAACATCATTATCACACCATAACTGTATGGTGTATCTTGAGCTGTCAGATTTCCACCAAACGATACATGGAAAGGCCAGACCTGTATGCACCATTTCTCACGAGGTAGCTCTGGAAGTTGTCACTTTTGGAAAAACCAATTTGTAAAACTGCTGGAACAGTTTAGATGCTTCATGATTCAGGGCTTTCTGAGAGCTCCACATATTTCGCCACCAAATAGCAGCAGAGCATCTGACTGAAACACATGGAAAATTCAGAGACTAGCTTACACATTTAAGATTTTGATTGAAAACCTCTTAAAACAAGGTACCAGATCTGGGAAAGAGGAAATCAGCATGCTCCCTTCTGTCTCTTCTATGCCATCACTCAATGTAGCCATCAGTCATGGACAGGTTTAAAGCGTGGGGCTCTGAAAACTCTGAACTGGAAAAGAGAGCAGGTGAATTGGGGATGGAGACTAGCATTCAAAGTTCCACCAAAACCAGGGAGAGTTCACCATTTTTCCCTCCAATATCACATGGCATGACTCAAAAGCATCCCCAAACCCAGAAGCACATGCCAGGCGTGAACTGAAAGAGCTCTAAGAGAACGCCTCTTTTTCTGGACTGTTGCTGTTGTTCAGTCACCAAGTCATGTCTGACTTTTTGCCAACCATGAACTGCAGCACACCAGGCTTCCCTCCTTCACTGTCATCCAGAGTTTGCTCAAACTCATGTCCATTGAGTTGGTGATGTCATTCAAACATCTCATCCTCTTTCACCCCTTCTCCTGCCCTCAATCTTTCCCAGCATCATGATCTTTTCCAACAAATTGACTCTTTGCATCAGGTGGCCAAAATATTGGAGCTTCAGCATCAGTCCTTCCAATGAGGAGCAGCAAAAGGAATTCCTGAGGGTTGGAGAGTTGAGAAGTCTGCTGTTTCATCTTATTTTTTTCTTTGTACCTCTCCTAGCCTCCAAGCAATATGGTTACAGAAGCACAGTGATGACATTAGTGTCCAGGCAGGTGCCTAAAACTCAGGGAGGGAACCCTTCCTGTGCTCAGAAGAGCGTCATGCAAGAACACTTCTTTTCTCCATGTCTCCCCCTGCTGCATTGCCCTGTAAGCAGATGGAGGTACTGAAAGCCTGTAGCAGAGCAGGGAAAGTAAAGCCCACATTTTTTGCCCAGAGGACCAGGAAGGGAGACCTAAAGAGTCCAGGAAATGATGGGAAAGTTATGAAAAGTAGAGAGGTCACGAGAGCAATCCAGAGGTCATCTCTAGTTTGTGCACATGTGACTCAGAACCTAAACCGGACACCACAAACTTTGAAAACTAAGTTCAGAGTAGAACACACTTAGGTATCAGACGGGCCACTGGGTGGTGCATATTAGGACCTGATATGAATAGCATTAAAATATTTGAGAACTGATCTAATACTGGAACCAATATCAGAAGGCAATCAGAGCTTACAGGCTGAGCCTAACTTGGTTGATTGCCTGCTAAAGGAAAATAATCAAGATTCTTCATAGAATTTAAATAAGGCTCAGAGTCTCATTGCATAATATTTAAAATATACAGAATGCAATCCAAAACAATTTGTCATAGGAATCCAGGAAAAAAAAAAGTCTTCAAAGGGAAAAGAGAATCAAAATATGCTGAACACAAAAGGACATAGATGTTGCCATTATCAGACAAAGACTTTAAAGCAGCTGTTATAAACATGTTCTAAGTTGTAAAGGCAAATACTTTTGAAACAAATGAAAAGTCTCTGGAAAGAGATGGAAAATATAAAGAAGAAGCAAATGGAAATACATATAGAAGCAGAAGATACAGTAACCAAAATAAAAAAGGCTTTGAATGGTTTCAGCAGCAGAATAGAAATGAGAGAAAAGTCAGTGAATTTGAAGATGAAACAATAGAAATTATCCAATCTGAAAGACAAAATGAAATACTGAAAAAAAAAAAAAAAGAACAGTGCCTCATGGACCTGTGAAATAATACATCTTAGCATTTGTGTCTTCGAAGTCCCAGAAGAATGGGACAAGAGTGTATTGTAATATGTATTCAGCCCATATATTGGTAGTGTAAGAATTAGACCTGGGCAACCTCGTCTTCAGAGACCATGCTCATAACTAACTATTCACTATTTTCTCTTGGTCACCAAAGAATCTCATTCATCCTTTAAGAACATAGTGAGATCCTGGCAAAATAAGCCTGTCTAGAAAGGAATGCTGATTATCAGTACAGACCACACAGAACTACTGATTATGATGACTTCAATTCTATCCTGAAAATCTGAGGATGTGAATGAAAAGAAATTCAAAGAAGGAAATAGGAAAAGCTCTACAGAATCATGCCTGAGATTAGCCATATGGCTGACCCCTTATCAGCCACCTCATTGATATAAGTTATTCATGTTCCTTGTGCTGTTTTCTTTGCAAAGCATTCTTATCTGTTGTTATTTTTGTTGAATATTATCATAATTTTCCCGGGTTATGGGAAATGTTATTTCTAGTGTGGTGGGTGATGAGAATGGATGTTTATAAATAATAACACATTTGTGCCTTTGTTGCTTTTTCTCCCCTCTCCTAACCTGGTTTAGTTGCTCTTACCATCCCTTTCTATCCAGCTATCAGTGCACAGAGGGGTAGAGAACTTAAGCTACCTTATGAGGTTCAGTGTAGAAAACTGTCATGTCACCGTTCTCCAGGAAAATAAATAGTTTACTGAGAAGGGACTGACCATACAGTCTTACATTTAGATTCAAGTTGGAACCTTACCAGGAGAAATAGACAAACAAGCATTAAAATCAGACAGATTTGGGCATATTATGGATAAAGACAAGAGAGAATGCACAAAAGCTTCCAGTGATCTCTGCTTAGAAACTGAAGTGTGAGGGATTCAGAGGAAGAATCTTGGGCTGTGGAAGGCATATCTAAACTGTGGAGTGCATTGCAAAATGGCCAAGACACTTGGGCCCACTCAAATTTAAATCTTGAGATGAATGTTGGGGAGTTACCAGAGTTTGGTTGTGTGGTACTCACCTCTGAATACTACTGCTTGCTTGTCATTGCCATATCTTATTGATGAATTGGTTTACCTTTTAAAAATCTTTTTGTCTCACCCCTCTTCCCCATATACTTAAAGTCTTCTTTCTGAAGCGTAATTAGAGTTCTGAATGAATCCAGTAATCCCTTGTTTTCATCTCTGTGATTTTATAGAAAAATTTAGTACTTTTAAAGTGCAGCCTTTATGTTTATATTTTTAAAATTTAACAATAACCACTTTCCATTTCTGAGATGAGAGTCAGCTTTCATGATATAGTCTGTTAATAATTTCTTGGCAATTTTATGAGCCTCTAATTCTGTTGTTTTCCTTCCCCATTTTGTTTGTTTTGCATATTTCGATTAGCCGAGAGTATTTAGACAAAAGAGAAGAACAAAGACAAGCAAGAGAAGAAAGGTTTGTATATCTCTTCTTTCCCATTGTAACCAAATGGCATGTGACTTTGGTAGTTAAAATACAATAGCTTCACCTAAGACCTAAGACCTTGGGGAGCTGGCATTTTGCAGAATAGAGTGTCCTGGTTATCTCCATTTTCCAAGAAAGTACAGATTAATTATTTAGTGCCATCATGGTATGAGATATATGTGTGTGTTCCTCCAAAACTTCTCTAAATAAACATATAGTTTAGCTTATTGGCATGTGGTATATATTTTAAATGTCTTTCTACTACCACTATTGAGCCTGGGTTAGGTGTCCCTCCTGTGTGTTTCCAAGTCATTTGTTCAGCATTTCTTCCACAAATACTTGAGCCCACACACTATGCCAGGCACTGGCTAGGGTGCCAGACCCTCCTGAGATTCTCCCTGGAGGTGCCTGACCACTTACCCATCCCCTTACTGAACTGTACTCAGTTCCTGCGTGGCAGGAACCATACCTGATTTTCCTTGGTGTCCCAGTGCCTGCCATAGGGCTTGCAGATAGCAGACACTTAGGAAGAATGTATTGAATAAATGAGGCTTCCCTGGTAGCTCAGCGGTAAAGAATTTGTTAGCAATGCAGGAGACATGGGTTTGATCCCTGGGTTGGGAAGATCCCATGGAGAAGGAAATGGCAACCAGCTCCAGTATTCTTGCCTAGAGACTCCCAGACTCCTAGACAGAGGAGCCTGGTGGGCTACTGTCCACGGGGTTGCAAAGAGTCAGATATGACTTAGCAACTAACCAACAACCAACAATTGAATAAAGGAGCAAAAGAACCAACAGCTTTAAAATATTTAAGCTGTAAACCAGTTTGTTCATTTCAATGGCAACATACTTTGGATCCCTTTAAACCATATCAAGTTAATATATTCAGTGTCTGGTAAACTTAGATAAGCAAAGGAAATTGCTTTTGGAGGTAGACCAGCAAAAGGCAAGTTTACCCCCTAGCACTGTCCAGCTGTACAGTTATGAGAGCTGGACCGTAAAAAATGCAGAGTGCCAAAGAATTGATGCCTTTGAACTGTGGTGCTGGAGAAGATTCCTGACAGTCCTTTGGATAGCAGTGAGATCAAACCAGTCAATCATAAGGGAAATCAACCCTGAATTCTTGTTGGAAGGACTGATGCTGAAGCTGAAACTCCATTGTTGGTCATCTGATGCAAACAGCTGATTCATTGGAAAAGTCCCTGATGCTGGGAAAGATTGAGGACAGAAGGAGAAGAGGTTGTCAGAGGATGAGATGGTTGGATGGCATCACCGATGCAATGGACATGAACTTGGGCAAACTTAGGGAGATGGTGAGGGACAGGGAGGCCTGGCTTGCTGCAGTCCATGGGTCACAAAGAGTCGGACCCAACTCTGCGACTGAACAGCTGTCCAGCCTGCAGTTATTCCTTCCACCACCAGGTGGGGGTTACTGCACGGAGAGACTGGAAAGGCTGGGTTCATACCAGAGCCAGTCCGGAACCAATCAGTCTCAGAACTATGCCAGTAAAAAGTGGAATTGTGCTAATTTTTTTTAGACACCATCAGCTAAATAGATCAGGACAGTCTGAGACAGGGAAGAGTGGAGACTGTCTGTGTTCAATTTAAAAGTTAGATGCTTACGTCAGCCTCATAAACAAAACCATGGCATTACTTTAATTCCAGTGTTCTATTAGATTATTGCCATCCTGATAACCAGTTGTGGCCAGCAAATTTATAGTGAAAGATGCTGGTAAAGAAACTCTAGTAAGTACCTGTTTTTTGTTGTTTGTTACACTGGAGGACATGACATGGACTCCCTTGACAGTCCAGTGGTTAAGACTTTGCCTTCCAATGCAGGAGGCATGGGTTCGATCCATGGTCAGGGAGCTAGGATCCACATGCCTCACAACCGAGAGACCAGAACATAAAGCAGAAGCAATATTATAACAAATCCAGTAAAGACTAAAAAAAATATGGTTCACATTAAAAAAAAATCTTAAAAGAAATCAAGTTGTATCTTTTAGCTTTCCCTCTGGGCTCTGAACTTTTTGGAGCTTTTGGACAGCTTGACAGTCATGTTGTATCTGGACAGGCAGGACTTTAAAGCTCCTGGAGAGAAGACCAGCTACTGTGTGCGTCAAAATATGAGCTGGTTCAGACTGGAATCTAGTTTTTTCCAAATTGCTGAGGGCTGCCTCTTTCTGCATATTATTTACTACTCTTTCCCCCAAAGTAGAGCATCACTTACCTGGAAAACTCACGCAGAGGAGGTTTCTACTCCTCTTCTCTGGCCTCCGCTCTCTCCCCCACACCACCCGCCACCCTGGGTCTTCTTAGCTGGTGCGGGAGTGGGTTCTCCATGGCCCCATGTGGGATTCTTTCTGTACAGCCTGCCTTTCTGTTTACCTGAGATTTGGGGAAGCAGCCAAGTGTTTTCCTTTGATTTGGACCAGCCACTTTTCCTGGTTAGTTGGCTGTTTGAATTACCTGGTAAAGATGGAAGTGAGGGAGATATACCTTCATCCCTTGTTGGAAAGCAGTTGGGAGTTTCTGGTAAGCCAGGAAAAGATAAGATTTCCAAGTTATAATGGAACTTGGAAATGGATGGGAAAACTAATGGAGATCAGAGGTGGAAAGAGACATGGAAGAGAACTCCATCTGTTAACTCTTCAGGGTGGAGCCAGGCATGTTTGTTTGGTCCCATAACTCAGAAAAGACAGCCAGACTCACAGCAGAGAGGTTTTGAGGTTCATATAACCTAGTGTAATGAGATGAATGTCATTCTGCTATTTTGGAGGGTAATGGCCATGCATACGAATTTGGTTTAATTTTTAATTTTAAAGTTTCATGTCATCCCATTCCATAATTTTAGTTAAGCTGTTTTATTGATAATGGTGCAGATTCAGAGTAAGTCTATGTTAGGTCTGTTTCTAATTTTTTGTAAGGTGGCTCAGAGGTTAAAGCGTCTGCCTCCAATGCGGGAGACCCGGGTTCGGTCCCTGGGTCGGGAAGATCCCCCTGGAGAAGGAAATGGCATTCCACTCCAGTATTCTTGCCTGGAGAATCCCATGGACGGAGAAGCCTAGTAGGTTACAGCCCACGGGATCGCAAAGAGTCAGACACGACTGAGCGACTTCACCTCATTATAAGAAAGTCTCTGTCTGATATTGATTGACTAAATGTTCATGAATGATTCTTTTTTTAGGGGTGATAAGGAATGAGATCCAGGCTGGGAATCTTTGGGTTGGGGTGGGGGTCAGGGTGAGAGTGGTCTGAGGGAGCTGGCAGGATTTGGAGAGGAGGTGCCTTATGGGAAGCAGAGGTTCTGGGGACAGAGTGCAAATGGGACAGCTGGGACTGGGAGAGGATTTGGGAAAGTATGCATCAAAGTGACCCGGAAGCAGTAAGAGCAGATTCTGAACATGATCTGAGGACAGACTAGAAGTTAGAGGGAGTTTGGTTTAAGGGAGAATTTCCAAGCACTTGGGTGGCAGGAAGAGTCATTAGTAGGTGTGGTGAAAAGTCATGCAGGGTTTCTACTGGACCCTGTGTAAAGAGCCTAACTTATGCCCCCTGGATGGTAGTGACACCAGCCTGCCACCCACAGCCCTGGTGGGCATTGCTGCTGTCGCTTCAGTCGTGTCTAACTCTGTGCAACCCCATAGACAGCAGCCCACCAGGCTCCACCATCCCTGGGATTCTCCAGGCAAGAATAATGGAGTGGGTTGCCAGTTCCTTCTCCAATGCATGAAAGTGAAAGTGAAGTCGCTCAGTCGTGTCTGACTCTTCATGACCCCATGGACTGCAGCCTACCAGGCTCCTCTGTCCATGGGATTTTCCAGGCAAGAGTACTGGAGTGGGGTGCCATTGCCTTCTCTGGGTGGGCATTGAGTTCATTACAAAGTCTGTTTCTCTAATTCTCACTGAACTATGAGTGCCACAAAGGTACGTATTTTCTTATTTATTATTAAATCTCTAGTGCCTACTAGAGATTTAATAATTTAGATTTGGGGAGTTTGTGATGGACAGGGAAGCCTGGCGTGCTGCAGTTCATGGGGTCACAAAGAGTCGGACACGACTGAGCGACTGAGCTGACTTAACTGAGTGCTTTTAGTTTTTAGCACATGAGAGGCACTCAGCAGAATATTTAATAAATAATGAAAGGATAAATGAATTAGATGTAGACAGAGGCAAGATAATGAGAATGTTTCCATGAGGGTAGGCAAAATGAAAAGTATTTTGAGTCGAGGGCATAGTCTGTTGATAGAAACCCAGTACTTTGTTCCTAGGAAGCTACGTCAGAGTCTGTTGATTGGAGGCGGTGTTGCTAGGCAGCCGAGGTGTGACCGTCATCAAATGGGCTGGTGGGCTCCTAGGATCGAGCAGCGCTTAGATCACTCTCACAGGGAAGGTCGGGATAGAGGTCCAGCTTCCTCCCCAGGTTTTGCCAGAGGTGTCCATGGGGCAGGAGAGGTTTCTGAGCTTGAAGGTCTCCATGCTCGGTAGCCTGGCGCTCTCGGAGCATGCCTATCACCACTCCACCCATCATGGGAACACAGAAATATGGCAGCTCTCGACCCTTGGGCCTCCCCGCCTCTGCCATGTTTTAATGTTAATTGTGGAAAAGTATACATAACGTATAACTTACTGTTTTAACCATTTTAAAATGTATAATCCAGTAGTGTTAAATACATTCACATTTTTGTGCAACTAGCCTCCAGTACTCTTTGTCTATAGAACTGACCCCTTAACCCTAAATCCTGCCATTTTTGTCTGTCAGCTAAACATCCTAAAAACAAGTCAGATTAAACCCCTGACTCGTCCCCTCCGCCTGTCTCAGGGATCCTCAAGGGTGACATCCATGAGCCAAGAGGTGCACAGGAATAGTCTCTGAGAAGTCTGTCCAGACCCTGGACCTGTGGGGTCCCCCTTGAAAATGGGGTGAACCCTTGACTGCCAGCACATACCTGCCAGCCTGGCTGCCCACAGGGAGGGGACCAGAGAGGCCAGGGTGGGGCTGGCTGAAATGGAGGTTGGTGAAGGGTTGTCCTCGTGGCCTGAAGCCTTCTGTGTGGGGCTTCGTTACTTCTCTCCCTGATTTTGCTAGAGCATCGCTTGCCTCCTCTATGATCCCCATCTCTGGGACATGTCCAGATCCTCTTGTTTGCCCTGGATTCCTCCTGCCCCCTGCCCTTGCCACTTGGACTCCACGTGGGGACACGTGTGCCCGTGATGGGATCTCCTGGCCTCCCAGCCTTCCTGGCCTTCCATTTGCCCCCAGCCCTTTTATAATAAAATACAGGCCCCGACACTTGCCCTCAAGACCACTATCTTCCACGATCCCTGTCGCTTCCACCACCTGGTAGTTTTTGGGGGCCCATCTGCATTAACTTCAGAAATATCTCCTTTTTGGTACTTTTGCTACTTTTTGAGAGATGATGTTGTTGGCAAGGAAAGTCCAGAGTCTCTAAAGCTTGCTTTCTGGGTCGAGTTTCACCCTGTTAACCGTGAGACAGACATTTGTAAATGCAAATCCACTTCATGCGTTTTACCAGAGAGTCACCAGGAAAGTAGGCTCACTCCCCAAGAAAGTGAAATCGGGTGGCCCTGCCCTCTGGCGCCCTGGGCTGCAGGGAGATGAGAGCAGGTGGGCTGCTCCTGGTGGGTTCTTTGCCTGCTTCCCATCAGCCCATGAATGCACAGTGCCCAGGGAAAGAACTGAGAATGGTCATCTTCCTGTTCTCAAAAAGTCCTATCACCTGCGTGTTGAAAACAGACTTAACGTACGTGAAAAGATGACTAAATATGCCAGGCAGTAAATGTGAAATGCTATCTGAGTTGAATGGTCTACACATCCAACATGAGTTCAGAGGCAAGGGCAAGATCACTTCCAGCTGTGGTGGTCAAAACAGGGCCCCCCTGGGGGAGATGTGCGTGCGAGCCCGTCCTGGGGCCTGGCGGGAGAGCTGTGATGACTGCAGACCTGGGAGCCACACCCCCTGAAGGATGGATGAAGAAATGTGTTCTTTCTAAAGACATTCTTTTAAAAGGTTCAGTTTGTGTGCTCTGCCTTTCTTATCCAGCTGAAGTCAGAGCGCCGTGTGTGCAGTGTCTGGGTGGGGGCTACAGGGTCTAGGGCTGGGGGCTTGCCCTTGGGAAGTAACTGAGGCAGTGAGTTTGGGTGGATGTGAGTGAGGGTCTGGATTAAGCGTTTGCAAAGTTTTGTGGTGGTATAATAGTCAAAAGGGGTTTCCCAGGTGGCGCTAGTGGTAAAGAACCCGCCTGCCAATGCAGGAGACATCGGAGACGTGGGTTTGAGCCCTAGGTTGGGAAGATTCCCTGAAGTTGGGCATGGCAACTCACTCCAGTATTCTTGCCTGGAGAATCCCATGGACGGAGGAGTCTGGTGGGCTAGAGTCCATAGGATTGCAAAAGAGTCGGACACCGCTGAAGCGACTTAGCATGCACGCACACATGATCGTCAAAAACCTGCTACAGCTGAGTTCATGAATTTATTCCTGAACAAATAATGACGGGTAAAATTAGCAGACATCTGGAAGAGGCACATATTTCAGAGTTATTTTGGTCTAATCTATAAAGCACTCTATGAGGAATATGATTGGTAGCTGGTCTTAATAAACAGTTAGTGGGTTCTGCCTGCCTGAAATGCAAAACAGATGTATCTTTGTTCTTTTAAACTGACTTTGATGAATAAACTATATGTGACGTCAGGGCCAAGCTATTGGATGTCTGAGTCCTACTCAGAAATATTTTAGAATATAAAAAACTTTCCATGGTCGACACCAAGAGAACAAAGTGAATTCCAGTCACATTGCTGTTAGCATTGAAGCAGGTTCAGAAATCCAGGGAGGGCTTCATCCAACAACCTTTTGGTATTTTGGGGCATTGTTCCTGTCTGCTGCACCAAGGCACCCTCCCGTTTCACAGCTGACAGCTCTGAGGGTGTGTGGTTTTCAGCTGTCACTGTTGGGGCTTTTTGATGGTCATTATTGCTGTTTGGCTTGTTTGCACAAATGTTTCCTAAAAGAGCAAACTAGGATTCTGCAGCAGTGATCTGGTATCTGGAGACTGTGATGTTACCACTTCCCCCAATTTGTTTGGTTATGAATGATGCAGGATTTTTAATCATTAGCATCTTGGCTTTGCTGGGTGCTTTTGGCAGACGGGCCCTCCAGCCAGCCCTGCGCTGTGCTCTTTGCATCAGGAAACCAGCTCACTCTGCAGGTGTTTCATCCATAAACAAGCACCAGCCACGGGCTCCTCTTTCTTTTTACGGAAACCCTTTGGAATTTAACTTTCAGATACAAATACTTGGAGCAGTTGGCAGCTGAGGCGCATGAGAAGGAGCTGAGAAACCGGAGTGCGAGCCGGGGCAGAGCTGACCTCTCCTTGGACCTGACCTCACCGGCAGCCCCCGCCTCCCCCGCCCCTCTGGGTCGTAGCCCTTCATCTCTAGACTCGCAGGAGGTTCCCACGGTATCATCCTCCTCCCCAGGAACGCCTCAGCATCCCCAAGGTGAGTGAAGGGAGAGTAGAGGGGAACTGATGGGGTAATTAACATCAGACAGGCTTCTAGGCGGCAGGAACCATCCCAACGTGCAAACTCATACTGAGAGGCAGCTAATGGGAAGCTTTGGGGGTGGCTGTGACCTGAGCTGTCACTAATAGCGAGAGGTTTGCAGAGCCACTTACTACAGCAAAATTATTTATAAAGCTTGTCAGTGTGTGATCACTGGAAAGGGAGAATGCTGAAAATAAGGCTCACTTTGACATTTAATCCTAATTCACAGGATAATAAGTTAGGATTAGTTTATTCCTCTGTCATTTGCATGTTCTTTATTTATTGGCCCTGCCCAATAAGTGTTCCTCCCATAGGAATTGTCAATCTGGTTTAAGTTACACTGATAGAGGATAAGATTAATCAGAGCAAACAAAGAAACACAGACCTCATACAAACGGAAGTAAAATATTGAAGAAGAAAAAAGAAGAAGATAGTAAAGATGACTGGCCTGTGGTATGGGGGTGGGTGTTAGAATGCAGACAGGATCTCCCCGGAGAAATTGCCTGTCGTCTTAGCTTTATTTGGAGAAAAGCAGTGCCATCGTACACTGCAGCCTTGGAGCATCAGCAGTTTTCCTGATAGCTCTGCAAATTGTGGGTCCGTTTTCTTTCACGTTGTCAGAGAGGACAGTTCTTGGGTACAGGCGCCTAACACTGCGTGTTGACTAACCCTGCAGCCAGCACTGTTTGGTTTAATCGAGTGTTATGGCTTGCAGCCTGCTGTAGGCTCAGCCAACTGAAGACAGCGGAGACACTAAACTTTTAACTCTAGGAAGGCTGACTAAATATGGCGTAAAGTCTAATTTAAACAAGGCAGGACTCCATGACCTCAGCAGAACTGGCTGTAACTGAACCATCTTGTCTGTCCAGTTCTTTGCTGGCTCTCCGAGCTTCAGGGCTCAATCTCCTGGAGCAGGCTGGTTCCATCCCAGCTCCCCATCATGTCCTGTTACTCCTGGTCCTGGAGCCGTGGAAGATTGTCCTGGGCAGACGGCTCAGTCCTAGATGAGTAATGTCGGTCTTAAAATGTTAAGACTCCGGGAATCAGGAAAACAGATTTCTCTGTAACAGCAGTGTGCTTTCCAAACTCGGCCTGATATCACTGTTCTATCTAAATGGTGGTATTTCCAGAGGCCATATAAAAAATATTCCCCCTGCAAGCTGTGGTTCAGGACTAAATCTGGGTACTTTTAACTCTAAGAGTTGTTATCTCCAGCATTTTACAGAAGGGTTTTGTCCAAACTGTGACGTACGGAATGGCCCCACGCTAAGAAGGAATTGTCAGTATCTATAAATACTGTTTGTCCTCGAGATTTTTAATCTATTTGATGTTTGTGGCAATACCAAGACAGCTCCTCAAGTATTTTGTCCAGTGTCAGTCAAACAAGCCATCCTATCCATTTAAAAAGAGAGTACTTTAACCAGAACACAGGAAATAATTTGTATGTACATAATATGCATTTGTGGAAGGTTATTTCAGTATGCTTTCAGAAAGATAAACAGCAAATGTCATTTTCCTCTTCAGAGTTGGGGTAAACAGAGAGTAAGAAAATGTTTGACTGAAGTCACACCTTAAGTGGTTATCTACATCAGAAAAAGGAATACTGGGCTTGAATTTAGACACAGTTACAAATTAACAAAATAGCATTGGTGTTTCCTTTTTCCTTAGGGAGAGGGGAGAAGCAGTGGCTCTTATAGAATCTAGAAACACTTCCATCATATATTAAGTTATTGTCATCCATCAGATCAGTTGGAACCAGCAAAGTGTTCTAACATACTTGTCCTAGTACATAACCGAGTTATTCAGTTGGAAAGTCTAAGTGTAGAAGAAGAAAGGCTGTAAGAGGATGCTTTCAAGCAAACTGATGAAGCATCTTTCTGATTTGGAGCCTTTGGACCAGAACACAAAAGTAGGTGTGACATAAGGGTTTTTCTTCACCTGGTTTGTTATCATTCTTGGAAGCATTCCACTAGTTCCCGGTTAATGGTCTCATCTTTTCACCAGGTCCCCCTTTTCAAATGCTCAGAGTCATGTTTTGCTGATCCCTAATATTTAGAATATTCCCACAGCTGGGGGAAGAATAAAATATATAATCACACATCCAGATGTTTGTCCTGCACCAAACACCTGGCAGATGGTCCAAACATGCCAGGGGTTGACTCGCTTTTTCATTCTTTATCTTTGTGGGGTCATATGCTAATAATTCATTTCACATTTCTGTAGCACTTAGCTGCTTCCTTCCAAATGCTGCTCTTTAATGCCTTGTGGTGCATCTCAGTAAAGAAGGGAGATGCTCTTATCCATGCTTCAGTGGAGGCTCGGATAGATGGGGATGTGCTTCATATCCGGCTGATGCCATGCTGGGAGTAAAAATCACTGTTTCACTCCAACCCAGCCATTCATTGTGCCATGGTATCTGTGGTGGTGCTCCCAAGAATCCCATGCCATCCCCTCACGACCCTCTCCCCAGTATCTATCAAAATTGTGACCTACATTTCAGAATTATATTTACAAAGAAAAAGGAACAGCAAGTATTTATTCCTGAATTATGTATTCCTTAGGGTTAAAGGTCACTTTGTGAGTTCTTACTTGAATTCTTTTAATAACAAAATATATGAAAACATTAAAGCTTTCTCTCCCTTTTCCCTTACAAAATATATTTACGAAGAGGGAAGAGTTAATGGTAAAATACCTGTAGCATTATGTGGCGTCTAGTGAGATCTTTCAGCCAAAAACCTTCCCAGCTAAATCTGCTGTAACTTTTGTGTAAATCACGCCGCTACTCCCACCATCAAGTCTGTGTGTGCTTGAATTATTTTTCCATCTGGCCCTCTTGTGGTTCATAGCAGGTGTTTGTCCCAGTGGTGCCTAAAACTGGTGATGATGATCTGAATATTTTTCCTTTGTGTCAAGCTGCCAGGCCCAAACACATTCATGTGCTTTTGTTTGCACTGTGCTCTAATTAATGGAGACAATTAGCCCCCAGTTTAGGTACCCATGGGAGGACTGTTCTCTTCATCCATTGCTTTAATTATTATTTTTTTAATTTTATTTATTTATTGGCTGCACTGGGTCTTCATTGCTGCAGAGATGGCTTTCTTGGCTTTCTTTAGTTGCAGAGAGGGGGCTTCTCTTCGTTGCAATACATGGGCTTCTCACTGCGGTGCCTCCCTTGCTGTGAGACACAGGCCCTAGGGCACCAGGGCTTCTGTAGTTGTAGTTCCTGGGCTCCAAAGCACAGGCTCCGGAGTTGTGGTACACGGGCTCAGCTGTTCCGCGGCATATGGGATCTTCCCGGGCCAGGGTTTGAACCCGTGTCCCCTGCATTGGTAGGCAGAGTCTTATCCCCTGGCCCACCAGGGAAGTCCCATTGCTTGAATTACACTTTCCTTATTTTCACCGAGCCCTCATGGTATCCATCAGAATATCTATCCAATAAATGTGTTTCCTGTTATTTTAAAGCATTCACAGATGACTCTGGAAACAAACAAGTTTTCCTCACTAGGTAGAGAAAAGGTGCAGTGTTCTTTTGGAATGGAGTTCTTCGATGTGGCTTTAAGGAAATTATTCTGAGGATTGAAAACAATGATAATCTAGGAACTCCCTGGCAGTCCAGTGTTTAGGACTGCACTTTTAATTCCAAGGGCCTGGGGCTCAATCCCTGGTTGGAGAACTAAGATCCTGCAGGCCAGTTAATATGGCCAGGAGAAAAAAAAAAGATAATCTGTGGGCCCACAGTGAAGTCAAAGCAGCAAGGTAAACTATTATGCCAGTGGGTGTCAGATCTTGGTAACCTATTTCATGGAAACAAAGTGGAGAAAACAGCTGATCTCGAAACCAGGTGTTGACGGTGGTCCCTGCAGGATGTCTCAGGGTTGAACTGCCTTCCTTGGAGGCTAGAACTGTGTTCTTCCCAGGCTCCCTGGCTCAAATACCGGAGCCCCCCCCCCCCCAAGGCTAAATGAGAGAAATGACCATTTCCCAGGAGAAGGAAGATGCTGTCAAGAGTTGATAAGGTGATTTCACTCATTAATATAGCCATGAAATCACACATAATGGCTAGATTACTTTTCTTATTTTGAGCTTGGTACTCTTTATTTTACACACAGAGCTAGCATGTTAGAGATGCATTTAGAAATTTACCGTACTCTATTAATTCTATGTCAAGGAAAAATATGTTCAACAGTATGATTTTTTTTCTGCCTGTAATTGATTCCTACATATTTCCAAATGTCTTACTCTTTGGCACTGAAAATATAAAATGTGGCTTATGTGGTCACGGTCTATTCACCAGCACTCAGCTGGAGGCACTTACAGAAATTATGGGCATGGTAAACTGATATTTTCTCTAAGCCAAGAATAGAACCTAGGTCTCCCACCTTGCAGGCAGATTCTTTACCAGCTGAGCCACAGGGAAGCCCAAGAATACTGGCGTGTGTAGCCTATCCTTTCTCCAGGGGAACTTCTTGACCCAGGAATAGAACCAGGGTCTCCTGCATTGCAGGTGGATTCTTTGCCAGTTGAGCTACCCGGGAAGCTCCTAAGCGTTTACAGTAAACGTTACAGTAAGTGTTTACTGGTAAACATGATAATTCTTCTAGTCTTCTGATCTTCGCACCTGGGAATAAAATATAGACATACAGTAATGGCATAAAATGTTCAATTTGTTTCAGTGAATCATCATTTTTCCTCATTTTCATTCGTCATGGCTGCTGTCATCGTTACCAGTCACTGACTGAGCATCTTTGTTACCTTCATTGTGTAACATATATTCAGTGCCCTTCAGGCAAAAAGGTGCTCTTTTAGGTTACCCTGTCCACGGGGTAGAGATCAGAAACATCTGGCATCCTGTTTCCAGCTGGCACAGGAGCAGTGGAACATCATCCATCATCAGCCTAATGCTTGCTGGTTCCCTTGCATAAAGCTTCTGGACACCTCCAATCCAGGATTTCGTGAGCTGGCAGGAAACTAGATTCCTGGTGGTTCTGTGACTCAGGGCTGCCCCACCTCACCTGACTGCTGCTACTTAATGCCATTTGTTCAGTGAGACAGAATCTCTCAGGGACTCACCCCAAGGGCAAGGCCAGGGCCCTGCCTGCTGTGCCTGCTGGGGGGCATTTGACAGCCTTTGTGAATCATGGGAGTGTTGTGCTTGCCGTTTCTTGGTTCCTAAAAAAAAGGAACGGATAATACTTTCCCATTTTTCCTCTTACAGAGAATGACAGTTGCCTGCAGTGTGTCTTCTTGTACCATTTTATAAAACATTAAATAGTCCTGAGTTTATCTGAAGCAAAGTATAAATCCTGCTGAAGTTTACTTAAGTAAAGATAAGGCTCAGAGTGGCATTGGGACCATTGTTAAAGCAGGATATTACATGAGCGCCATGATAATCTCATGGATGACAAATAGGCGTCAATATCTGCCAAAGGTCTGAGACTTCACCCTACTTAAAAGCTAGTAAGTTAGCCCGCCATGATCTCATGGATGTTGGCAGAAGACACGAAACTCCTGGGTCAGAAACAAAGGACTTTATTACTCACAGCGATAGAAGTAGCCAAGATAGCAGCGTTTGTGCCATTTCTGCAAGTCAGTTTCCACACGGTGATGTGAATAAGCCCACGTGACACCTGCATCCACACTGAGTGGAACCGGAGTTTAAGGATCTCAAATCTCTATTGGGCAGTAAGCGCATCTTCCCTTTGTCCCAGAGGGAGACGTGATCTTGCTCACAGTGGGCAATAAACCAAGTAGTGGTTGGTTCCAGTGGGAGACTGTCTCTGTCTTACAAGGCTGTTTTCTATGCATACCTCCTTAGAAGGATGGTCCAGAATCAAGGCTATGGTGGCTTTGCTTGTAAGACTCCAGAAATGAGAGACCCAGGGAGAATTGTTTCCAAGATTGGGGTTATGGTGATTTTTAACTGACCTTTATCATCAAATTTTCATTCTAAAAACTGTTTAATCTAAACAAAAAAAATCCAAGTTTGAAACAGCCATTGGCTTGTTTGTTCCTATTTGACAAGAAGAAGGAATATCAGGAGCTATAAAGCCCAGTCTGGAGGTGTGTGCGTCTGGAGGTGCTCCAGGGCATCCGGAGAGACAGGAGTGCCTTTCATCCCAGGGGAAAGCCTTGGGTAAGTGTTTCCAGCTACAGTCAGAAGGCCTCCCCGGGCGGGGGCTGTGGTACAGCAAAGAAGAGTAACTCTCAGGTTTCTTCTCGCCTCCTTACCTGTGCTCAGGACTTTGCTCTCTCCTCTGCCATCTCCATCTCCCCTCTTTCCCCCCAACAGCGCCCCTCCTCCCTGTACCCTTCCCCCACCCACTCCTACAAGGCATTTGTACAAAATGATACAACACCAGCAGTGAGGCAGGATAATCAAACACTGGTTTTCCAGTCCCTAAAAGGATACTTTTTCAAGACCTTTCCTGAGTTCCACAAATCTTTAGAGCTTTCCAAAGCTGTGAGATCTTCTAAAGAAGCCACCTCCACCAGATACTCTGGGAAGTCCCAGCAGCTTTTTGTTGACTTTCTAGGTTCAGCAACTCTGTCTCTTTCTTCTAGAACTCTCTAGACTCGAACACGTTATTGGGCTTTCATGTCGTCATCGTCTTCTGTCATTGTGATTTCATCATCTTGTCTCACATTTGTCCTCATTTGTCTCAATCTTCTTACTGACTCTTCTTTTAGCTGCCCCCTAGGTGTCAGATTTTTCCAGGATTCCTTCTCCAGCAACCCCCTGTGTTCACACCACACCTCCTGTACCTTCATAGGCCCATCTGTGATTTTTAGCAACCTGCCGAGTGCTGAAATCCACCATGTCTGCCTCTCCAGCTGTGGCCTTCCTGAGCTCAGGACTCATGTATCCAACCTCCTTAGACATCACCATCTGAATACTCCTTAAACGCTTCGGACTTACCAAGTACCAGTCAGGGGCATTTTGATGGGAGGTGTCCCTCATCTCTCCCCCACAAAACTAGCAAATCTGCTCATACCTCCCAGTCCTTGTCTGGTTAAGCCCGTTTCTCTTGGCCTCCTTATTCAAGTTGGAAGCAGATAGGTGACTTTGACTTCTCCCTTAATGCTTACCCCTGCATCCAGTCGGTCACCCAGTGTCGATGTGCTCTTCTCCCTCAAATCAGCCGTCTCCCTTGTCTCCCCATTGTCAATGCTTCAGTCCAATCTTAACCATCTCTGATCTGGACCATTTCTGTAGCTTCTACTATATCTCACCTCCCCAGGTTCTTCTTATAGCCCAACCCCCTCCCTCCCCCCCAAATCATGTCTATACCATGATTTTAAAACCTGTTAGTGGCTCTCCGTCATCTGCAACATGAACTTAAGACCTTGCATGGCACTCAAGACTCTTGGGTATCCAGTCTCCACAATGAGTCTCTTATGACCATTAACACCTCTACACGTTACGCTCCATCAGGACCAAACCACCCTCAGGGTGGAAGGTGTCTTGTTCTCTCTCTCTTTTTCTCTTGAGCCATTATTGAACCTCCTGTGTCTCTTGTGGTTTAAACAACTTGCTGCATCCAGTGTGATTTAAGAGTCCAGGAACCTGTAGTTGGAGAGAACGTGGCCCGTGACTGTAAGCCCAGGACTTCTTACAGCGTTCCACAGAAGCTCAGTGAAAACTGGATTGTTGGAACTCTGAGGGCGCGTGTGGGATCTCCAAGGTGGTATCTTCCAAAAGAGCTTTTGAAAGTAATTTTGAACATATATGGATTTCATCTTAAGGGGTGGTTTAGGCCCAAGCCCGTTTGAAAACTCTGGCTCTAATTTTGAGGACAAAGCTGGGCTGTATTTTAAAGGCATACAAATTCATTAGACTGGTAAATCGGTATTTTGCAGGTAATATGTGTCTTTTTTGGAATAAGCTGAAGTGGACTGAATTTGGACCCATCCTAATGAACCTGTTCCTATAGAGCAATGATTCTCAGCTAGGAGTGGTTTTTGCTCTCAGGGGGACATTTGGTAGTGTCTGGAATGGCAACCCACTCCAGTGTTCTTGCCTGGAGAATCCCAGGGATGGGGGAGCCTGGTGGGCTGCCGTCTCTGGGGTCACCCAGAGTCGGACACGACTGAAGCGACTTAGCAGCAGCAGCAGCAGGAGATATTTTTGGTTGTCAGAACTGGGAAGGAGCTGCTATTGGTCTCCAGAGGGAAGAAGCCAGGAATGCTGCTGAATATCTGACAGTGCATAGGACAATAGGCTGCAGCCCCCCTGCCCACAACAAAGATGTATCTGACCCCAGATATCCAGAGTACTGAGTCTGAGAAATCTGGCTCCAGGGCGAATCTGAGTGAACAGCTTAGAAAGAATTGGCCCAACACCAACGGCAAAATCTAAAGAATTTTCAAAGTTGTGAGCATTTTCTCTTGGGACCTTTTTCACGTTTATATGATTAAACCACAAGTTTAAAGTCCATGGTGTTAGTTATTAGCTCTGAACTGAGGAGGTCCCTGGAATCCACACCATTTGGAGCAGCTATCATAGAACTGGCTGGCCCAACCCTCAGTTTCATAAGACCTGCCAGAAAGCCAAGTCCTGGCAAAGTCATCAAGACACCATCACAGACTGAAATCAATTGAAGCCACCCAAAGACTTATTAAATTCAGATCTTTCTACCAGCCGTTTATCTCTTCAAAGAGAAATTGCATGACAGGGGATTCCAGTTGGGCGCTCTGGACTCAGCTGTCAGGGGCATTGATGAAAGCAGAGCTGGAACTTCTGTGCCCACTTTTTGTTTGTTTTTTTTTTTTTCAGGAATGGTTATGTGCTTGTCTTTATGGCTTAAGTCACCCACCACACAGTGTAACATCATGATTAACAGCCCAGGCTTTTCAATCAGGCCGATCCAAGGTCAAATCCCAGCTCTGCTCGTCATAAGGGTCTGTTGGAAGTAGGTGACGCGTGCTCAAAGGGCCCACGGGCAGGCTGTGAAGGGACCATGTGCAGAGGTGCAGAGTGGGGCCTTCAGAGTGCACGGAAGTGCCCAGAGACGAGCAGCAGGGGGGAACTGCCAACACCATTTCTGCCTCCAGGCCTGGAAAAGCTTAAGGGAACAGCTCGGGCTGGGTAAGAGCCGTAGCCTTGGGAAGGGAGC
This sequence comes from Ovis aries, assembly GCF_016772045.2. Taxonomy (NCBI): domain Eukaryota; kingdom Metazoa; phylum Chordata; class Mammalia; order Artiodactyla; family Bovidae; genus Ovis; species Ovis aries. The sequence continues at coordinate 20,770,254 of NC_056076.1, read as the reverse complement.
CCTGAGGACAGAAATGCTGGCCTGACATCTTCTGCCCAACTGGCCCCTCATGAAGAGCAGGAACATAAACACACCAGCCTCTCCTTCCTCCTGCGATTGCAGGTGCCTCCCAGGGCTGATCCACCTGGAAGTGAGAGGGAAAGCAAATACAGGAGCGCCTCCCTACAGAGGCTGACCTCCCAGGGCACAAAGCAGGACAGAGAATGGGTCTTGGAGCAGGCCAAGAGTATCCAGCATGCTGTGTGGCCCTGGATGAGTTACTTAACCTCTCTGAACACCATTCCTCGTTTCTCACATGGGGACATTAATCTTCACATCATTGATAAGAGAAGTAAATAGGGTGACTTGCCCCTGTTTCCTGGGACAGCACCCATGTGTCAGAGGCACTCTGTAGATGGTAGCTTTTGTTTTTAATTCACTTAAGGCCAAGCAGAGCCTGAGGTCAGGTAAGATCAGATGAGAAGTTAGTGCGGGGCTAAGAACTAGCTAGTCTGAGTTGATGTCTGCCCTAGCTGACTTGAAACAGGGATGAACTGCCTGAAATCCTCAAGACCTGCTTGCTCCTCTTCTCTTGCCCAGTTTTGTGATCTGTATCAAGGATATCCCAGTCGTTAGAGCACCCTTTTCTCTTATCTCAAAAAACACAGTTATGTTTTTCCTCTTCCCCTGTGGTTCTCAGGTTGATGGTTCTCATCCCGGCTCCCAACCTCTCTGCTGTAACATCTGTTTCCTTTGGATAAAGACTCCCTTTTAGTGTTCATGCTCAGTTTATGAGTCCCTCCCCACAGGCTGGCAGCAGCCCAGTTCCTTGTTACTTCTTTTGAATATACTGTAGATCTCTTCCTTCCTATTGTATCGTCCACATTCTGTAAATTATCCCGTGTGTGTGTGTGTGTGTGTGTGTGTGTGTGTGTGTGTGTGTGTGTGTGTGTTTGTGAGACTCACTCATGTCCGATTCTTTGCGACCCCATGGACTGTAGCCCACCAGGCTGCTCTGTCCATGGAATTCTCCAGGCAAGAATACTGGAGTGGGTTACCATTCCCTCCTCCAGGGGATCTTCCTGACCCAGGGATCGAACCCAGGTCTCCCTCATTGCAGGTGAATCCTTTACTGCCTGAGCCAGCAGGGAAGCCCATGTTATCCCCTACCATATCTCATTTTAATGTTTAACTGGCTGGGTTGGGTCTTCGTTGTAGCACACAGGATCTTTGCTGTGGTGTGTGGGCTTAGGTGCTCCGCAGAATGTGGGGTCTTAGTTCCCTAACCAGGGATCAAACATGCATCTTTTGCATTGGAAAGTGGATTCTTAACCACTGGACTGCCAGGGAAATCCCCCATATCTCTTTAGACAGTTTTTTTTTTTTCCTTTCTCCTCCCTTCTACTCCCCCACCTCCAACCTTAAAATTTAAAGTTCTCTGAATCAGGTCACTGCAGGTTCCGGCCAAATGCATTTTTCTGGCCTTTGCTAAGCGTGTCCTTGCAATGCCAAGATCCCATCAGTCTGCTGTCTCAGGATGTGGTCCAGGAAGACAGATCCCAGCTCTGGACGCCTTCTGTGTTGCCAAGCATTTCTTGCCATGTCCTCATTTCATTTCCAAGCTTGCACCCACCGCGGGGAGAAGGGTTGTCTGGCACCTGGACCTAAGCCTTTGCAGTTTCCCTCCACCCTTGCTTTCTGAGAGCAGTGAGAGACCCTTCCCCACAGAGAGGTTGGGGTTTAGTAGACAGTTTGTGCTCTGGCCACTGGCCTGCAACACTCCCGTGCCCCTTGGATACGAACACACTGCCCCCCCCCACCCAGGGGATCCCTTGCCCGTGTGTTCTTCCAGTGATGCCCTTTAGGCATTTTCTTCTCCTCTTGAGCCCCACTAGCTGGCATTTACCTCTTTCTCCTCAGCCTCTTTGTCTGCAGGGTTTGCTTCCTGAATGTTCACCCCACACTGACTAGGAGTCTCCCCCTGAAGCTACCGGCCCATCTCAGCTATCCCCGCGGGAACTGTGGTTTGTCTGTGACGTGGGTATACTCAGGAGTTCTCTTGGGTCACGTGGAACAGGGTCCGTCTCTTCCTAAGCACCCATCAGCCCCCGCAGTGTGAAGCCCCAGGTCCCTAACTCACCCTCGAGGCTTGTCGCCCCGGTCCCCAACCCCAGACGTCTTTCATTCCTCCTGCTTGCCCCGGGCTCCCGGTCTCTGCACACGCTCCTCCCTCTACCCAGAACTCTCATGCTGAGTTTTCCCTCTTTAGTTCCTTTTCACCCTTGAAGTCTGTGCTTAGTACCATTTTAGTACAGGGTCTTAGGACCCTTCCCAGGCTTTGCCAGAAACCCTTGCCAGACCCTCCCAGGGCACCATGCCTTTCCTCTTAGAATATCCATCACACTTATAAATATTTGTTTATTGTGGCTGATGGGAACTGAGGGGCGGGGGTTTTCCCTGTGTCCTCTGATGGTCGGGTTTGCCCACCTTTGCTGTACGGAAGTCACGGGTGTTGTGTGGGATCTCTTAGCATCTCTGCAACCTCCGTGACAATAAGAACGAGGTCTGTAGTGCTGGATCTGGGTTGTGTGTCCGTGTGCTTCTCACCACTGACACCGTTGCTGGGTGTCCATGAAATGTTGTGAGGAATTTTCATCCCTCGGTATTGGCAAATGCCTTAGCTCCCTGAGAACTTTCCCTGCAGGCCTGCATGGTTCCTCCTGTTTCCCTGGGATTCAGCCAGTGTGGATGGTACTTTCCCCCAGTGTACTGGGAGAGCAGCGGGCGTGGCTTGGGGTGGTGACTCCAAAGGGACAGCTGTATGTTTGTGGAGGGGACTGTTGGTGATAGCTGCTGCTGCTGTCACTTCAGTCATGTCCGACTCCATAGGCAGCAGCCCACCAGGTTCCCCTGTCCCTGGGATTCTCTAGGCAAGAACACTGGAGTGGGTTGCCATTTCCTTCTCCAATGCATGAAAGTGAAAAGTGAAAGAGAAGTTGCTCAGTCGTGTCCGACTCCTAGTGACCCCATGGACTGCAGCCTACCAGCCTCCTCCATCCGTGGGATTCTCCAGGCAAGAGTACTGGAGTGGGGTGCCATTGCCTTCTCCGTTGGTAATAAAGGTGCAGACAAAGAGAAAGCGAAGGGGAGCAGGAATGTTCTGGAGTTCAGTGTTTACTTTTGGGGTGTTTTCTAAGTGTCCATGAGAACTTTCTGAGCAGGTAGCGGTCCCAAGACCACACTGGGGGCCCTTGGACGTGAAAGGAGCGCAGAGTCTTGTCCCCCAGGTTACTTGTGCCTCGTTGTTCCTGGGCTTGATTAATGCAGCTCAAGGAGGACTCAGCTGTGCATCTTGTCCAGGGACTTCTTACTCGGTTCTCAGATCCCTCACTTGGCTGCCTGGCCCCATACCACCGTGACCCCTCGATGCGATTTTATGGCCTGTCACCAGCCCGGTGCTGAGCCCTCTGAAGCAGGAGTATGTGTTGTGTCCTGGACACGCCTGTCACCTGGTGTATTCTGTGCAGAAGGTGTCAGGAGTGAGCAGCCCAGGTGTATGCCCCCTGTCCCCTCCCTTCTCCGTCTTTGGTGGTTTGGCTTGATGGACTGTGTGTGAATGTTCTTTAATTGGTTCGTCAATAGCATAGCATCACACACTGCAGATTTGCAGTGAGGCCTTATGGACACTGAGCCTGCATTCTGGTCAGGACGTAGTTTTGGAGACGACGGTCACCCCAGCAGCGATGAAAGAGAGACAGCACCCCAGTGGTCAGGTCACGCATTTAAATGTCTGCTCCAGGAAGTAAGGCCTGAACAGAGCGGGATGAAAGTACACTGTTTATTCCCCAGGGTGTGTGGCTTTCTAGAGCTGGCATGTCCCTTGCCTCACTTGTCCCTGAAGTCCCTGGCTGATCAGGAGCCAGAGTCCCCGCTTAAAATGGAAGGACATGGGACAGCGGAGTGTGTGTAGGCTGGAGCCAGACAGCCGTCAAATGATGGATCCTTCCTGCTCTGTCTGCCAGTCTGCTGGGGATGGGGAGTAGACACAGGCTGATGGCAACCAACTGCAGCCGTCTCCCCGTCAGTGATAAAGCCCCACGGAGACACCCTCGCCAGTTTTCGCCATATGCTCACCAATTCAAACTTAAATGCATGCCACATGCTAGGCTGTTGGAAACACATTTTCATTTTGATGTGGCTATTCTGAAGTAAATGTGTGTAAGAACATATGCTCTCTGTCAACCCAACGATGACACTGCTGTTGCTAAAACTATGCTTTTGCTGTGCTGGTAAAATGAGGGGAGTTGTGTATCTCTTTGCTAAATACTCTATTATCAGATGAAAAGGCAGTTACCATACAGAGTCCTTTAACACCGGAGGGAATTTTTCTCAAAGGTCTGTTCACTCTCTCCCTGTACCCAGCTCAGTTTTTGCTTTTAAGGAAAAACACTCGACATACCCATTCTCGGGCACACAGGCTCACAGCTGTATGCCCTTCAGTTTCTCCCTGCTGCTGCCAGCCAGTGCGTCTCAGTCTGGAAGCTGCTCTCACATGACCAGATGGGGCTTCCAAAACCAGCCCTCCTGGGGACACCCCAGAGGGACACCCCACAGACTGCAGAGGACCTCTGCCACCTCACCCTCATCTCCTCCATTCTCCCAGGAAGCTGGTGCCTGTCCCTAGGCTGGAGTCCCCAGCAGAAGGCTTGCAATGTGTCATCAAGCCCGGGGAGGAGGAGGTGGGCAGAAGTCCCTTCGTGCTGTACATCCAGTTCCCACCTAAAAGGCCCTGGGGAAGTTTTGGGAAGAAGATCACTTCCCTGGGGTGGCTGGAAGTTACCCAGCACATAAGGAGAGGCTGGCATCTCATCTCTCTACTGCCTCCCTCTCCAGTTCCCAGACTCATTCTCCAGGGAAGACAGCCTGAGAGCAGATGAGGGGTGGGGGTTCTGGACCCAGTGAGGCCTGGCAGAATGGCTTCTTGCTGGGATGCTGAAGGGCAGCTGGGCCCCCTGCCCAGCGAGGCCTGAGCTTTTCTCTTGCGTAGTAATGCCACTGCCTGGTTTGCTGGGGGGCTGCGCTGGGTGCCCTGTTTTAGCCATCCCCGCTCACCTGAGCTGGCAGGTTGTCCCCACAAAGAGAGAGCCCCCACCCCCCCATCATCTGCCTGTTCTTAGGTGTCTGGGCAGGCCCCTCCCACTTCTCCCATGCACAGACCCTGCCTGAATCTCTGCATTGCTTCGAGCAGTTTGTGTGTAGACTCAAAACACGTGCTGTTGGTGGTACTGCCAGGATTCCAGCCATGTGGCTCTGCCCAGCCCTCAGGAGTGACTGCTCCTCACCTGGCCTTCATGGAAGACTATATATATATATATATATTATATATATATATATATATATATCCCCAATCATTTTGCTATCCATCCACAGCTCACAGCTGAGAGGGTTACTCAGTAAAAATATGCATATGGCAGCCTATGTCATTTCCTGGCTTCTAGGGGATGACATCCATGGAACCTGAGCCACAAATCTCCAGCCTTGATAGGTTTACAGAGTTATTTGCCTGTGGGCGATTCTTATAGATAGCTTCCAAGTGTATGGACTAACGTCACATTGAAAGTGAAAAAGTAAAAGTGTTAGTTGCTCAATCGTGTCCGACTCTGTGAGCCCATGGACTGTAGCCCGCCAGGCTCCTCTGTCCATGGAATTCTCCAGGTGAGAATTCCACTATAGTGGGTAGCCATTCCCTTATCCAGGGGATCTTCCTGAACCAGGAATCAAACCCACATTTCCTGCATTGCAATCGGATTCTTTCCTGTTTGAGCCACCAGGGAAGCAAACATCACATTATGAGCAGGCATAACTCAAGCAAAGGGTGACAGGCCTCACTGGTTTAGTCACTGATAAAAGCTCCGACTGGGACCCCCCTGGCGGTCCAGTAGTTAAGACTGGATGCTCCCACCTGCAGGGGCATGGGTTCTATCCCTAATCAGGGAGCTGAGACCCCACATGCCACACAGCTCAGCCAAAAAAAAAACAAGTAGAATTACCCAGTGAATATTTATTTATGTCAACTGGATATATTTTATATCAACTGATAACTTAACATCAGACTGCTCTTTGCTAATCAGCTTGATTCACCATGAACTTATTTCCTCTTTCCCTGAAGAAGCAAAAGGCTCATGTATCCGTCTGCTGTTGCTGTGTAACAAGTTACCACAAACATAGCTGTTCAAAACAGCACCCGTTTATTATTTCACGGTTCCCATGAGTCAGAAACCCAGCCTGGCTAACTGGGTTCTTGGCCAGGAGTATCTCAAGGCCATAGTTAAGGCTGTGGCTGGTGGGGCTCTTATTGGGAGGCCTGGGAAGAGTCCACCTCCAGGGTCTTTCAGGTTGTTGGCAGAATTCAGTTCCTCGTGCTTGCAGGACTGAGGTCCCTGTTCCATGTTGGCTATTGGCCAGGAATCATCCTCAGCTTCTAGAGGCCAACACATTCCTTGTCAATGGGCCCTTCCATCTTTAAAGCCAGCATGGTCAGGACAAATACTTCGTGTGCTTCTGATCTCTCTGACATCCTTTTCTGGTACTAATGAGAAAACACTCTGTGTCTAAAAGGCTCACCAGGTTGGATCAGACCCACCTGAGAGATCTCTGTATTGTAAGGTCAAGCAACTTGAGACATGAATGCCAGCCGCCATCCCCTTTCCCACAGAGTTTGATTGAATAACCAGGTGACGGGAGTCTCAGGGCCACTTTCAAATTCTTCCTGCCTCACATCTGGTCTCCCTTTCGCTCAACATTGCCTCGAAATTCCCGTCCTCACTGTAATCTCCGCTGTTGTCTCCCCCAGCCAGCGCCGGGGAGCCTGGGCCTGAACCGGAGGCAGACGTGGAGGCAGAGGTGGGGCAGGTGGCCGATGAGGCCGGCCAGGAGCTAGCCCCTGCTGGCGCGGGAGCCGAGAGCGAGGTGGAGCGGGCCCTGGAGCCCGAGCACGAGGAGCGAGCCTCCCTGAGTGAGAAGGAGCGGCAGAATGAGGCGGTGAATGAGCGTGACAACTGCTCGGCCTCCAGCGTCTCGTCCTCCAGCAGCACGTTGGAGAGGGAGGACAAGGAGGACAAGCTCTCCCGGGACAAGGGCACGGGTAAGGAACCCCCCACCCAGGGCACCCGGTGCAGGGCACCTGGCTCAGTTGACCTGCTGGCCCAGCTCTCTCCCCAGACGGTGCCCCGTGTCTGGAGGAGGGTGCATGTCCGCACTCAGCCAGCCAGCAGCTTCCTGCCCCTCAGATGGGCTCCCTCTCTCTGCCATGCAGCTGCACCATCACTTTACAGCTGGGAAAGGGCCATCAGGGACTTCTCCTGAGGAATGAGCCCTAGCAGAGAAATTCCTCAGCTTCCTTCTAACTATTAAACTGTGAACAGTAAGTGTGGCTGTTTTCTGGTTTAAATTTAGAGACACATTGTGTTGTTATCTGCTCCCTTGAAAGAGTTAATTTTTCAGTGAAGTATGTTGATGCTTTTGAACTGTGGTGTTGGAGAAGACTCTTGAGAGTCCTTTGGACTGCAAGGAGATCCAACCAGTCCATTCTGAAGGAGATCAGCCCTGGGATTTCTTTTGGAAGGAATGATGCTAAAGCTGAAACTCCAGTACTTTGGCCACCTCATGTGAAGAGCTGACTCATTGGAAAAGACTCTGATGCTGGGAGGGATTGGGGGCAGGAGGAGAAGGGGACGACAGAGGATGAGATGGCTGGATGGCATCACTGACTCGATGGACGTGAGTCTGAGTGAACTCCGGGAGTTGGTGATGGACAGGGAGGCCTGGCCTGCTGTGATTCACGGGGTCGCAAGGAGTTGGACACAACTGAGCGACTGAACTGAAGTATGTTGAGCCATTGTGACTAAATTCCAGACCAGAGCAACTTTGGTAGAGTGAATTGTATGAGTACTTTTAAAAAGGGCCAGTTCGTAGCATGCTGAGGTCAGTTTGATGGGCTCTGCTGGAATGTACATAATTTAGGTAATTTTCTACAGTATACTTAGGACCTCAGTTTTCTTCCATATTAAGTACGTGCTTTTTCTTATAGAATCGTACCTTTTTGGTATTATGCCTGATGGTCATTCAGTTTCACCTGTTTGATGGTGGCTTTATGTTTAGGGACCAAATGGAATGTTAGTTCTCATTAGAGACTTGGGGAGGGTGCCACAGAGGGTTCTAGAAATTGTAAGTGATTCAAATAATCATTTGAATGATTTTTTAAATTTTTAATTGGAGGAGAATTGTTTTACAATATTGTGATGGTTTCTGCCGTACAACAGTGTGAATCAGCCATAGATATACATATGTCCCCTCCCACCCCCATCACTTGAATTATGATTCATGTGTGACACCATGGAGTTGGTGTTCCGACTCATGACTTGTGTGCAGTGTCAGGAAGCTACCTCTCTTGACAGACACTCCTTACCTGTGGAGACATGCCTTATGGGGCAGCCTTCATTAAGTTACACAGTGACACAGATTCAAGGACCCTACATCTTAGGCCCAGAAGGCAGCATGAAGGCTCCACAAGGGACTGCCAGTCAGTGCCAGGACCCGTGCATGGTGTGTTAGTTCACAGATTAAGAATACAGTCTCCCTGAAGCCTGGACAAGTGAACAAAGATCGAATGAATGAATGAAGCCATAATTCATTCAGGAGGCCTGTCAGATAGTGGCTTAGTCTAATACTTCAGTTTTCACAATTATATAATTATATTTAATTATATATATATATATCTCGGAGAAGGCAATGACACCCCACTCCAGTACTCTTGCCTGGAAAATCCCATGGATGGAGGAGCCTGGAAGGCTGCAGTCCATGGGGTCGCTAAGAGTTGGACACAACTGAGCAACTTCACTTTCACTTTTCACTTTCATGCATTGGAGAAGGCAATGGTAACCCACTCCAGTGTTCTTGCCTGGAGAATCCCACGGACGGTGGGGAGCCTGGTGGGCTGCCGTCTATGGGGTCACACAGAGTCGAACACGACTGAAGTGACTTAGCAGCATATATATATATAGTCTCAATGAAAAGGAAAAGGCTTTGAAGACTTTGTTTATGTCTTAGGAATCATTGCATTGAAAATCTTATGTCTGGTTGAATATGTGGGTGCTAAAAGGATTACATATATTGATACTGAATTTCTTTCAAAGTCAGATTATAGTTATTCTCTCAGATTTTACTTGCTGTTATTCACATTTAATGTAATTTTGGTCATCGTACAGAATGTTGGGTAAGTCGTGTTGATCAGTCTGACCTTAAATCATGTTTTATTGCATTATGAGTAGCTTTTAGGATTATTCATCTTAACTAGGTTTAACAAGCCTAAAACATATCAACAAGTTGGATTAGTAAAAATAAGCCAGGGCAAAGAACTTTCTTGGATCAGATTGCCCAATATCCTTCCAAATAAGGACAACTTTCCAAAAATGGAGACTCTACTCCCAGTGAAGAACCATTGACTTCCTACCAAAAGCTGGTAGTGTCCAGGGATTGGAGCCTTGCAGTGGCTTTTCTGCTTCAGTCTGGTGCTGTTAAGGGATGTGACCATGTTTATTTGTTGTAGCTCATTGGTTCTTAAAATATCCCACTGCTCACAGCCACCATCAGCAACCAGGAATCAGGGAAGCTCTGTCCTCAGAGCTCTTGCTTTTCAGAATCTTCTCAAACAAATCACAAAGGCAATCAAAGTGATTCCTCATCTTTTTCTAATGGTTGTAGCTATTAGTTGAGAATGAATTTGTAGAGCTTGAAAGAGATTCAACTTACTGCAAGTGTGTGGTCTTATTTTTCTTTGTTTTTGGTGTTGTACTCCCTGGCATTAGAATGAGAGGCTTTATCGTTGCATAGATTACACTTTGCTGTAGTTACTTCCAAAATCGTGTTTTGTCTCTACTTGAATGCAGTGAGGATGGGGTTGTCTGTCTTGTTCATTGTGAGTCCTTACTTCCTAGCTGGGGACCCGGAACATAATAGGGGCTCATAAAGCCACCGATGAATGAAGAAGCATCAGGCTAAGATGGAGAAGCCCCATTACTCCCAGTTCCTCCCTCTTACAACTAAAGTATCAACACCCTGGATATAATAGAACAGCCAATCATAGAAGGACGCTAAAAGGTGAAAAGAAGGAGGCAGACTGCCTAGGAGTCTTTTGACTTGAACAGCACAGCAGTGAAGCTTCAAGGAAAGCTGATTCCCTTAACCAAAGGATGAGGAAAGGTGATGCCTAACAGAACAGAAAATCTGTGCTGCTCTTAATAAGTGCTCTATCCCAAACAAGGTCTAATGGAAACTATGCCACTGTCACAGCTCTCTTCCAATCCAGTGGTTTCAGTAAGACGGAAAAGGAGGCAAGTCTTCTGTATACACCCATATGGAAACAGGTGACGGCTCTCCAGTTCCCTCCCTTCCCTCAACCCTGTAGTGTCAGCGAGACTCAGAAGGGAACCAGTCTTCTGTCGCCTGCCCAGTAGAAGCAGATTGCTCTCCATTCCCCTGCTGGGATACTGTTGGCCTAACGGGGAGTTCATAGTCTATCCCCTGCACGGGGAAGCAAGTGGATCTCAATTCTTCCAACAGGGTCGAGTCAGTGGGGTCCTGTGGGGATCTGAGCCTTCACCTGGACCACAGTAGGACCACACTTAATGAAGACCTGGCAGAAAGACTAATAGCCTTCTCTGTCTTCCCACCACCACTCTCCTTGTCCTCAGTGCCAGTGAGGGCCCAGGGGGAGCCAAGCCTCCGTCCCCACCCAGCATAAACAAGGTAGAATGATGTGGTTGGAGGTGGGACTAGCCATTGGTGGGGACTGGTGGAAAACCGAGCCTTCACTTCACTTGGAGACAGTGAGCCAATGGGAGTCAATGCTTCACGTCCACTGGGAAGATGCTGCTGGGGTCAAGGGGCTTCAGCCCATCTACATTGAGGGAGTGAGTCAGCCTTCTTCCTGATGACAGTGGGACCCAGCAGGGATCTGAACATATATGTGCACCAAAACCTATAAGCTATACCCTGAAAGGGTGAGTATCTGCTAAAAGAGAAGGTTAAATATGACCCAAAGTCTATCCCATAATACCCAACACATCCAGGATATAATCAGAAATCACTCATCATATCAAGAAGCAGGGCATTGACATCTTGAATGGAAAAAGACCATCCAGAGATGCCATTATTATGGTGACTGCTTTAAAACCTTTGACAGGTGCTGGGATGATCTGTCAAAAGTTTTAAAGCAGTCATCATAATAATGCTTTAGAGAACAGTTACAAACTCTCAAGAAATACATTTAAAAAGTCTTAGCAGAGAAATTTAAAAAAAAAAGAACCAAAGGAAAATTATACAGCTGGAAAATGCAAGCTGAAGTAAAGTATTTGACATACTTTATATTTGATTAGAAACAATAAAGGAAATAATCAGTGTATTTGAAAACAGATCAGTGGAAATTACCAAATCTGAATAGCAGAGAAAAAATAGACTAAAAATGGAAGGAGCCTCAGGGACCTATGGGACTATGTCAGTAAAACTGACCTTCATTTCATCTAGGTCTAAGAAGAGGAGAGAGAATGCGGTGTGGAAAGATGTTTGAGGAAATAATGGCTGAGATTTTCCCAAGTTTTGCAAAAGGCATAAGCCTACAGATTTAAGCTGAGCAAATCCTAACAAGGATAAATCCAAAGAAATCGACACCAAGACAAATGATAATCAAATTTATGATAACTAAAAGCCAATAATTTTTTAAGACCAAAAAAATGATGTGATACCTATAGAAGAGCAGCAGTTCAGAGGATAGCAGATATCTTGCCTGGATCACGGAGGCCTGCAGAAAGGGGGACAGCATCTGTCAAGCACTGAAAGACCATAACTGTCAATGGTGAATTACATGTACAGTAAAAGTGGCCTTTAACAATGCAGGGGAAATAAAAGCATTCTCAGTAAAGAACAACCAAGAGCGTTTGTCACGAGTGACCTCCCCTTGAAGAATGGCTGAAGGAAGTTTTCTGAACAGAAAGGAAATGATGATAGAAGATGACTTGGGACTCCAGCAAGAAAACAAAAAACAGAATGGGTAAAAATAGGGGTAGATAAAAATGCTATATTTTTACCCATGTGCTTCTTAAATCATATTCGATGGTTGAAGCAAACATTACTTTATGGTGTTCAGCATATGTAGAGGAAATACTTAAGACAGCTGTATTTTCAAAACTGGGAGGGTAAACGGATCTAAATGGAAGTAAGGTTTCTGCACTTCAAAGCAGTAAAACATCAGTTTGTTTTTGTTTAGTCACTGAGTCATGTCCGACTCTTTGTCACTCAGTGGACTGTAGCCCACCAGGCTCCTTTGTCCATGGGACTCCCAGGCAATAATATTGGAGTGGGTTGCCGTTTCCTTCTCCAGGGGATCTCCAGGGCTCAAAACTGCATCTCCTGCATTAACAGGTGAATCCTTTACCACTGAGACACCAGGGAAGCCCAATACCAATAGACTAAATAAGTGAATGTGTATACTGTAATACCTAGAGCAACTACTAGGAAAATTACAAGAAGTAATCAAAAACACTATAAAAGAAGTCACACTGAAATTCTAAAAAATGTTCAAGCAATCTACCCAAGACCAAGAACGGAGGAATAGACACTGAAACAAGGATCAAACAAACAAACAAAAAAAACGGCACGCTTAAGTCCTAACACAGCGAGTAAAAGAGATTTGAAGAGTGGATGAAAACACCAATCAACTACATGCTATCATAGACAACACTCATATCAAATGTAATGACATGGGCAGATGGAAAGTTAAAAGCTGGGAAAAGATGTCATGCCAACATTAATCAAAGAAAAGCCATATTAATAGCTATGTTAATATCAGATGAAGTACACTTCAGAGCGAAGGAAATTGCTAGGGACAAAGAGGCACCCTACGTAATGATTTTATAAAAGACATAAATGAATGAAGAAAGTAAACTTGAAAGCCAGCATTTAAAATGTTACCTGATTATGCTCTTTGCCTTGTTGCCAAAATAAGAAATTGTCAACATTTCCCAATAAATGGAGAGAGTGAGGCGGTCTGTTGAGAGAGACTCAGTCACTTTATCTGCCACAACTTCCTGGCATCAAAGCAGTCTCCCTATTTACGGGATTGTTTGAGCAGCTGTAGTGATTTCTCCATCGTGTCCTCAAATGCCACCTCCTATCTCTTTGATGGTGGTTATCGTCAAAATGTATTTTGTTTGTGAAGCCAGTCTCCAAGAGGACTCAAGACCTCCTTGTTCTGGTGTTGGGCGCTTGGTGAGCTTAGGCCACTGTTGAGCAGAGCACAGAGGCCAAAACTACAGTGGAAAAATCAGAGCATTGAGGGCCTTTGGCTTTCCCCAGTAAATGCCTCATCAAAGATGAAGGCACAGCCACAGGAGAGAGGCCAGTGTCCTTCCCCAGCCTGTCTGATCCAGCTCTTTGGTAGAGAAAAAGCTCATGCTGCTCACATCCTCAGCCTAGGTCTCTTGCTCCCTCCCCAAATGAGCAGCCACAGAGGCCCTTGGATATCTGATGGAATGCACAGCCTGAAGTGCCCACTGCCCAGCCCTGCTGGACCTCAGGAAGCAAACTCGGAGGACTGACGTCCCTGACCATTTATCCATTCATCCACTCATCCTAGATGCTGGGGATACAACAGGGAACAAAACAGACCCAAATCCCTGCTCTTGTAGAGTTTACATTCCAAGGAAGAACACAATTTAACAAATAATTATAATCATTCCAATAATGGGACAAAGGCAGCAATAAACTCAAAGAGGAAAATGCGTGGAAGATCAGACAGTAAGATGTGCTTGGGTAGAAAATAAAGCAGGAAAAGATGATGAGCTGTGGACGAGAGGGAGGCGTGCACAATTTTAAATAAGGTGGTCAGGGAAGATTTCACTGGGAAGACACTATTTGAGCTAAAACGGAAAGGAAGTTGAGAAGCAAATTGTGTGATTAACTGGGGTTGCCCCAGGAGAGGCAAAGGTCCTGAGGCTGGATGACGTAACGCCTGGTGAGTTCTAGGAATGTCAGGTCAGTGCTGTTACTGAAGAGGTTCCTGTGTGTATATCTGGGGTGGCAGCAGTGGCGGAGGTGGTGGTAGGAGAGGCAGAAAAAAAAATTAAGGTGGGATCACGCATGGCTTGTGAACACTGACAGGTCACCGGCTTTTTGTCCCAGTGAAATGTGGCACCATTGGCAGACTTAGAGCAGAAAGGTAAGTGGGACATTGCAACACGTCACGTGGCTGTGGGGTTCACTGTAGAGGGACAAGCGTGGAAGCTGAGATCAGCTGGATGCTCCCCTGTTGGCAAGCAACCTCGCTAGTTCAGACTGGGGTTGTGGCAGGAGTAGTGATGAGAAAAGTGATTGGATTCTGGATGCAACGTGAAGATTAAACTAACAGGACTCTGTTGTGTGGGATGAAAGAGCAGTGTACACCCGTGGTAGGTTCATGTTGATGTATGGCAAGACCAATAAAGTATTGTAAAGTAAAACAAAAAACGTCGAGGATGACTCTGAGGCTTTTGGAATTGGCAGCAATTACATTGGATGGGTGAAGGATGGATGGAGTGGCCACACTGAGACTAGAAATGACTGCAGGAGAAGCAGGTTGGGTGAGTGGGACTGGGGGCAGAAGATGGCATTTAAAGGCCTGAGACTGGATGAGATGAAGGCTAGGAAAGGGAGTGTAGATGGAGAGAAGAGGTCCACAGACTCTTAAAGGTTAAAGATAAGGAGGAACCAACACAGGAGACCGACCAGGAGCAGCCAAAGAGAAGGCAGCAAACCAGCTGAGTACAGCGTCCGGAAGTGAAGGAGGAGGGTCAAGGGTGAGAGCGTAACAGCTGCGACAGGAAGGTCATGGGTCACCCAGAAAGGAGCATCTCTGAAACAGAGCAGAAACTTCATTAGACTGGGTTCAAGAGAGAATAAAGAGAGAAATTGGAAACAGCAAAACAACTCTTATAAGCAGCTTTAATTTTTGTTTGTTTCTTTCAAATTTTTATTTTGTATTGGGTTATAGCCGATGAACAACATCGTGGTAGTCTCAGGTGAGCCTCAAAGGGACTCAGCCACACGTGTACATGTGTCCATTCTCCCCCCAGCTCCCCTCCCATCCAGGCTGGCACGTAAGTTTGAGTAGCGTTGCATGTGCTCTATAATAGGTCCTTGTTGGTTATCCATTTTGAATATAGCAGTGTGTGTGTGACCTTCCCAAACTCCCTAACTCTCCCTCCCCTGCCCCAGCTTTACTTTAAAAGAAAGGAGAAAATTTGGATTATAGCTGGAGGGATAAGTAGAATCAAGTGAGGTTTTTTGGTTTCACTTAACAGGTAAAATTATACTGTGTTTATATACCAGTAGGAAGATCTAGTGGGAGGAGCATGGGAGACGCAGGATGGAGAATCATGGGAGCACATGAGTCCCACTAAGAGGACAGGGGGTCAGTGGTCACAGGACAGACGTGATCAGTGTTCAGGTGCAGGTGGATGAGTGGAGGCAGAATGGAGGCCCTGGAAGAGCTCCGACTTTGCCTGTTAAATAGTTTTTGAAACAGAAAGCAAGGCAATGCTTACAGAGGATGAGTTGAGTAGGGGAGCCTAGAGGAAAGAGGAGGTGTATGGAAAGCCATCTAAGAGAGGTCGTGGATGGGGCCACCAGGCAGCATTAAGGGCCTCCTGAAGACTGGTGGCCGTATGACCAGTGGTACAGTCTGTGCGTTTCTCCAGGCAGTTTGGCTTCACTGGTGCAGAGGTGGAGTCGGGGGGAAAAGGAGTAATTCTGCAGCCTTTCCAGTACCTGCCGTGGGTGAGAGGGCATTTCCTTGACTCCCTGTGTGTAGTTAGAGCAGTTGCCCTGAGTGGGCCCTGACCAGCTATCATGGGTGGGCAGAAAAGGCGGGGCAATTTTTTCCCACGAGCTTAGGCCAGAGCCACAAGCCGTGTCACACCTACGATAGTGTTGGGTCCCTAGAGTGGGCCATTGGCCCTGTGACGCAGCATCTCTTTCTGATCAAGAGCATCTTGTCAACCGTGACCTTCCACTGCTTTATTTCTGGGTCTTCCTGATTCCTCCTGTGTGAAATGCCCACGGGTTGCCTGGTTGGTTCTTTCATGGCATCGAGACTGGTGTGATGTTCTCATTTTTTTCTCCTGTGTACTTTCAGGTTTGTGGTCCGCGGGTGTTCAGGATGCCGGTGTAAATGAGCAGTGTGGCGACATCCTCACCAGCAAACGGTTCATGCTGGACATGCTGTATGCCCATAACAGAAAGCCCGCGGATGACGAGGAGAAGGGGGAGGGCGAGGCTGCGAGGACCGCACAGGGGGCAGAGGCGGTAGCCAGCCTGGCTAGCCGGATATCCACCCTGCAGGCCAGTTCCCTGGCCCAGGATGAGAGCGTCAAGAGGGTGGACGTTGGCTGTCTGGACAACCGGGGCAGTGTGAAAGCCTTCGCGGAGAAATTCAACAGTGGGGACCTAGGGAGGGGGTCCATCTCCCCTGACGCGGAGCCCAATGACAAGGTCGCAGAGAAGACATCAGCTCAGCCCAAGACGGAATCCGACTACATCTGGGACCAGCTCATGGCCAATCCCAGGGAGCTCAGAATCCAGGACATGGATTTCACTGACCTGGGTGAGGAGGATGACATTGATGTCCTGGACGTGGACCTGGGTCACCCGGAGGCCCCAGGGCCACCTCCCCCGCCCCCACCCACCTTTCTGGGTCTGCCGCCCCCACCCCCTCCACCCCTGCTGGACAGCGTGCCTCCCCCTCCAGTCCCCGGTAATTTATTGGCTCCCCCTCCAGTATTCAACGCTCCTCAGGGCTTAGGGTGGCCCCAGGTACCCAGGGGTCAGCCAGCATTCACCAAGAAAAAGAAGACCATCCGTCTGTTCTGGAACGAAGTCCGGCCTTTTGAGTGGCCGTGTAAGAACAATGGCCGCTGCAGAGAATTCCTGTGGTCGAAACTGGAACCCATTAAGGTGGACACCTCCAAGCTGGAGCACCTGTTTGAGTCTAAATCGAAGGAACTGTCCGTCTCCAAGGTATCGCTTGCATCCAGCATGCCTCTTCACTTGCTGGGTTACTTATAGATGTTGGGTAGAACGGAGAATCTTGTTATACATAAAATGCCCTTCGTGTTGCTCTTGCTAATTGCTTCAAAAGGCAGTTGGTATAAAAATCTGACTTTTCATCCAGTACCCTGTGTCACACATTAGGTGTGAGCTAAATGAGGGAGGGACCTTTTGTTGCTAACAAAGCTAGCAACGTATTAACACTGATAGGCAAGTAGCTTTCTAAGAACCTAATAACCTGGAGGGAAAAAAAAAAAACAAACAGTGTTTACCCAGGGATTGTTAGCATAGCCTGACGGCAAATGTTGACATTCACTAGAGCAAAGTAGACTAGCTAATTTGTCAAACACACTGGCTTCTTCCTGTGGATGTGTGTATTCACATTGTTTATGGTTGATAGTGGTTTGAACCTCAGCTGTAAGACGGTAGGCTATGAGACATTTCTTCAGCTAATCCCCTGGCTGAGTCAGTTTTCTACCACTATCTGGATGCTTCTGTACAGCCATCTAGTTAGCATGCTGTAGACATTATACGTGTGTCTAGATTTCTTATTTCTCATAGATGTTTGAGAACCCGGAGGGCATTGCTGGTGTAGTGTCTTTAACAGAGATGTCCTATCTACTTTTATAAATGAAGAGCTTTGTATGTGAAGTTACTGGGCATCAAAGGTAAAGTCATGACTGAAGAGCACTGAGAAAAGGCTGTGTGATACTGGATCACAGATTTTATTTCTGATGATTCACTGCCTTATTAGGGTCTCCTTTACCTATCTTAGAGAACTGATCTAAAAAAATAACTCTTTGTGATCCTGGGTATATTTCAGTTTTAAAACAGGTTTAAGACTGTCTTCTCAGGGCCCTGAAGTAAGAGAAAACACTTTTCAAAGGATAGTTTAGAGTAAATATGTCAGAACTTACTATTGCAAATTAATTTCAGCTCTATGGGTTGCTCCGTTTAGCATCGTTTTGGGTGAGTATAAACTGTCTGAGTTGGGCTCCTTGATCCGCTGGCCAGGCTCCGATTTAGAATCAGACAGTGTGTGCAAGCCTTCTCAGGACAGGAGTATCCTTTCGAGAAGGACCTGAGGATGGAGTTTGTGCCTGTCACCATGTGTGATGCTGAAAGGCTAGGCCGGGAGCTCTAAAAGGTCGACTTCCTGTTAAAACCTGTACTGGGGTCGGGGGTGGGGTGGGGGAGATGGGTCTGGAACTACCTGCTGCTCTTCCCGAGTTGGCCTTTACCCTTGAGTTGGTGTCTGCTCAGTTCCAACAAGGATGTGAATCTGAACCATTTCCAGCCCCACCCCACCCCCAAGTCAGAATTCCAGCTTTTTCCTGTTTGCAAATCCAACTGCCAAGATCCAAAAGAGAAAACCATGCCAGGCAGTCCTTTCTCCCAGCAGGAAGTAGAACCCTCTTGTTCTCTCTAGAAAACAACGCCACGAGAAGTGCTATTGCGCTCCGTGTCTCTGTGTCCTGACTTCCAGGACTGGCCACGTGTGGTGATGAGCCACCCCCGTGGCCCCTTCCACTCTTACCATCAGACCTGCCATTTGGGAGAAGGCTGGCGCGGTTAAAGCAGCAGTTGGATCACCCAGGACGTGCCCTCGCTCCCGCTGATCTGGTTGGCCCATCTCCTTCATCCCACTCCTTCCCACGTGAGCCCCTCTGGCTGCCTGAACCCTCCGGGCTTGTCCTGGTTGCTCCTTAGCCTCAGAGATTGCTGGCTGTTAACTTGGGGTTGAGGGGGTGAGGAATTAAAGAGTCCCAGTTGGCAATGAAGGCACTTCTGACTTCATTTTTTACTAAAGAAATGACAAAGTGAAAAGCTTCCTTGAGAAGACCCCAAACAGGTTCACCTCCCCCACTTCTCTTGATCCTACTTGTGATCAGTGACAGGAGCCTGGTTGGCACCCTCTCAGTGGCCCAGAGTTCAGCTCTTTTGTGAAGTAGGTGGTGACCTCTTAAAAACCTGTATTGCCCAGCTACAAAGGCTCACCTGGTTTTTACAGAGTGAGAGCATAAGAGGAAAGTAGCATGTTGAAAATTTACCTGGTTCCAGAATGTTCTGCAGTGGGACCCAGGAGCCCATTTTGGGGAGGGGATGGCTAGAAAATGTGAGCAGAGACTATTTATAAATGTTACAAATGGTGAGGATGCAAAATGGAGAGTGGAATCTGTTATGTGGACTTGTACAGCTATAACCAGCTTTACATTTGGTTCTAATTCTTGACTATGATGTTCATAAAACTCAGCTGTAAATGGCTACTTCCAAATTCTGGCTCATGAGAAGTTTTCCATTAAGAACAATAGAGTGCATCAACAATAAAATATGCTTCACGGGGCAGCACAGAGCAAAGGGAATCAGTTGTACTTTCCATCAGAAAACTTAACACCAGACCAGTGTTGCAGGGCACGGTGGTGACCATCTGAGGCATCCCCTAGGGATTCATGTGCCAGATCCAAGGCTGGGGTGACCACCTCATGGAGACGATAAGAACAGAGAGATGTGCTTTGTGATTTCCTTTCCAAATAGCTTCTAGAACTGGATCTACTTTTCTCTTTCAGCAGGTAATATACATATATACATATATATGTACATATTTATATATACATATGGGCTTCCCTGGTGGCTCAAACAGTAAAAAAATCTGCCTGCAGTGCAGGAGATGTGGGTTCGATCCCTGGGTGGTAAAGATCCCCTGGAGAAGGGAATGGCTACCCACTCCAGTATTCTTGCCTGGAGACTATATGTATAACTTTCTAATCAGATAGCTTGAATTATGTGTTGTGGAGAAAGACAGAAATTTTGTATTACATTTGATCGTATTTTGTTTTTGCTGCTGGTCTAAGATGTGGAGAATGGCATCAATTCAGTTCAGTTCAGTCGCTCAGTCGTGTCCGACTCTTTGCAACCCGATGAATCGCAGCACGCCAGGCCTCCATGTCCATCACCAACTCCGGAGTTCACTCAGATTCACGTCCATCGAGTCAGTGATGCCATCCAGCCATCTCATCCTCTGTCAGCCCCTTCTCCTCCTGCCCCCAATCCCTCCCAGCATCAGAGTCTTTTCCAATGAGTCAACTCTTTGCATGAGGTGGCCAAAGTACTGGAGTTTCAGCTTTAGCATCATTCCTTCCACATAAGAGACGGTTGAAAGGACCCGAGTTGAAGCCCCAGGAAGTGGCCTTCCAAGCTGTATGTCTCATCTAGGGCAGCCAAGTCCCTCTTCCTTCCAAAGGGCAGCTTTTACATCCCCGGATCCAGACAGACCACGGAAGATGTGGGGCCGAAGAGGGGCCCGGAAGGAAGAAGGGACCTGGCTTGACCTTTGGGGACTCATAGCTGTCTTACTCACCTGAGTTCATTGCTTTCCTTTGGGGAGGGGCCTCTGGAATGGATTTGGAGACATTTGTTTGACTTTATTTACCTTGAACTTTCAAACCATTTCATAAGCTACAAGTAGTGACTTTTTAAGAAAATTCAGAGATGATTTATTTTGTCTGGGGTAAGCCCCAGCCTGAGTTATTTTGAAAGGCTCTCCCGGGACTCAACCAAAGCTATGAACCATTGATTTAAAGTGAAAAATAAAGCACCAATGAGGGGGGCATTGCTCCCACCATCATTCTCCACGTTGACTTCACCCCCCCACCTCTGTTTTATTCTCCAGAGAAGGGAAGAAAATCTTCCTACCCTTTATGTGAATTCAGATCATAAGGGAATGTTATTTTGTTTAACAGCACCCTCAGAAAACCTGAATTCTTCCTGGAAATTCCAAGCCCAACTTTGGGACCATCCTTATCTAGGATGGTCCCCATGTATGCGGGGGTCCCAGTGGAATTATTAACAGCACTCTCTTCACCTCTGAAAAGTCTCTAAGTTAGGGTACTGGATCAACTACAGTAACATTGGAAATGTAACTGTTTGATGGTTGGCCTCTGCTGTAAAGAGCCAATGTGGGAAATTAACTTTTTTTTTTTTTTTTCTAATTTTACCAATAAGCAAGCCTGTTCTGGCCAGTTCCACAGAAATGTTATTCCTAACTGAAGGTTTTTCAGCTTTTATTTAGGTTTCCCTGTTAGCTCAGTTGGTAAAGAATCTGCCTGCGATGCAAGAGACCCCAGTTTGATTCCTGGGTCGGGAAGATCCCCTGGAGAAGGGAAGGCTACCGCTCCAGTATTCTTGGTCTTCCCTGGTGGCTCAGCTGGTAAAGAATCCGCCTGCAATGCGGGAGACCTGGATTCGATCCCTGGGTTGGAAAGATCTCCTGGAAAAGGGAACGGCTACCCACTCCAGTATTCTGGCCTGGAGGACTCCCTGGACTACATAGTCCACGGGATCTCCAAGAGTCGGACGCGATTGAGGGATGTTCACTTTCATACTCCCTTCCATGGCTTTTTTGTTGTTGTTCTGCTTTTGCCTTCATGCTTTCCGATGTATATCTCCCTCATTATAGAACTTGGGAAAATCTCATAGCAGTCACATCGTTATGATAGCTGTATTGTGGCATCACTATCGTGGACACTTTTTCAACAGACAGTTTTGAAAATATCCTGTGGCGTCACCCTTTTGGCAGCTAGCAGGGAGTGAGGAGGAATGATTTCCCATTTCTAGAACTCGTGCCTCGCTGAGCCAGCCCTGGGGTTTGTGACAGTGATGCTGACAAGCATTTTGAGAGGTCGGTCGCCTTTCATGGAAATACTCTCAAACTTAGCAGTATTCTCCAAGACTCTGAGTTCTCTTAATAAATCATGTCCTTATCCCAGTTTCTATTTTCAGTCACTGCACCCTCTGGGATGATAAGTTCTGTGTGCTGAATATCCACTTTTTAAAACCGCATCCTTTACTGCTAGTAAAATTGCTCTTTAAAAACTCAAAGCAAAAAAAAATAAATAAATAAAAATAAAAACTCAAAGCAGTGATCCTCCGTGGCAGCATATCAAAAAACTTTGGAAGGCAAGCCCTGTCCACCTGCCTGGACTGCGGGCCTCCACAATCTTTGCCCAAGCTCTCCTCCCTACTCTGCTTGCTTCATCCTCTCCCGCTACGTGGAAGTTTGTGCCTTCACGGTGGCCCTTCTCTGGACCTTAGCCGTCTTTATCATGGCACGCCACGGCAGAAGCCCCGCGGCTGTGCGCAGAGATGGAGCAGGGTTTTGTGTTTATTTCCAAGTACCACACCCATGATCTGGTTGCATGGGGTTAGCAAGGGCACAATGTGTGCCGTGTCTTTGGGAGCCCACTGTGCTCAACACCAGAGCTTCACGGAGCTCATTAACCCCCAAGTGTGGAAGGATGCTTTCTCAGTCACTGACAGCTCAGCTCCCAGGGCTGGGATGACCCTGACATCTGTTGGGCATCTCAGACTCCTTTTAGCATCAGTGAAAACTTCCTACATCGTCTCTAGCTGTGGGGACATTATCCCACATCATTCATGAAAGTGGCAAGATCAGACCTTGCTGTACCTTTGAATGGCAGGGGTGGGAGAGCGGGGGGAACCCTGATTTTATATCCTAAGAAATGTTCTCTGATCCCTGCCTTTCATTGCCTATTTTTAAATTGTATTCTTTCTGAAAGAACAACTTTTTACTCACCCAACAATCCCATCTCAAGCCTTAAGACTTTTTGCAAGTCTAAGTTGGTGACTGGTCACACTCACATCTTTTAGACCTCTGTGCCCACTCCTAATCAAGGAGGTCAGGACCTCTGAGATGGAACCCAGGCATCACTGTTCTTTAAAAGTGCCCCCTTGTATCCCCAAAATTGTAAAGCACTGGCCTAAATAAATTACATTTCCTGGTTTTCCTTCAGAAAACGCCAGTAGGTTGATCAGACATGTTTCCTCCTTAGATAAATGATGTTGAGTTTCTCCCAGTCGGAGGTGGTAAGTTAACGTTTGCCCATTCTGCCCTCAGCCAAGGAGGCAGCCAAGTCTCCTGGCCCAGAAGGAGACTGTCCTGTTCTCTTCTCCAGAATGCCCCTTTCCATTAGTCCTGGAGTCCAGTCTCTGGCCTCAGAGGGAATTTAGCATGTGGAAACAACTTTAATATTGTCCTCCTTGAAAACAGAAAGCAGGACGTTCGCTACCACCTCCTCTGCAAGGAGACCTTCAGAACCACTCCAGATAACTCACTACTAGATCTGCTCCCCACTCGGGGGCTCATATTCCTGGGGATCCGTGCAGACTCTCATGAGCATCCACAAGTTCGTTTCAGGAAGCTCCGAGGGAGTTGCCCATGTTGGGAAGCAGCCCTGGAGGCTAGATTGAGAGCCAAGTCCCTCCACTTCCCCCTGGAGCTATCACTGTTGGGGTGGGGACACTGCTCTGATCTGACACTCCCATGTACCTAGGTGCCTGTCGTCAGTAAATGTAGTACATGTGTTAGTTATGAAAAACATGCATTGATAAACCGTTTATTTTTAAAATATAATATCATTAGGTTAAAAATGATTTTTTAAAAAAGAGCCAATAGTGAAAGGAACTAAAACACTATTTTCCAGGTATTGGCCTAAGTACTTCACATGTATCCATACCAATAATACTATTCTTTTTTTTTATTATTCATTTGTTTATGGCCAGGCTGGGTCTGCATTGCTTTGCTCGGGCTTTTGCTAGTCGTGGTGAGTAGGGTCCTCTCTTTGTTGCCTGACTTCTCTTGTTGTGCCGCACAGGCTTCAGGGCTTCAGTAATTGTGGCTCACAAGCTTAGTTATTCAACGGTATGCAGGATCTTCCCAGACCAGGGACTGAACTCATGTCCCCTGCATTGGCAGGCAGGCAGATTCTTTTACACTGCCCCACCAGGGAAGTCTCAGTAATACTATTCTAATAGTCCTAGCAGACACTTCTGTCATGCTTACCAGAGGCTGAGTGTTTCTCTCACTGATTTACATCCATTATCTTATTTCATCCTCCTAACAAACTCTGGGAGATTGGGTCCCAGAAAGAACAGGAGGTACAGAGGGGGGCAGTGACTTGCCCAGGTCGCCAGGGTGGGAATGGGTCAGACCCCAGTTGACTCACCTGAGTGATTTGCTGCTCTGGATATTTTCCGTTACCCTTCAGGGCTCCTGTGAGCCCCAGATTCCATTTTGTTTTGGCTCCTTTCAAGTTCACGCTCTGGACACTTCTTCCTTCTCTTCCCTTGGGGATTTTTGAAAGCTTGCCATTTTTTGAAAAAGACTCTCTCTTTCTCCTCAATGGTCCGTGTGCTTTGCTACTGCAATTTCAAATTTCATTTGGTCTGGACTCTCCCTCTGTGTGACTTAGAGTAAGTCAGTAGACTTCTCTGAGCCTGTTTTTAATTATGGGTGGGGTGTGGTGGAGAAGCCAGGCCTGAGCCTGTAGGCCTGACCTCCTGGGGTTGTTAAGTAGACCCAGGGCAACAGGGGAGAATGTACTTTCGTGCTGTGCTGACAGGTCTTCATTTTTTATGCTATTGATTTTCTTATCCTTTGCCTCACGTGACTTTCCTGAGATTCTAGTGTGAGATTTTAAATTAGCCTCTAAGTTTAAGGACTCCTATTTAGCATTAAAGTCTTCCTTTCCACCTTTTCCTAACTGCTGCCTGAATGCTCACCCTTTTCTTTTCCAAATCCGAATGATTATGAGGGGAAGTGATGGTCTTACCCTCAGGATATTGAACAAAATCATGTTGTGGTCACACATGGTGGTCACCTACCCCCATGACCATTCAGAATCAAGTTTGTCACTTTACTTAGAAATTCTGAAAGACTTGTTCTTGGAAGCAATACTTTGTTATATCCAAAAACCTGGCATACTTGTCTCCTCTCTTTGAGGCCCCTGGTCATCCATCCCAGCATCAGGATTGCTGTAGCCCCACAGTCCCGCTGAGTGGACCTGAACATCTGGTTTAACTGTTCTAGAAAATCTTCTTGTTGTAGGTGACTTTCTGCCCCTTGGAGTGGCTGAGTTTGCAGGGCCCAACCTCTTGGACTTGCTTGGTTCTAGAAGGCCCACTCCAACCCAGGGAGCTGACCACCAAGTGAATCTGGGCTCCACCAGGCCTGCAGAGAGAAGTCCCAGCCCTCACCCTTAAGCCCTGGCAGTTAGCAATCAGTGCTTAAATGGAGAATCCCCTCTGTGCTTCTCAGAAATTCTGTGACTCTTGTGGCCTTGGGTGCTGCCTGTTTAAAGCATCCTCTTGGAGGGGCTCGCTTCTGCTTCCTGAAACTGGATCCTTAGCCCTCTTGGACAGTTTGGGGGAAAGGAGCTGAATTGCCTCAGTGACCTCCTTCCCACCCTTCTAAGAGGTCTCTGCTAGCTTTGACAGTATCTCTTTCCATAGAGGGTGACCTCCCTTTCTCTCTGTTTTGGCTGTTACATCCTCTCCTCCCTCCCTGCAGTCCTCTTGGCCAAGTCAAGAACAAACAAAACCCTACATTCCGTCCAAGCCTGAAGCATTTCTCCAGAGACAGTATTTCTGGGAGGGCAACTCTTAGCATGTTGGAGGCTCCCTGAGAGTTGCTGCTTTGAAGGAGGCTCTGGGTGTCGCCACCTCATTTGGCTCAGAAATTCAGCTTCACTAGGCTTTCTGGGAGCAAATCAGAGCCTGACCTTCTCCCAGAGTACCCCTGGCCCTTCAAGAAGCAAGTTCCTCTTTTACCTTGAGCACTTCTGGAAGTACTGGGGTCAGTTGCATGTCCAGAGACATGCCCACCCTGGTTTCCCCACTCCATCTTGC
The DNA here is from genome assembly GCF_016772045.2 of Ovis aries. Taxonomy (NCBI): domain Eukaryota; kingdom Metazoa; phylum Chordata; class Mammalia; order Artiodactyla; family Bovidae; genus Ovis; species Ovis aries. Next base: position 20,744,436 of record NC_056076.1, on the reverse strand, counting down.
ACAACTCTTTAGCTGGGCAGCTATCTTGCCCCAGAGACAATTATTCCAGTTTTCATGTTCAGCATCCCCAAGTCCAGCATCCTGCACCTGGTACCTGATGAATAGCTGCTCCGTCAACATCCTTTTCTCCCTGTGAGTTCTTGAGCCCTGAGGGCACAGGTTTGGCTGATTGACCTTCTATCAAAGAACTAAGGGAGATACCCTGATTTCCTGTTGCCCCAGGATTGATCATTGCTGTCGGTGGCATCCTGGCCCCCTACATTTTTTGTTGGTCTCCATGAAAAATGTCCCCACTCAAGTAGCCACCTAATAAGCACTCAGGAAATACCATTTAAGGAAATGAGATCTACAGTTGAAAGAAAGGCAAAAAATATAATAAATAAGGGAAGATACCCTGCCAACCAACAAGAGACAGTTGAGGGACTGAGTTTGCTTTTCAGCCTCTTCTCCTGCCTTTGCTCAGGCTTTGTCATGGATCATCACTGATAATGTCTTGGGATTCCAAAATCAGCAAAGGGGTCTCATGAGGTGTGGCATAACCCCACCATGATGACCCTTGGCCATTCCCACGCAAGCCTGTGTTCTTGCTTTCTGCTGGCTTTGTTTTGTTTGTTTGTTTGTTTTAAGAAGAAAGATCTCAGTCAATCCAGTCTTTTGTGGTGTTAATCTACCGTACTGGTTGTTTTTACTTAAAGTAACTTTGGTTCCATATTAGAATCAGGCCTTCATAATGGATTGTGACTCACGGTTTTGCTGTCTTGTTGGAATGCCCTGGATCATTGTATAGACAGCTTTCTCTGTTCTGTTATTCTAGTCTGTATTATCAGTATAGCCGTTTAGTGCCAATGCCACACATTAATTATATCAGTTTTATAGAAAGTTTTTATGGCTGATTGGATAGATATTATATTATTTCTACTTATGGATCTTTTTACACATATACTCTTTCATAGTAACTTTAGAATATTTTAAAATTCCAAAAATATCTTCTTGGAATTTGATTAGAATCACTTTAAATATATGCTGTGTGTTGTGCTTAGTCGCTCAGTCATGTCCGACTCTTTGTGACCTCATGGACTATAGCCCGCGAGCTCCTCTGTTCATGGGGATTCTCCAGGCCAGAATACTGGAATGGGTTGCCATGCCCTTCACCAGGGGATCTCCCAACCCAGGGATCGAACCCAGGTCTCCTGCATTACAGGTGGTTCTTTACCTGCATACATAATAAATATGTTATTTGTGTATAAATTTTATGAGGCAAGATAATGAACATCCTTTTAACACTGGAGACTTCCTATTCAGGAACACGATGTTTCTCGTTTGCCCACATCTTCTTTTACTACTCTCAGTAAAATTGTGTCACTTCCTTCGAGTAGGGCCTGTATTGCTCCTGGCCCCAGGGATCGGGCTTGGGATGGAGGTGGGGGGAGTGAAGGGCAGGACACGAGAGACTTTGTGGAAGAGGATGGCCGACAGTCACTCAGACACAGGACCAGGTGAAGGACATAGTGCAGGTCCCTCTTGCTGATCTGGAGCTTGGAGGATTGAAATGGATCACAATTGATAATGGAATCCCTGGACACCAGCGTGTGCTCCCGGGCACAGAGCACTTTGGCTTGTCCTTGCAGATGCCGCTGTGGATTGTTGTGAGGGGAGGAGACAGTTGGGCAAGCCCACGTGACTCACGCTATCTCGGGCAGAGTGGCTGCCAAGGCACTTGAGGGGTCAGTGGCATCCAGCAGACTGTTTCAGTTACGAAGAAGGGCATTTAAAATACCTCTTGGATAAAATCCAGAGAGTTAATAATTCAGCCTCAGTTATGACTAATTCTTATTCCTTCCTTCTCGAAGTGGGTGGACGTGCTCTGAAAACCTGTCATCGGTAGAAACAGCTTCCCCATTATCTCAGGATGCCCAGAGGCTGGCTTTGTCTTGATTTATGAGAGCAGAGGGTGTCCATTGATGTGAACTGAGTTCTGCTGAGAACGAGGAAAAGGACATGTCAGGCTCAGAGCCACCCCCTGGGACTGTCCTGAGTGCTTGCTGTAGGTGGACCCTGGCTGAGGGGGGCAGGCTGAAATCTGAGCCATGGGGCTGTGTCTCCCTCAGGCTGGGCATCTCGCTCTCATTTGCACAACGCAGCAGTGGGGCTGGGCCTGCTCAGGCATCTCTGCAGGCTCCCAGGAACTCTATGGGTGGGGGTCTAGGGGCTAATGATTCCCGGGGAGTCCTCGCCTTTCTGTCAGTGCCTCCTATGCTAGAGTCCAGCTCTGGGTCGGTGCCTCTCCCGTGCCAGGTCCCAGGCTTCTGTCTTCCGTGCCGCCACCCATGAGGCCTCATTCCTTACGCTCATGAGATGCTGCCCCTCCAGGCCTCATGTCCACATTGTAGGCAGGAAGATGGAGGAAGGGCAAAAGGCATGGCTCACGGGTCCAGCCCTTTTGAAGCAGGAAAAGAGAAACCCAAACTGCCAGCTTTAGCTGCAAAGGGTCCAGGGAGGTGATTGATTTCACTAACATATTACCAGCCTGAAAGAAATCCAGGCCATATGGGTGAGCAGGGAAGAGGGACTCAATGTTGGGCAGGCCCCCAGCAGTGCCTGGAGGAGTGGGCACCCTGCTGCCCCAAGGTGGGCACACAGGTCATCACGTCCCTCTTCATTCCCTTCTTCAGCATTTTGTCAAACCTTTTCTCATGCCTTCTTAGCATTCCAACAAAGTAACATATTTTTTAATAATTTTATTTTTATTTCTTTATTTTTGGCTGTGCTGGGTCTTTGTTGCCGCACAGGCTCTTCTCTGGTTGCTTTGAGTGGAGGCCACTGTCTAGTTGCCGTGTGTGGGCTTCTCATTGCTGTGACTTCTCTTGTTGCAGAGCATGGTTTCTAGGTGCGCAGGCTTCAGTAGTTGTAACTTGCAGACTCTGGAGCGCGGGCTTAGTAGCTGTGGCTCACACGCTTAGTTGCTCCGCGGCATGTGAGATCTTCCCGGACCAGGGATCGAACCCGTGTCTCCTGCATTGGCAGGTGGGCTGTTAACCACCAGACCACCAGGGAAACCCCCAAACAATATTTTAAAGTAGATTTCAGCTACATTTCAGGAGCTCCTGATAAGCTTATTGGCTTAAACATATAGAAGACAAGCTTGCCCTGCAGGGTAGGGGTGCATTTATGCCACGTGTCCTGAGAGCCCGCAGTTCCAAGCCGACAACACACCCACAGGCGTTGTTCCTCCTGGCCACCAGGCGCCCAAATGGCTGGGATGCTTTCAGTTATTTTCTTCATGAAGAAATTGTAATTTAGTCCCAAATGCATATTTAAGGACCTAAAATAGAACATTAGCAATTGAGTTTGGAAGGGCTCAGTAGGACTTAAGGGGCCACAGCCAGTTTCTCCTTGCCAGCTCCCAGCCTCTAGTGCCACAGCAGCCACTCAGCTGTACCAGGCCCAGCCTGGTTCCCTTCTTCAGAGGAGAGGCTAAGGCCTCAGTGCAGGAGGCTGACTGGCGTCAGCTGCTTGGCTGGGACCTGTCTGCAGAGGGGTTCTGAGCAGCTGACTCGTGGAGTCCCCTGATGTGGCCCTGGCAACCTCCAGCTTCATCCCTGGCAGTTCCATGGCACTATTCAAAGGCCAGGGAATAGTCTCTCCTCTCCGTCACCGTCTCCCCCAGCCCCAGGCTAGTCCCAGACAGTCTTTAGGGTCCAGCTCGTGTGACAGCTGCTCCAGACCCTCACCCCCTCCATCACCAGGTGAGTTGTTGCCCCGAAGCTGGGCCCCTCACACAGTGAGCCTCGCCCTCAGCCTGCTGCATGGTCTCACCCATCCTCGTCACCCTGGGCTTGTTTCATGAATCAGAATCATCAACCTGCAGGCCTTGTGGCCCCAAGGGAGGCTGCATAGCTCAGAGAGCTTGCTGACCGGCCTCCTTCCACCTGTCCCCATTTCCACCTGCCCTTGATTTCCTGAGAGTGGAAGGGGAAAGTTGGGGACCTTGTCATCATAGCTCTGGGCAGAGGTGAGAACTGGCTCTGCACCTTACACCCTTCCTAGCTTCTGGCCGTGTGCCAGCCCCAGGCTAGCAACAGGAGCTGCTCCGAGGATGCCCGGGACAGCAGGGGGCATGGCCCCCCTCCTTGGCCTCTTTGCCAGTCCGTCCCTCACTGCTCTTCACCCGCCCAGTGGGCTGCATCCAGATGTATGAATGCGGCAGGAGAGTGCTCAGGTGTCAGGGCGGGATGCCGAGAGGAGCCCCGGAGATGCAGAGGGCTGACCCGCCAGCGATGCTGGGTTCCCCCCTGGCTCCCGTCTCCTTGGCGCGTGGACCAGCTTTCTCCATCTCTGGGCATGCACCACACGCTCCAGGGCCAACCAAGGCACATTCCGACACCTCGCAGCCTGCAGGAAGGGAACTCTGAAAGGTCTGAATCCTGTTTCCACTGCTTCTATGGAAAAAAACAGGGTGTTTCTTTTTTTTTTTTTTTCTCCTCCTTGCAAAATATCACATTTTTTCCCAATTGAAGGAAAATCAATTTTATTTTGTAATGTGTCTGACTCGAGAAGTTCCATGGCTGCCCCCCTCTTGGCGGCTTCTCGGGGCTAATCCCTGACCTCCGCCATGCTGCTGAGCGGTAGCCAGTCCCTCCCTGAGCTGAACCGGGGCCATTTGTTTTCATCTCTAAATAAGTCGTGAGTTTATTTTTAATAGAGGACCAAAGATGAGGCATTAATCTTGGATTCTCCTTATTTTATCACAAGAAAACGGCTGCAGATGGAAAAAAGCAGGAGATCATTGTCCTGGACTCCAAGAGGAGCAATGCTATTAATATTGGCCTGACGGTCCTGCCCCCTCCAAGAACGATTAAGATAGCCATTTTGAATTTTGATGAATATGCCTTAAACAAAGAAGGGATTGAGGTAAGAGGAGCTCGACAGAGTGTTATTTATGTTCTGTTGCATTACTGTCCAATGTGACTTTCTTTCTCCACAGGGTGGCTTGGCACTGTTTTGTCTCAGCCAGACTCTGAGTAGTCACATCCTTTTTTTAACTTCTTGAGGGGGAGGTGGGAAGAAACCCTACTTTGCTTATTGGGAAGATCAGGTTCATTCATTAACTTCCTTCTGACCACACTCTGCCTGCCTTGACGCGGAAGAACTTGACAGCCTACACGGGGCACTGGAATGCCTTCGTTCACATCCTTTCAAACCAAATACGTTTCATTAAAAGTAGGCTTGTCTGTGCACGCTCACCTCCATGTAAATGGCTCTGTTGCTTTCTTGGCGCCCGTTGTGGTGTGCAGAGATGGGGTTCATTTGCTCAGCTGGGGAGCCCAAGCCAACTGGGTCCTCAGCGTCTGTTGGTCTGAGTGGCACAAGTGGAGAGCGTTTGGCTGTCCTGGCTGTGACTGTGTGACTGGTGGGCACCCCAGCTGGAGCCTCAGCCCCCCTGCTCTGCCAGGGTCCAGCACCCTCCACTGTGGGCTGGTGTCCGTTTGTGGGAAGTTCAATCGCCTCTTCTAATAATGGAGAAAGAGTGAGTGGAGCCAGTGGCTTGGCCCACAGATGCCTCCAGGGGCGTGACCGGCCTGGGGACCCACCGGGTAGAGTGGGGAATCTCAGGACACAGCGTCGTGACATTGGTGGCAGCCAATGCCGCCTCCTGTTGGCAAGGAGCCCTGGATTCCTTGAAAGCATCTCTGTACTGGAGGTTCCCACATATCCAGTCTCATTTGAAAGACTCGAGAGTGAAGGAAGCCAGTGAAGGCTGGCTGCAGTGAGGCAGAGGGGCTTCAGCAGGAGAGTTGGAAGTGAAGAAGGGCTGGGGGGCTGTGCTGGATGCACCCCCAGGCCTGAGTGTGGGAGGGGGTGATGGAGGCCTTGGGGCAAAGTGGTGCCTTTGCCACCCAGGTGGGCAGGTATGCCTTGTGCTTTGGAAAGCAGAGGCCTCCACAATAGAAGATGTGTTCCTAGAGGTTTGTACTGGATTGAGTACAGACTTCAAGATCCATGCTACCCAGAACCTTGGAATGTGACTTTATTTGGAAGTTGGGTCTTTGCAGGCATGATCAAGCTAAGATAAGGTCATCCTGGATTAAGGTGGGCCCTGCTCCACTGGCTGACAGCCCCTCTAAGAAGAGAGAAGTTTGGACACAGACATAGCGAGGGGAAGGCCATGTGAACACAGAGGACACCCAGAGGGGAACACCGTGGAATGATGGAGGCAGAAGCTAGAGGGATGTGCTCACAAGGCAAGGGACACCGAGAAGTGCCTGCAACTTCTAGAAGCGAGGAAAAGGAAAGGAAAGATCCTCCCCTTCAGTCTTCAGAAAGAGCATCGCCCTGCGGACACCTTGATGTTAGACTTCTAGTCTCTCGGGCTGTGAGGGAACACATTCCCCTGGTTTGAAACCCCTGAGTTTGTGATGCTTGGTTATAGCAAACCTGGGAAACGAGTACAAGGCCTGAACAGCTCTGCCTCTGGAAGCACCCACGTGGCCTGTGCCAGGAGCAGGTATGTCGAGGGACATACCCTGGCCTCTGGCTGGAGAGAGAGTGGCCCGAGCCCTAGAGTCAGGCCAGGCAGCACAGGCAGGGAGTGAGGGCACGTGTCAGACGGGAGAGGGGGCCCAAAGGAGACAGCAGGCAAATACAGAGGGGGACACTGAGGCAGCTGCCAGGCAGTGGGAAAGGAGGGGGCAGGCCTGGCCTCAGTATGGGGCAGCTTCACCCTGGGGCCCCCAGAGCAACAAGGGAGAAGAGCGTTCATGTCCATCGGGCAGGTGGGGGCTGCCAGTTGGCTCAAATCAAGTGCAAAGTATCTCTCACACAAGCAGGTGTAGGTGCTAGTGCGTGATTGGCCATCCTGTTTACTCCACAGGATCTTTGAAAGATTGCAGAAGCTTCAGATTCATACATAGAGAGGCTTCAAAAGCAGCCAGAGGCAGCTTGATTGAAGGAAAAAATGACAACTTCCCCTTTTAAGAATATTTCCCCTTCTTGCCATGAGAACTTGAAAGTCCATCAAAAGAGACAGATTCCTTGGGTTTTGCCTTTGTTCTGTCCCAAAATGTCAGTCTCCCTGGGTAGGGGAAGTTCAGATACAATAAGTTACTCAGACTTTAGAATGAATCTGATGACTTTTTCCTTTTCTGACTGGTTTCCAGCTGAGCACCATTTTGCGCCAGGAAGGAATGATTATGGAAAAGTAATGATGACAAATAGAGGGGCAGCAGCACATTAATAAACTGGACATTCACGGGTTCCCTTCTCCGGGCCAGACGCCAAGCAGGGGCTGCTCACAGAGGCTCACCAGAACCTTACGAGGTGCATCCTGTTCCGTTCCTCATCTTAAAGTTGAAGAGTTAGTCTCAACAGACAAAGTTAGTCTGTCTGTGCCCAAGTTCACAAGCCAGCAAGAGGTCTAACTGAAATGTGGTTTCTAGAACCTGAGTCTGAAGTGCAAACCACGGGCCAGTTCTGGGGGTGGCCAGCCCAGGTGGGCTCTCTGGGTCTGGACTCACCCACAGAGAGGAACAAGAGGGAATCCGAAAGGGGAGTGAGGAGACACATGGGACATTGCAGTCTGCATCACAGTGCTGCCTACCGTTTTCCTCCATCTGATATGACATACAGCAAACAAATACAGCTGCGGAACACACTGCCTAACCCTTCCTGAGACTTTGCTGTGTCGTGAGGCCTCGGTAGATCATCAGTTCAGTTCAGTTCAGTCGCTCAGTCATGTCTGACTCTTTGCGACCCTATGGACTGCAGCACACCAGGCCTCCCTGTCCATCACCAACTCCCAGAGTTTACTTAAACTCATGTCCATTGAGTCGGTGATGCCATCCAACCATCTCATCCTTTGTCATCCCCTTCTCCACCTGCCTTCAATCTTTCCCAGCACCAGGGGCTTTTCAAAGGAGTCAGTTCTTCACATCAGGTGGCCAAAGTTTTGGAGTTTCAGCTTCAGGATCAGTCCTTCCAGTGAATATTCAGGACTGATCTCCTTTAGGATGGACTGGTTGGATCTCCTTGCAGTCCAAGGGACTCTCCAACACCACAGTTCAAAAGTATCATTTGTTCAGCACTCAACTTTCTTTATAGTCCAACTCTCACATCCATACATGATGACTGGAAAAACCATAGCTTTGACTAGATGGACCTTTGTTGGCAAAGTAATATCTCTGCTTTTTAATAGACCATATATAGTCATTAACATGGAGTTACACATTTTTGTCACACTTTTCACTGGAATAGGGTTTCTCAGCTGTGGCTCTGTTGCCATTCTGTTCTTCATTGTAGGGGCTGCTCTGTGCTTTGTAGGGTGTTCACAGATCCCTGACCTCTGTCCACAGGATGCCAGTAGCACTGCCCCAGTGGTGACAACCCAGAATGTCTCCTAGACTGTGTCAACATACTGTGGGGGCAGAATCACCCTGACTGAGAACCGCTTCTCTGAAGCTGCTTGAGTGAATGCAGAGAGAGTGTGTATTTACAATGCTTGTCGGTTATAGCTGAGAAGAGTCCAGCAGAAACCAGTCCTCATGGGGAACCTGTAACCCAGGCTCTCCCAGTTGTTGCCTGCTGCCTGTGACCACCGATCTAGGGGCCCTCGGGAGCAGAGATGGTGTCCATCCTGTGCAGAGTCAGTCTCCCAGAGCTTATTGGCTAGCCTTGTTGTTCAGAAGTTACATCAGGGCTGAGAAGAGATGATAGTCGTGTCCTTACAGATCTTTACTAATATGATTTCCAGCTTATACCCAAATGGCCTTTTGCTAAACTATCTGCTCTGTAGCATGGCACCATGGCCTAATGGGGCTGCATGAAGCCTCTGTGTACCCGGATGTGATTAGGATGTATTCACTGACATCCTGCTTGGCAACTCCATGTTGTGTATCTGACTCATCATGAAAACCCACAGGAGTTAATTAACTAACTTCATTAAGAAAGTCATTCTTCATAAGAGTATTAAATTTTAGAATATGATTGGGGCCCATCCCTAAGTTGCATTAATGATATTTTCCCATGTAAAATGTCCCTGAGGTATCATACTTTGCCGACAAAGGTCCATCTAGTCAAAGCTATGGTTTTTCCAGTAGTCATGAATGGATGTGAGAGTTGGACCATAAAGAAAGATGAGTGCCGAAGAACTGATGCTTTTGAATTGTGGTGTTGGAGAAGACTCTTGAGAGTTCCTTGGACTGGGACTGCAAGGAGATCCATCCTAAAGGAAATGAGTCCTGAATATTCATTGGAAGGACTGATGCTAAAGCTGAAGCTCCAATACTTTGGCCACCTGATGCAAAGAACTGACTCATTTGAAAAACCCCTGATGCTGGGAAAGATTGAAGGCAGGAGGAGAAGGGGATGACAGAGGATGAGATGGTTAGATGGCATCACTGACTCAATGGGCATGAGTTTGAGTATGCTTCAGGAGTTGGTGATGGATATGGAAGCCTGGTGTGCTGCAGTTCATGGGGTCATGAAGAGTTGGACAAGACTCATCGACTGACCTGAAAGAGGGTTTTCTTTTTTTCCTTGCTTTTCTCATTTTGTAGCATCTGTGTCCACTCAGAGGGTTAACACAATTGAATGGTCCCAAACGACATTTAGCTTGACACTGCTTGGCTGCCAGGCCAGTCAGCATCCTAGAAACAGACATTCCCTTTGGCTGCCTGTACAAAACTGCAGCATCTTTTCAAGGCGTGTTGGGGGACCCTGTCTGTGGGTCCTGAGTGAGAGCTGGCAGCACACAGTTGGACCTGAGTGCAGGAGCCAGTCAGTGGGGTCTGCAGGCCCAGGAACCAGAGTGTCCTGTGGAGGTGGTGCTGGAAAGTAGGAGGAGCCCCTGGGTGGGTCTCCAGCTCTGCCTCGGTTGATCCAGCTTGACTTCAGGCACCACATCTTCATCTTCAAATTTGCTGCATAATTCGGCCTTACCTGCCTCACCAAGTGGTCACAAGAACGAAAGAAGATACCATTGAAAGAGAACCTTGAGAAGTTAACCTTTAACCTCGCGGAGTTGTTTGTGTTTTTTTTTTTTTTTTAATTCTCTATGAGACTCTGTGCATGATGGAAAGCCATTATCTCATGGGATGGCAGGTTGCAAACCATCCAGCCTCGGCCATAACAGCTCCAACTTTTTGCTGTTAGATACTTATCCAGAGTCATAGCCAGGGTTCTATTCAGAATTCACGAGGCACGATGATTACTTATTATGGTCTCATCTGCAGGTGAATGAAATGGCCAAACCCCAGAATATTTGGGTCCATAAAAAATAAGACGTAGGCATTTTCCTCTGAAATAAGATTTTCCGATACAAAGGCAAGCATACTTAAAGCAGTGCTAGAGAAACACTGTCTGGGAGAAAGCAAAAAACCACTGAGATTATTATGTCATGGTCTTGTTTGATGTTTTTCTCCTTGTGAAACCAGATGATCATCACAGGGTCATCAGTAAATCTACTGACATGGTAAAGAGCAGATTAAAGGTATGCTTATTCCATTATCATCTGCTCATGGAAAAATGGGGGTGACACCTTGTACAAGGTAGCTTTGACCTGCTGTCCCCCTGTCTTATGACTATTTTTATTGTCAGTGATATGCAAAAAAAAGTAAAATTAACTGGCAGATGGCAACCTCATAAATCTTCAACAGTGAACAAATGGTTTAAATTAGTCAGAGAAGTGAAAAACAAAAAGTAAGATTGTTTGATTACTTTCCCAAAGGAAAAAGGCAACAAAAATCATCACATGAAAATGCCTTCTGAAGAAGGGGAAAAGTGTTGACAACTTTCTGTTTTGGAATCCTTGTACATGCTTAAAACAATTTGAACATTAAGAAAATGAAAATACAAATTTTTCATTGAGTTTTCCTTTTGAAAACTAGTTTAAATGCTAGGTGTTTTGAAATAAGTGACATCTGCTTGGATTCTTTTGGTCTTTTTGAAGTGTCTTCTGTGTTGGCAGGTGGGATCAATAGCATCAGCCTGTGGGTCGGCAATGGGCTGAGCATCTCCCCAGTGCTCCATTCCACCCACTTAATCTGTGTTTGGGGCATGATAGAGAGGATGTTGGAAAAAGAAGTATCTAGAGCTCACCACCTGTGACCTCACTCTGACCCCATCCCAAACACATCTTCAATACAGTTTGGTGTCACTGGCTTCTGCTAACCTCCCTAGGCCACCCTCTCTGATAACATTCATGAGCCCAGGACAACTACTGTTCCACCTAGATGCATCCTGAGGCATGATTGTGTAAATATCTGCATGTTTGCTGATTATGATGTCAAGTCTCCAGTCTTTTATGTTGTTACTTTTAATTTTTTGAATTAATACGGAGTAAAATTACCTTTGTGTGGATCACAACAAACTGTGGAAAATTCTGAAAGAAATGGGAATACCAGACCACCTGACCTGGCTCCTGACAAATCTATATGCAGGTCAGGAAGCAAGTTAGAACTGGAAACGGAACAACAGACTGGTTCCAAATTGGCAAAGGAGTACATCAAGGCTGTATATTGTCACCCTGCTTATTTAACTTCTATGCAGAGTACATCATGAGCAATGCCCGGCTGGATGAAGCACCTGCTGGAATCAAGATTGCCAGGAGAAATATCAATAACCTCAGATATGCAGATGACAAACCACCCTTATGGCAGAAAGTAAAGAAGAACTAAAGAGCCTCTTGATGAAAGTTGAAGAGGAGAGTGAAAACATTGGCTTAAAACTCAGCATTCAGAAAACTAAGATCATGGCATCTGGTCCCATCACTTCATGGCAAATAGATGGGGAAATAGTGGAAACAGTGAGAGGCTTTATTTTCTTGGGCTCCAAAATCACTGCAGATGGTGACTGCAGCCATGAAATTAAAAGACACTTGCTCCTTGGAAGAAAAGTTATGACCAACCTAGATAGCATATTAAAAAGCAGAGACATTACTTTGTCAACAAAGGTCCGTCTAGTCAAGGCTATGGTTTTTCCAGTGGTCATGTATGGATGTGAGAGTTGGACTATAAGGAAAGCTGAGTGCCGAACATATGATGCTTTTGAACTGTGGTGTTGGAGAAGACTCTTGAGAGTCCCTTGGACTGCAAGGAGATCCAACCAGTCCATTCTGAAGGAGATCAGCCCTGGGATTTCCTTGGAAGGAATGATGCTAAAGCTGAAACTCCAGTACTTTGGCCACCTCATGCAAAGAGTTGACTCATTGGAAAAGACTCTGATGCTGGGAGAGATTGGGGGCAGGAGGAGAAGGGGCCGACAGAGGATGAGATGGTTGGATTGTATCACCGACTCAATGGACATGAGTTTGGTAAACTCCGGGAGTTGGTGATGGACAGGGAGGTCTGGTGTGCTGCAGTCCATAGGGTCTCAAAGAGTTGGACACGACTGAATGACTGAACTGAACTGAGCTGAAAATTGACTTTAGGGGAGTCCAGATCTATTGAGTCTTAGTGCCTAGTCTCTTGTCCGACTCTTTGCACCCCCAGTGACTGTAGTCCACCCCGCTTCTCTGTCCCTGAGATTTTCCAGGCAAGAATACTGGAGTGGGTAGCTATTTCCTTCTCCAGGGGAATCTTCCCAACCCAGGGATTGAACCCAGGTCTTCTGCATTGCAGGCAGATTCTTTACCCTCTGAGCCACCAGGGAAGCCCAGTTTAAAACATATGAATTCCTGCAGTGACCACTATAGTCAAGATTCAAAATAGTCCCATCTGCTGAAAAAGCTTTTGCGCTATCTCTTTCTAGTCACACCCTTTACCCACCTAGCCCCTGGTAACCAAGAATCTATACTCATCACTGTGGTTTTGTATTTTCAAGAATGTTGCATACATGGAGTCTTACAGTGAGTAACCTTTTGAGAATGACTTCTTCCACTCAGCATGATCATGCCTTTGTGATTCATCCAAGTTGCAGTTTGTATCTACAGTTGATTCCTTTTTGTTGCTGAGTATCATTGCATTGTAGGGATGTACCACTGACTCTTCATCCATTTGCCTATTGAAGAGTATTTAGCTTCATCCAGTTCTTAGCAGTTATGAATAAAGCTACTACAAATGCTCAAATACAAGTTTTAGTGTGAACGTAAGTTTTGATTTTTCCAGGGTAAATGCAAATGGAATTGCTGGGACATATTATAACTCTGTGTTTAATCTTTTGAGGAACTGTAACTTGTCTTTTCATTCTCTTCACAGTGTCTTTCACAGAGAAAAAGTGTTTAATTTGAATCAACGTTAATTTATTAACCTATTCTTTTTTGTTATCATGTCTTGGAGTTCACTGTGTAACCTGGATCACAAAGATTTTTTCCTGTGTTTCCTTCAAAAAGTTTTGTAGTGTTACCTTTATTTTGATATCTGTGATCCCTTTTGAGTTAACTTATCTAGAAGATAGTGTTATCTAGAAATTAATTTATCTAGTTAACTAGAAGTTATCTAGAAGGCAATGGCAACCCACTCCAGTACTCTTGCCTGGCAAATCCCATGGATGGAGGAGCCTGGTGGGCTGCTGTCTATGGGGTTGCACAGAGTTGGACATGACTGAGCGACTTCACTTTCACTTTTCACTTTCATGCACTGGAGAAGGAAATGGCAACCCACTCTAGTGTTCTTGCCTGGAGAATCCCAGGGACGGGGGAGCCTGGTGGGCTGCTGTCTGTGGGGTTGCACAGAGTCGGACACGACTGAAGCGACTTAGCAGCAGCAGCAGAAAGTTATCTAGTTTTCTAGAGGTTAACTTATTGAGAAGGGCTTCCCTGGTGGCTCAGATGGTAAAGAATCTGCCTGCAATACAGGAGACCTGAGTTTGATCCCTGGGTCAAAAAGATCCCCTGGAGGAGGAAATGACTACCCAGTCTAGTATTCTTGCCTAGGGAGTACCATAGACAGAGGAGCCTAGTGGCCTACAGTCCATGGGGTTGCAAAGAGTCAGACACGACTGAGCAACTAACACTTTATCTAGAAGGTAGGTTTCAGTTGAGGTTCACTTTTTGCATATGGATTCCAGTTGGTCCAACATCATTTGTTGAAAACACTGCCATTTGTCCCTTGCCAGCCTTCACACCTTTGTCAGAATCCCTGGGCCATATCTGCATAGTCTATTTCTGGATGCCCTGTCTTCTCCCACCAATCTATGTATCTATCCTGCCCTGTAGCCCTTGCCACACTGTCTTAATACTGCAGCTTTGTGGTAGGTCTTTGTGACTCCTTCAAAGGTATCCTTTTTCAGAATTATTTTGGATCAACTATTTTGGTTCTCTGCCTTGCTGTATAATTTTTAAAAGCAGCTTGTCTATAGCCACAAAAAAAAAATCATACTATTTTGATTGGAATTGAGTTACATTTATAGATCGGTTTTGGGAAGACTAACATCTTGACTATGTTGAGTCACTCAGTCTGTGAACACAGTTCATCCCCTGTCTATTTAGTTCATCTTTGATTGCTTTCATCAGCATTTCTACTTTCCACAGGCAGATCCTACACATACTTTGTTAGATTAATCCCTAAACAATATTTAAAAAAAAATTTTAGTTTGTAATCACATCTTAGTAATGTACAGAAATAAAATGGATTTTCTGTGTATTGACCTTGTATCATGCAACATTGTTTAACTCACTAGGTTGTTTTGTCGATTCCTCAAAATTTTCTATGTGGACAATTATGCCATCTGGGATGGGGACAGTTTTATCTTTTCCTTTCCAATCTGTATGTATTTTTGAAATTTTATGTACCTCGATAGGCTTTCTACACAATGTTAAATAAGAATGGTGAGAGTGGACACCTTGTCTTGTTCCACATCTTAGAGGGAAAACATTCTCTCTGTCACCATTAAGTATGAAATGAGTTGTGGGTTTTTTTTTTAAAATTAATGTCACCTGTCCAGTCGGAAAAATTTCTTCTATTATGGGTTCCTGAGTTTTTGGTTGTGAATGGAAATTGAGTTTTATCAAAATTTCTTTGCATCAATTGAAATGACTGTGTGAATTTTCTTGTTCACACTGTTAATCTGGTAGATTAATTGCATTGATTGATTTTTTTTTCATTTTGAGCCAACCTTGAGATTATTTTCAAATATATTGCTATATAAAATATAGCAATAGATTTATATATCTTAAAATATTGGCATTTAGTTATATACTGTAAAATATTTTGTTAAGGATTTTTTACATCTGGTTCATCAAGATATTGGTCTGGAGTTTTCTTGTATTATCTTTGTTGAGTTTCTTTATCGGGCTCATTCTAATCTCATAAAAAGAATTTGAGAATTGTTCCATCCCCTATTTGAGTTCAGGCCACAGATTCTGACCTACCTTCTGCAGACTGTGGTCCCAGTATCAGCTCAGTTTTCAAAGTCCAGTTCGGGTCTCAAAGCCTCTGACATGCTGTTGAAGGTCAGATTCATACATGAGCAGTTCAGGGAGAAGCTCAGAAGTTCTGAAACAGCTTTGTGCCCTCGCTTGGCAGGCTCTTCATTTTTCATGACCTCCCCTTTGCCTTCCGGTTTTCTGGGCCCTTCCTTTTTAGTAAAGCTGGGACTTTAGTTACCTCACTTTGCCATGCACTTGCTGTCACTGTGCCCATGTCTGGGGCTAAGCCAAGTGAGGGTGGAGAAGAAACGGTGGTTGGCCCCACCTCTTGCGGCCACAGCTCCACTGATGGGAGAGGAAGTTTCCCTTCACGTGAGATTTTGGACCTGCCACCCCTGCCATCACCACTCGGAGACCCTTTCCCACACCAGGAGAAAGAACTTGCAGGCTCCCCTGGAGCCTCTGTCTGCCCCAGATACCCTCTTCCAGACTGTGGGCTGCCTGATCCCTGGTTGGGGAATACCAGAGGGAAAATGGTCAACTCATTACCAGTTCAGTTGAACTTCCAGTTCTGGTCTTTCTTCCCTCTGTCCACCTGCTACTGTTGATTTTTTTTTTTTTTAAGTCTTCAAATAGCTGCTCCCTGCCTACTGTCCAGGGTGTGTAGTTGCATTCAGTGGGACAGTACTTACCCGTGTCTCCCAGAACTGGAACTCCTTCCCACACCTTATCCAGAGGTTTTGCTATTGTTGAGCAGTAACTAAAGCTGCTTAGAATTAATGCATTACTGTAAGTTACTAAAAAGAAAAATAATGACACCTTCCCTTTAATAATGTGGTATGTACAGTGTCACATGATGGGAATTTTGACCTTCATTAAAAATGTAATTACTGAGGAATTGGAACCTATAAGAATCATAATCCTTCTGACACCTGTTTGCTTCCTCTGTCTTCCAAAATTGACTTTTACCAGAAACAAATAGAAGAAGAAAGTGATACTCTTTCCATTAGTAGGTAAGTATTGCTCTTTGTAAGGACCATCATTGTTTGTTCCTTAGTTAGACTTGAGTTTGATATTCAATTCAGTTCGGTTTCTCAGTTGTGTCTGACTCTTTGCAACCCCATGAACTGCAGCACACCAGGCCTCCCTGTCCATCACCAACTCCTGGAGTTTACCCAAATCCATGTCCATCGAGTCGGTGATGCCATCCAGCCATCTCATCCTCTGTCAGCCTCATCTCCACCTGCCTTCAGTCTTTCCCAGCACCAGGGGCTTTTCAAAGGAGTCAGTTCTTCACATCAGGTGGCCAAAGTATTGGAGCTTCAGCTTCAGAATCAGTCCTTCCAATGAACGCCCAGGACCGATCTCCTTTAGGATGGACTGGTTGGATCTCCTTGCAGTCTCCGTGGGACTCTCAAGAGTCTTCTCCAACACCACAGTTCAAAAGCATCAATTCTTAGGCACTCAGCTTTCTTTATAGTCCAACTCTCACATCCATACATGACCACCGGAAAAACCATAGCCCTGACTAGATGGACCTTTGTTGACAAAGTAATGTCTCTGCTTTTTAATATGCTATCTAGGTTGGTCATAACTTTCCTTCCAAGGAGTAAGTGTCTTTTAATTTCATGGCTGCAATCACCATCTGCAGTGATTTTGGAGCCCAGAAAAATAAAGTCAGCCACTGTTTCCACTATTTCCCCATCTATTTGCCATGAACTGATGGGACCGGATGCCATGATCTTAGTTTTCTGAATGTTGAGCTTTAAGCCAACTTTTCACTCTCCTCTTTTACTTTCATCAAGAGGCTCTTTAGTTCTTCACTTTCTGCCATAAGGGTGGTGTCATCTGCATATCTGAGGTCATTGATATTTCTCCGGGCAATCTTGATTCCAGCTTGTGCTTCCTCCATTCAGCGTTTCTCATGATGTACTCTGCATATAAGTTAAATAAGTTAAAATGTTGTAATTTCTGTATAAAACTTGAAATACATTTGAAATATTTAAAACAATTAAAATTATAGTATGACCTGTGGTATAAAAGTTAATCTGAGTTCTTTGGAAATGATTTATTTTTGTAAGATCCAAAATTAATCCATGAGAAAAAGTATATGTTCTTAACATGTTTCACTTGATTTCTTAAGGTACAGGGAGCTGGTCTCTAATCTTTTATCCTATTCTCTCACCTTTCTCTCGTCCCCCATCCCTTTCTTGCCTGGAATGTTCATGTACAAGACTCAGGAAATCTGGGGAAGTTGCTTATGAAACTGGAGACTTAGAGAGAGATGGAATGTTAAAACCATTGAATGTGAGTTTAGATGCTATGTAGGGCTTCTCTGCTCAAAAGTTTATCTGTATGTAACGCCTGTTTATGAAAAGAGCCCTGGCAACAGAGTATCTCTCCCACCTGGCTGGAAAATTACCATATGAATTTGGAAACATCACAGGGTCCATCACTAAGAGTATACGCTATCCTTCCATCTTTCCAGAAAATTCTAACCATGATTCCCACGGAAGAGGAGAAGCAGAAGATTCAGGAAGCACAGCTGGCCAACCCTGAGGTGCCCCTGGGCAGCGCAGAGCAGTTCCTCCTGACACTCTCCTCCATCAGCGAGCTCTCAGCACGGCTCCACCTCTGGGCATTCAAAATGGATTATGAAACTACAGAAAAGGCAAGCACTTAGGAAGTGAGGCAGCCAGTCTTATGTCCCCAGGGTAGAGAAAGTCCAGTTTTTAGTGGTGAACGTAGTGAACTATTATTCCTGAGACAGGGTTTGAAGGGTGAGTTGATGGTGCTGGGGATGTGTCTACACTGAGCCTTTACCATTGAGGGGTTATTCTAAAGTGTCTGCCTGACACCAGCCTCAGATACTTGACTAGCTTAAAAAAAAAAAAAAAAACAATTATTAAATGTTTTTCTGACTCTATATGCTCAATGTAGAAAATACAGAAAAACTCAATATGGAAAGTGACTTGTAATCCTTCTGTCTGATGGTCGCCTCACTGCCATTGACTGTGGTAATTAGCAGGTCATTGAGTTCCTCTGAGAGAGGCTCTCAGTAGAATACCTGAGATGGACAGCTTGCAAGAGGTTGGAAGGAGAGTAGAAGGAAAGGGTTTTTGATAGTGAAGGCAGGGAAGACTCATCTCTAGTAGAAAGTAGAAGAAGCAGGTGTCCTCTCTGGTCTGGCACGAGGTATTTTGGCAGACTGAGCAGAAGAAATCAGTGGAGAGAACCAGGGAGGGATGCATGGTGAGCTGGAGGTGAGCTTGAGTGAGAAGTGCCCGGGGAAGGTGCAGAAGCTGTGTGATCTTCCTCTTTCTGTAAAGGACAAGTACGTTCCTTACTGAGGGCCACACAGGTAGCAGTGGGCCTAGGGTGTTTCAGGAGAAACTGCTGTGTTTGACTTCATTCCAGAATTGGACAGGGATGAAGAAGTCTAGGGGGGCTCAGGTAACTTGGTTGCAAAACCAGTCAGCCTACTTGAGTGATTTTCTGTAGCAAAGTGAAGTAACTTCATGGAGAAAACAGGTCATCGGTCAGCCTTGGCTGGGGACTGGTAGGGTCTGCTGAGCAGAAGTAAGGCTGGAATGAATGAAGCTCAAGCTGCTGGTTTTGGGGTCCAGGCTCAGGGAGAGCCTCAGTGCGGATGCTGAGATGGGGGGCTGTTATGAAACAATAGGACAGAGGGAAGGAGAGACTGAGGCCACGAGGTTATAGGACAGGCTGCACGTCTGAGAGACTGGGAGTTAGGAAGGCGGTGGGAGTCATGAGGATGGTGGTCTTCTAGAAAGTAACCCAGGCCAAGAGGTGGCCAGCCACAGGGTGCCTAGAGGGGATGTTAGGAGACCTGGGCCCTGGGACAGTGATGCCAGTTTCCAGCATCACCTGCCTGGGAGGAGAAAGACAAAGAGGAAGACCGTGGTTCAGATGCTGAAGGGACATGTGAAGGATGAGTTCTGCAAACATCAGTCATAGTTGGGAGAGAGCTTGGGAGATGGGCAGAAAAAGGGGAAAGACACCTAGCCAAGCTCCTGTGAGCCACAGGGACCCACCTGGTCTCCACTGAAGAGACTCTGGGGCCAGACTTTCTCCTGTCACCTTTCTGCCCTTTTCCATGCCTGAAAGCACGTGCCAGTCACACGGGATTGCCTTATACTGGGAGGACTCCACTGGTTATGACCTTGTACAAAAATGTGAAAGAGCAAAGTAAAGCCACGTGTACACTCTATCATCTTCTAATTTTTTTTTTAATTGAAAGGAAGTGGCAGAACCACTTTTGGACCTGAAGGAAGGAATAGACCAGCTGGAGAACAATAAAACCTTGGGCTTTATCCTGTCTACTCTCCTAGCCATTGGGAACTTTCTGAATGGAACCAATGTAAGTCTCCACATGCTTTTCCTCCTACCTCTCTGGTCACAGAATCCCCGCCCTCCCCTTGCTGGTGGGTCACTGATCTTCCGAGGCACAGTTGAACAATTTTCGTTGTTTTTGTTTTTTAGTGAAAATTTAGAGCTTTTGTCCTTAAAATATCAGGGCCTATTTATTCAAGCCTGTATCTTGCTGTAAATAAGAAAATGTAAAAAAATAAGCACATTATTCCTTAGGAAGGTTGGCTCCTCTCACAATTGACTTTGGAAATGTTTTCTTCTACAATCTTTTTCTTTTTCTCCCTGAGCTTATCACTTAAATATTTGTACCCATACACATTATAAACACACTTAAACAACAACAACAAAAAAAACTGGCCTATCTTTAGCCAGGAAGTAGAAAATCCCCAATTATGGGATTAGGAAGTTGTGGCTGCCTACATGGCAGAAACCCCACACCCAGCACCCTGATTTAGGAGTAGGGCCCTAGCCCGTGGCTGATGGCCATGATCAGGAAGGGCTGGAGGCTCATTTCACTATCAGGGTGGCTGGTGCTTGTGTGGTCCGCTAAGGATGTTGGAGCATGTGGCCTGAGATGCTTCAGTCCCAAAGGAACTAAATATTGGGCTCCTCCTAAAGGGTGTTAATTCTAACCATTTGTACCTTTCTAAGAGTCTGCATAACACTTGTTCTCCACATCCTCTCCAGCACTTACTGTTTATAGATTTTTTTGGTGAGGGCGGACATAGAGAACAGCAGGGGAAGAAGGGGATGGGACAGATAGAGAGAGAGTAGCTTTTAAACATAGACATCGCCATGTGTGGAATAGATAACAAAGTGGGAAGTTGCTGTATAACACGGGGAGCTCCAGTTGGCGCTCTGTGACGACCTAGAGGGGTGGGATGGGGGGGGGGGGTGGGAGGGCGGTTCACAGGGAGGGACATATGTCTACTTATAGCTGACTCACATTGTTGTATGACAGAAACCAAAACAACATTGTAAAGCTATTATCCTCCAACTAAATAAAAGAAAAAACTTGTTCTTCCATTCTCTTTATGTTATGTTGCCCAAATAGGCCAAAGCGTTTGAGTTAAGCTACCTCGAGAAGGTTCCAGAAGTCAAAGACACGGTGCACAAGCAGTCACTTCTCCACCATGTGTGCACCATGGTGGTGGAGAACTTCCCAGACAGCTCGGACCTGTACTCGGAGATCGGGGCCGTCACGAGATCAGCCAAGGTACGTGCTGGGCATGGAGTGGCGGGTGGGGCCCCTCTCCCCCAGAGCTGGGGGTCTGCACCCACCGTCTCTGCAGAGCGCAGGCACCGTTAACCAAAACACCCACGTGGTGCTTGCACCTCCTGCTTTAGAGTCTGTGAATAAACCTCGCCTCCTGCCATTTCTAATGGACTTTTGAGATCACTTTCCCATCTCTGGTTCTCTGTCAGATTCTTTCCTGCTGAGGTATGTGAGGCAAGCCTGCTGTTCAGTCCTAACCCCACGTCCCCTGGTCAGCCACCGTACTCACCGGACTGGCTTCTCCAGGGCATAGAAACCACCCGGCTGGTTTTAGGT
Source organism: Ovis aries (assembly GCF_016772045.2). Classification (NCBI taxonomy): domain Eukaryota; kingdom Metazoa; phylum Chordata; class Mammalia; order Artiodactyla; family Bovidae; genus Ovis; species Ovis aries. The sequence goes on along the minus strand of NC_056076.1, from coordinate 20,723,194 downwards.
GACAAAAATGTCCGAAAGATGCACTTTGGCTCCCCCTAAAACTTCCATAGGGCCCTGCAGTGAGGTGTGGAGCCAGGGAACTAAGGGCATGCGCGGCCCCCTGCCCCCTTACAGGTTGGCCTTGCTTGTGCTCTTACATCGAGGGAACAGTTTTATGGGGCTGTAAACAGTGTATAGCATTGGCCCCTTAGCTGCAGTCTCTTAAGCTTAGCGCAGAGTTAAAATCTTCATGAACTTTGGTTTAGCTGTGAGAGCTGGACAGCCAGCTGCCCCTGCTGCAGGAGCATTATTGCAGCCAGATAACCACAGAGGGATCCCAAACAGCAGAACCAGGAGACGTGAGGGTCTTGCAAGCAACAGGGAGCTCGCAGGGAGGGTCTTCAGTAGAACACAGGAGCCAGGCCCGTGTGGGAAAACTCCCAAAAATACAACCCGGCCGAACTGCATTTAGCTCTGGGACTCACTGGAGTCTAGTATGGTTGTAGGAGGGCTTGCCAGGCGGCTCAGTGGGTAAAGAATGTGCCTGCTATACAGGAGACGCTAGTCACATATGTGAGTTCAATCCCAGAGTCAGGAGGATCTCCTGGAGAAGGAAATGGCAACCCACTCCAGTATTCTTGCTTGGGGGTCCCATGGACAAAGGGGCCTGGCAGGTTACAGTCCATAGGGTCGCAAAGAGTCGGACACGACTGAAGCGACTGAGCATGCACGCGTGATCGTGGGAGAGACTGTGGTGGGCAGGAAGGGGGAAAGGCTTTGCTAAGTTCCCCTTCAGGGAGCACTCCTCTCTCTGTCTTCCCTAACAGAGCTGGCTCTTGGGAACCTGCGGCCTGGGACCTTCCTTCACCTTCCCTTAGCTGGCAGCTGCCAGATCCACTGAGCAGGTGTCCATGAGCCAGTATGACAGGTGGTTCTGCCTTGAAGCAGAAACAGCCTTGACCAGCAGTCCTGCAACTCTGAGAATAGGCAGACTTTTCTATTTTATAGGCATTCTCACCATATTTACTCTATGCCAAGCTCTGTTCTGAAGTCTTTAGAAATATTACTTTAGTATTCTAACCAAGGTAAAAAGCCCCTCTGAATGTCCCAACAGAGGTCTTCTAGTTGCTGCTCCGATGTCCTCCCATGAACACCTTCTCAGAAGACAGTTTGTTAGGAGTAATTCTTGAGATGAAGTCTTCCTGGCCTCTTGATCCCCATTTCCAGAATAAGTCAGTTCCCTTTTTATATCTAGTCCTTTGCTCTTTCCAGGGCCTTCTACTGGTGGAGTCTGCTTGTGCTGAGTTGCCCTGGCTTAGGTCCCCTGCACCAGGCTGGCCCCCCATTTCAGGCCTTTTCTTGTTTAAAACCTGACTACACAAGCCGGAACTGTGGGTCCCTTCTCCCTGTTAACCTTGGCAGTTATGAAGGATGAGTATTGACCCAAGTCCTGGTGACTTCAAACAGGAGGCCAAGAGGGCCCCTATCGCCACTTCTTAGCTTTTACTCTCAAAGTTGGGAGACACTGAGGGGCACCTTCTGTGTAGATAGGTACATAGACTACATCAGGGATTCCCCAGCCACATTCAGTCCATCCCCTGATGTGTTACTTTGGGGGTCATCATTGCAACCCTCCAAGGAGCAGGTAACTCTAGTGTCTGGAGGAGAACTTTGTCCCACCAGGGGTTGTGGGGAAATGAGTAGAGGTATGCATAGCTCTGGCTGCTCCTAGAGACGTTGGGCGGGGTGGGGGGCGGTGCCTCACAGGCTTGTGCAGTGCTGACAAGTCAGGTTAGCTTTCAAAGAGAAATAGTGACACGTGGTCACTGACCTGACCCCACAGTGAAGGCAGGTGACAGTGCAGGCTCTCCCTTGTATTAGTTATCTACAGCTGTGTAACAACCCCAAAAGCTAATGGCTTAGGATAACGTATTAGTTTCTTAGGGTTGTTGTGACAAAACACCACGAACTAGGTGACTTAGAAAAACAGAAATAATTTGTTCCACCATTCTGGAGGCCAGAAATCTGAGATCAAGTTGTTGGCAGGATAAGTTCCTCTTGAAAGAGAAATTTGTGCCATATCTCTCTCCTGGCTTCTGATAGTTTGCTGGAAATCACCCCAGCCTCTTCCTTCACCTTCACATGATGTTCTCCTTGTGTGTCTGCATCCAGATTTCCATTTCTTGTAAGGATACCAGTCATATTGGACTAGGGATCCACCTTACTCCAGTGTGACCTCATCCTAATTCAGTTAATTACATCTGCAATGACCCTATTTCTTAATCAAGTCACATTTTGACATACTGGGGCTTGGGACTTCACCATGTGAATCTTGGTGCGACACATTTCAACCCCTAATAGACAGTAAGAAACATTTCATGAATGGTTCTGTCTCAGATTCTCTTCTGGAGTTTCAGTCAACATTTCAACTGAGGCTGCCATCATCTGAAAGCTCAACTGGGGCTGGAGAAGTTTTCCCCATGGTGGTTCACTCCCCTGCTGGTTCTTAGAAAGAAGACTCAGTTTCCTCCTATGTGGGCCTCCCCCAGGGCTCCTTGAGTGTCCTCATGATATAGCAGATGGTCTTTGCCAAAGTATGTGATCTGGGATAGAGTACACAGAGCTCCTTGCAGATACTCATCCCTTTTTATGACCTAGCTTCTACATTCTCTTCATTAGAACCAAGTCACTAAAGCTGGCTCACATGCAAAGGGAAGGATTGGTGGCTTGACATTTTGAAGGCGTGAGTGTCAAAGGATTTGACATACTGTGTGTTTTCCCCATGCCGTCCCTTTCTGCAGCCCTGGCTCTTATCCCTGAGTTGCCCTGCTCCAGCCCAGACTCACTTGATAAGATCTGACTGCCTCACAGCACAGCTCTGTGTCCTCTTACACACGGAAAGTGGCCCATGTGGAGCTGTTGTCAGGAGAGGGCTTCCTGGCGATGACTTCCTGCTTGCAACAGAAGGCCAGGCCAGCTCTCTCCCCAGGGTGGGATATTTTAGGAACAAACCTAGGCTTAAGACCTGATGGTTACGAACTTAGACTCTGAAGCCAGAGATATTTGGGTTCAAATGCCAGCCCCACCACCTCCCAGCTGTCTGGCCTCTCGCAAGTTCCTTAACCTTTCTGTGCAACAGTTTCTCCCCCAGGAAGTGGGGCCAGTAATAGGATCTGAGGCCATGAAGTAGTGTGAAGACTCAGATCATGGTGATGCCATCAGTGCAGCAGGCAGCCAGCTGAGGCAACCTCGCAGCTCTCCTCAAAAGATGCTGCATTAATCTTCCTCTTCAAACACCTTTTGGTCAGAGGCTCCCCACCTGCTTTGCATTGGCAGTGAGGTTGCTTTCCCTGCCTTTAAAGGCTCACAATGGATTCTCTTCCTTGAAAACTCTCTCTCACGTGGTATCTGTCCACCCACTCTGTGCCCACTGCAGTGCTGGACAGGCATCACCAGTTAGACCAAGGACTCAGTACATTCTGAACTGAACTGAAGTTATTACATTTATTAAAGTTATTAAAAATATTGTGGCTCAAAGTCGCTACCAGGTGCAAATGATTAGACAGGTTACAACTGGCTTCAAACCTCCTAGACCTCTTCAATATTACATGTTGATCTCAGGTCATCTGGATCCCTTTCTAGACTTACTCTTTGAACTAGTCAGTCCTTCTTTTCTAAGGCTGCATTTCTTTTTCTTTCAGTAACGTGTCAGAATTTTTTTTTCTCAGCTCCACTGTATCATAGGAAAATGTAGCCTTTTCTAATCTGGATCCCAAATTCCTTTGTTTTCAGGCAAATGATTTTTCTCAATGTCCCACAACCCCCAGTGCTTACCTGAATCTCCAGCCTCTACCTAAACTTGCCTTCTGTTTTGGCACCCACACCACCCAAGAAATTCATGATGTGTGCTGTCTTGCCTGACCCCCTGGACATCCCCTTTGCTCAGCACATCTTCATCCTGTCTCGTGACACATCTCCCAGGATCAACCTTTCTTGACTTGGCCTCCAGCATTGTCTTTCTCAGGGTGGGACTGGAGGTCTGAGGTCACTCCAGCCAGTCCTTTTGGGCACTCGCCTCCAGGCCCTGCTCTCGTGACCACAACCACAGCCTCTGAGCAATGGCGGCTCACCTTTCCACACTTTCTCTTTCTCCTCCTCATTTGCTGGCCCCTCGCCCTATCCATGGCTCACTCTCCATCCACCTCTGTCGACTCTCTCCAGCTCACTGGTCTGCCTAGTTCTTCTTCCCGCTCCTAGTCTTCTCAATTTCTTTCCTCTCTCTCACATCTCCTTCAGTGTATTTACTTCATGGATAACTCTGATTCCCATAATTTTTAGACTAGAATTTCCATCAAAACATTCCTTTAGAAAGCCTCATCTCAGTTCACTTCAGTCAATACAAACTGGTCCCACTTCCCTGAAGAGCAAAGTGAATGCTCTGTCCCATCTGTTCTTTGCACACATGGTTTGCATCTGCTAACAGATGGGGTGGACCACACACTCTGACTCTCACCCAGACACAGAGGCCTGGTGGGTAGTGTACCTCCTCAGTGATCACCTGTCTGTATGATGAGCCTCCTGGGGAACAGCAAGCTGGTCTCTTTCTGCATTGATCTTTGTCTTCCTCATACCTGGGGGCTGGAGCGGGGGACTGGCATGCACTTGCTTCTCCCTGAGTGTTGTTTGAATGAGGGAATGAATGGATAAATAAATTTGTCACACAATGTAAAAACGGTCATAGTGAAGAGAAGCTGGCTGCCCCTTAACTGGCCCCAACATATTAAGACCATCCATGTCTGAGTCTGGTGAATTCCTCTAACCTCAAATGAAATATCTAAAGAATAAGAGAGCTCTGAAAAATTTTATGAGACTTTTGCTCAGTTCATCCTGTACTAGGGTTCACTGATATCATGTTTTAATTTACAGTTCTCAAAGACTCTCTTAAGATTTCTTTCCAAATATGGCAAAAAAAAAAAAAGTGACACTTGTGTTGAGTTCATTTGGAGGTTTTATCACTAAATAATTTGATGTAGAGATAATGACGAATACACATGTGGACAATTTTTAGGCCATAAATATGTTTGTATTTCAAGACGTAAATTGGGTTTTGATGTTTGTTTCTTCCTGGAGGCAGTTCAGTTTCCTGGGTCAGGTTGCTGTCCGGTTATTTCAGCACGTTTGTAATGTTCTCCCTCTGATTTTCAGGTTGACTTTGATCAACTTCAGGATAATTTATGTCAGATGGAGAGACGATGCAAAGCTTCATGGGATCACCTCAAGGCAATTGCAAAACATGAAATGAAACCAGTTTTAAAACAGCGAATGTCAGAGTTCCTAAAAGACTGTGCAGAGCGGATTATAATTTTAAAAATTGTCCATAGGAGAATAATCAACAGGTGAGTGAACTGGGTTCATGCAAATATCAGTAAAATGGCATATTGAAGATATTCTGTAAATCAAGATGTGAAGGTACATATACAAACATACTGAAAATTCTTGGTGCATAGCAAGTGTACCTTTGATGGACAGTCCACTTGATTTTTCTTAAACACACACATGGCAGTAATGGCACTGAATCTTGGAAGGAATCTCAGAGATAACATTGTCCCGAAGTCTTACTCGATCAGGAATCGCATCTATAAGATCTCTGGCAAGTTGGCCCCTGCATCGCTGCACCTAGCTGAGCAGTTCTGCCTACAGAGAGTACACAGTCTTGCAAGGCAGCTTGACTTGTTAGGGAAGTCCCTTCTTCACGTTGTCCACAGTCCCCGAGACCTTTCACTCCTGGATTCTCGGATGGCTGCTCTGTGCCGAGCCTGCCTGGAGGCGGCCCACCCCCACAATGAGCATCATCCTCTGGGCCAGCCTTCCTGAGAGTCCCAGGACCCGTGAGGATCCAGGGAGACACAGCGGTGACGTGGCAGGCCTTGCTTCCTACAGGGAGGCTGGTGAGGGTCTAGAGCGGCTCCACGGCGGTCCAGAGCTGTCTTCCCTGTAAGTGGCAGCAGCATCGGGACAGAGTGTCCCAGCTCCCCGGGTCAGGCCGTTTCCTACCAGGCACCGCCCACTTGGTTCTCCTTTGTCTCGTCGCAGAGCATGGCTGGAGGTCCCTCCCGCTGGCCTCTGGAGTCCGAATGCTCTGTCCTGGGCCCCACTCCTTGGTGAGCAGATGTGCAGGCCCGCAGGGCGTGGTTTCCCTGGAGCAGGTGCTCTGTAAATAGACCTGCTGAAACAAGCCTCACTGCAGCTCTGTGAAGGCAGGCCTCCCTCAGGGCATCTAAACTGCAGACCTTCCCCGAAGAACCATAGAGCAGGCCTCCCTTGGGGCGTCTAAACTGCAGACTTCCCAGGAGACCTGCTCTTCAAGTCCACTCCCACTCCTGTGCTTGAGTACTTTATTACTGTCTCAAACAAATAGGTGGCATATTCACTTAGCACATATTCACATTTCACATTTTTAAAAATCTTTTCTCTTTTCCTTCCCTCCTTTCTCTGTCTTTCCTTCCTTCATAGGAACCCACGCTGAATTTTTAAAAACCTCCTTTTCCTGTCTGCCTGTGAACCCTCTCCCAGTGTGTATCATGTGCTGTTTGGGTAATCATACCTCCTGGGCCTTGATCCAGGCCTTTTTTGGTGGGCAGGGGTAGTCTTTAGTCCGTTAGACCGGACAAGAACAGGGGACAGAACCTTCCCTCCAGGTTGACAACTATCCATTACTCAGTACTTTTGGAATTTAGCTGTTCAACTGTAAGTCGCCCTCCCTGTACTTCATTTGGACCTCACAGCTGCCCTCCGGGTAGGAGGATCTTATCAGAGATTTTGTCAAATTTCTTACTGAAAGCAAAGTACACTCTGCTTTTAACATGGTTAAAGAGGGGAGGCAGAGAATGTAAGCGGCTTTGGCCCTCCATGCTTTGTGTGATACAAGCAATTTCCAACTTAAAACGACTCAAATAAACAAATAGTTTCCATTTGGAATGTCAGGAAACTGGAGCAGTTTTATGAAAGTCTTGTAAAGCTATTATGCCTGGTCACAGTAACCATCTTATCCCGGAAAGTTTAAAGCTCTGTTTTGCTGATACATCTGTTCCCTAAGCTATTGTGTGTGTCTGTGTGTGTTTCTGTGTGTGTGTGTGTGTGTGTGTGTATGTATATCTATATAGATACACACACACACATATATATACATGTGTGAATCTATATATAATGTATGTGTAAAATGTGTATAACGCATATAGCATTTGCTCTGATTGCCTGTTCTTCCTGGTAAGCTGGTTGCCCAGCTGTTGCTTGCTCTTGTGTAACCTGGATTCCGGAGGCTCATTACTGGACACCCATTTGGCCTCCCCCCCTTTTCTAGCTCCCATGGAGCTAATGGGGCAGGTACGTCCGCTCCCTTTCCTGTCTGATGACACCCCCTCACCCCAACCCCTGCTTAGTGATTCCAATGGCCCCTTTTAATAAAGGGGCAGAAAGAAGAACTTAGGCGGTTCTCTTAAGGCAAAACCTGACTTTCAGACCGTTGCCTAAGAACGTCTTGTTCCGGATGTCCAAATTTACAGACTAACCTGCCCTTTTCGCTCCTGTGGTGACAGGCATTCCCACTCTGTGGGTGTGCAAACCCCGGGTCAAGTCCCAGAGTCACTGGCTGCAGTTACACCACAGCAGGCCCTGCAGAGGGGACCAGGTGAGAGCTGGGAGGAAGGCTTTCCTGGGAGGCATGGAGAACCACAGCATTCTCTGGGGAAAGCCAGGTGGAAAACAAGTGAACACCCACACTGGCTTCCCGGTGCCCCCAAATCCACCCCTCTCCACCCTCAGCCAGATACCCAACTCATGGACACACGTGAGGGAAAGGGTCTGTGGTGGAAACCGCCAGAGATGTTTGGCTTGTGCCTCAGGACACTTAGAGCAACTAGCACCCCAGTAACCTGAAGACTTTCTTGCCATGTGTTCTGAAAGTTACAAACTTAATTAACAAAAATCCCTCAAACCATTGTGATGGGATGGGTGGGAGGGAGGCTCAAGGGGGAGGGGATGTATGTGCACATAGAGCTGACCCGCATTGTTTGCAGCAGAAGCTAACACAGCATTGAAAAGCAGTTATACTCCAGTTAAAAGAAAATTCCCTCGAATGTTTTACTCCCTTAAAGGTACACCCATTTTGCTCTTCTGTAGGAAGGCCGCAGTCTCTTCCCTCTCAAATGGACATCTGAGTCTTTTTTCAAGCATGCAATGTACTTCCCTGGTTTCACAGTGTATAGTTGAATCATATCGCCAATTTATATGTTAAGATTGTATCCCCTCTAGATAAAAAGTGTTCTAAAAAGTGGAGGATAAGGAATCTTGGGTAGTATTTATGTACGAAAGAGGACCCAGCTGTGGTCTGATTGGTTCTCCCTTGATTCATCTTACATATATTCATGTATTATAGTATCCTATCCTAATACATATAACATCATGTCATATCTCCAGGGAACAATGTCAGGTAGTAATAAGAGCCAGGAAGAAAAATTAAGAGTACAAATGGGACAGGGAGTGACCAGGAGGTGCTGTTTCATGTGGGTAGTTGGGGGAGGCTTCTCTGAGGAGGTGATATTCGGGCAGAAACTCGAGGGATAAGAGAGAGCAAGCCAGGCTGCTGTCTGTGGCAAGAATGCTCTGGGCGTAGGGGAGAACAGGCAGTGGAGGCCTTGTCAGGGCCTGCGGTCCTCCCAGTGCAGTGGCCACCTGCCCCTGCTCACAGGCGCTGCAGGCTCTCAGCTGCGTCCTCTGAGGGTCCCCTACATACCACAGGGGGGGCCCGAGGTGGGCTTGTTCAAAGAATCACGAGGAGTCAAGTGTGACTGGCATCCTAGGCAGTGAGGTCAGAGAGGCAGTGGGGCCAGTTTTGAGTGAGACGCCATGTCTTGTTTATTCATCTGTCGATGGACACTTGGGTTGTTTCCACTTTGGGGCAGTTACGAATAGTGCTGTCATGGGATTTGTGTAGGTTTTGTGTGGACCCGTCGTTCCATTCCTGTTGGGTAAATGTATAGGAATGAAGGGGTTTCCCAGGTGGTGCTAGTGGTAAGAAACCCTCCTGCCAATGCAGGAGACTTAAGAGACGTGGATTTGATCCCTGGGTCAGGAAGATCCCCTGGAGGAGGGCATGGCAACCCACTCCAGTATTCTTGCCTGAGAATCCTGTGGACAGAGGAGCCTGGTGGGCTACGGTCCATGGGGTTGCAAAGAGTTGGACACAAGGAAGTGACTTAGCATGCACGCACAGGGATGAACCTGCCAGGGCACAGAGTAGCTCCGTATTTAACTCTCTAGGAGCTCTGTCTTTTCCACCACGGCTGAACCACTCTGTGTTCCCACCAGGACGGTGTGAGGTTTCCCATTTCTCTGCATCCTCACCGACACTTGCGATTGTCTGTCTTTTTTATTATAGCCATCATAGTGAATATGCAGTGGTGTCTCAGTGTGCTTTTCATTTGCATCCCCCTAATGACTAATGGTGTTAAGCATCTTTTCATGTACTTACTGACTATTTGCCAATAATCTTTTTGGAAATGTCTATTCAGATCTTTTGTTAATTTTTTATTTGTCTTTTTAGTGTTGAGTTGTAAGATTTATCTATGTATTCTGGGCACAAATCCCTATTAGACATGATTCACAAATATTTTCTCCATTCTTTGGGTTGTCTTTTCAATCTTGAGAGTATCCTTTGAAGTTTCTGATTTTGATGGAGTCGAATTTATCTATTTTTTTCCCTCTGGGTGCCTATGCCTGTGGTATCATATCTAAGAAATCATTTTCTAATACAAAGTTATGAATTTTTATACTTTGTTTCTTCTTAGTTTTATGGTTTTAACTAGCATTTTTGGTTGTAAATAGCATTTTTCTATCCCTTTCTAATTTTATGTTGTATGCTTTCCTTTAGTATTCTTCGCAAATAGACTAATGTACTGTCCCTCATTTGAAAAACATACCAAACCCCTATTAAACTATATAAATTAGAGTGATCAAAACTATTTTTTCTACAATTAGTGATATCACTTATATATACTGTTTATTGTTCACAAAAATTTTCCTTTGTCTCCTGGTAGCTTCTTTCGCATTTCCTAAATAACTGAAAATTAGACATATCTTTGCTCATTTTTCTTTTCTAAAAGTTTAAAGTAAATAGAATCCAATAACTTTAATTTATATACTAAATAGCTGAAATAAATGTTATTTGCTTATAAACATCTTTGTACAAATCGTTAATTAGCATGTTATTCAAAATATGTTCCTGTCAATTCCATCTATTCATTTAAGTCCTCTAAAATTGCTAAGCAGCATTTCTTTACCCCTACTGAGTTTTCGTATGAGCTAGAAAACGTGCAATACTTTCCTTAAAAGTAAAAGTGAAAGTCACTCAGTTGTGTCTGACTCTTTGCGACCCCATGGACTATACAGTCCATAGAAATCTCCAAGCAATAATACTGGAGTGGGTAGCCTTTCCCTTCTCCAGGGGCTCTTCCCAACCAGGGATTGAACCTAGGTCTCCCGCATTGCAGGTGGATTCTTTACCAGCTGAGCCACCAGGGAAGCCCTTTCTTAGAATAGTACTTTATTATTTTTCTTATAAAAGTTTTATACACCAATTTAAAAGAAAAACCATTAAATCACAGATAACCAAGAAGGAGAAAGTACTAACCTCCTGAAAACACACCACCTCCATCAGTGAGAAGGTTAGCTGAATTTGACTTCTGCTTACATTTTCACTCTTTCAGTGCAGTTCAGTCGCTCAGTCATGTCCGACTCGTCGTGACCCCATGGACTGCAGCACGCCAGGCCTCCCAGTCCATCACCAACTCCCAGAGTTTACTCAAACTCATGTCCATTGAGTCAGTAATACCATCCAACCATCTCATCCTCTGTCATCGCCTTCTCTTCCCGCCTTCAATCTTTCCCAGCATCAGGGTCTTTTCCAAAGAGTCGGTTCTTGCATCAGGTGGCCAAAGTATTGGAGTGTCAGCTTCAGCATCAGTCCTTCCAATGAATACCCAGGACTGATTTCCTTTAGGATGGACTGGTTGGATCTCCTTGCAGTCCAAGGGACTCTCTCAAGAGTCTTCTCCAATACCACATTTCAAAAGCATCAATTCTTCAGCACCCAGCTTTGTTTATAGTCCAAGTCTCACATGCATACATGACCACTGGAAAAACCATAGCTTTGACTAGACGGACTTTTGTTTCACCCTTTAACCTCAAAGAACCCCAAGAACGAAGAACAATGTCTTTGGGTGTTTGGTGTTTTTTTTTTTTTAACTGAAAGTCTGCAGACAGCTGATTTTTGCTCCTTAAATCTGAAGTCCTTGCCACCACTGTTTCTCCACGGCAGGTTCCACTCCTTTCTCCTCTTTATGGGCCACCCGCCATATGCGATTCGGGAGGTGAACATAAACAGGTTCTGCAGGATCATCAGTGAGTTCGCACTGGAGTACCGCACCACCAGGGAGAGAGTTCTGCAGCAGAAGCAGAAACGGGCCAACCACAGAGAGAGAAACAAGACCCGGGGGAAGATGATCACTGATGTAAGTTTCATGAAGTCAGTTTCTTTATGTCATTTATTCTGAGTGTCTGATCAACCATAGAACTGCTCCATAGTTTACAGGCTGCACTTTTCTCTTTTTTTGACTGAAAAAAATTTGCCTCTTTTAAAAGGTGCTCTGAAACTGTCCCTCTACCACTTTGGTGAAGATCTGAAATATAACAAACTTCAAACTAAGTTGTAAATTAAGGAGGGGTGGCTGGTGGAGGAACTTTAACCTACCACACAAGTAATTAACTTGGTGGGCTATGTGATGCTAATGATGTTGAATACTTGATTCCATTTTCAACCTTTGTGAAGTGGCTAGAATTGAAAGAGGAAAAGAAAACGTCTAAAAGATAATGACACCAGAGGAAGAAAAAGGTTCTGATTTGGGAATTGATTCAGGATTTTAATAATCAGGATAATATTGCATAATCAATCAGTTGACACGTGGACTACCCATTCTAGGCATTTGAATGGAAAAATAACTGATGTGGTTGCTCAAAGACATAATCTTATGGGCTCTTGGCAGTCCCTTGAGTTAGAAGATAGGAGAGCCCAGAGGACAGTGAATTTAGCAGGAGTCTCTGATGGCCCCTTGGGGAGCCCTGCACACTTGCATGCCTCCCCAGCCCCTGGGCTTGTCCTCCATCTCTTCCGCCTCAGCACGGAGCCCACACGCACCACTGACGCTGTGTGGAGGGCAAAGCGCTGTGTGAAGATGCCAAAGACAAAGACACACAGCGCAGGCGCCTCTTGCCGCTGGGCCTCCATGAAACTTGCGTTCAGTCGCTTCAGTCGTGTCTGATTCCTTGCGACTGCATGGACTGTAGCCTGCTAGGCTCCGCCCCTCTTTATATCTGTCTGAGAAGCAAAGTGCCTCTTGGATCCAGGGAACCCAGTAGGTAAAGGATTAAGACACAGGGATTGACCTCATCGTGCGGGCTGCAAGCCTCTGCTGAACCCAAGTCAGGCAAGTTTCTCTGGGGAAGAATAAGCTCAGTTAAGGAGACCTCACTGAGGCTACCTTCTATGCCCAAGGTGATCAATCATCTTGTAAGACATATAATAGGAAATATGATTGCTAGCCACATGAGGGGTGTGACCTTCTCAGATGAACTATCTTAGAAATTGTGTTTCAATTTTAAGGCATTTTGAAGGAGAACCAGGGACTAGTCTCCTTACCATTCACCCTACACTTGATCCTTGTTTCCTTGGAATTTGCTGAATCCTTAGAGAGTGCCCAGATCACATTTCTGCAGAAGGGACCCTTTCTACAGATTGTTCTGAAGACCAATGCCATCAGCTGAGTCTTCCATGTCCTCTCCTAAAATCTGGGTTCAATTGGATCGTCAGCTTCCTGGAAAGACAGTGACTCAGGAAGCAAACTGAACCCACTTGGGCAAACTGTGGCCCACATTTCATTCCAAAGTATTATTTTTAAACGTTTAAAAAGGGAAGTACTTATGTTTGTGGCAATGAGACACGCTGGAGTGTGAAAAATACAAACTCAGTATGCTTATAGTTATGAAAACACATCAGAATTTCTTGCCAAATTCTTGAGATTTTTTTTTTTACAGATCCCACTAATTTTTAAATTGTGTCCTTTTCTGAAAATATTCAGTCCTCCTATTTATAAACAGGGGTAAATGTTTCTATAATTGGATTCAAAAATATTTAAATTCGCATTGAAATCTGGACAGCGCAGGTTTCTTCAGGGTTCATCCTCAAGGTGGCCTTTGTTTTTGATGGTACGAGTGGCACCATTCATGTAGAAAGATTGCCATCTGCTGGGAGATTAGGATATTGTCACTCAAAGCAAAGTATACAGCTTCAGGCTTTTCCAGGTCTCGGTTAAGCACCCACTGTGCACCCACCAAGGCACAGGGCTCCTAGGAAGATGTGAGCACAGTAGCAGACAAACTTGTACCCCAAGGGTGTCATGATCTGGGTAGAAAATGACATTTATGCACAACTGAAAACAAAAGCAGGCAATAGAGAGTCACAGAGCCTGTGAGCATCGGAGCTGGAAGTGATTTTTAGAGAAAACTGTGGGAAGTCATTTTTAATATAGATGCTGAATAATGAGCATGGAAGTGGTCGCAATTAGAGAGGACTTTAGGAAAACCATCATTTTATGAGGCACAGAGAAGTCTGGGTGAAATCTAAAGACCCTGCATTCACAGTCAGCCCCACACCTGCTCTCACACGCCTGTCTCCCCTCTTCTTTATTTCTGAATTTGTAGAGGGCCTCCTTTCTTACTCTCCAGGAGTCCTGCCATGTAAGGATCAGTGAGAACTTAACTCAAGCCTTTTTCCCTGTGTCCTAAACTAGTTGCAGGCAACACGGTGCATGGACGAGACAGCACAAGGCAAGTGTGGCCCTTTCTGCCTTCATCACACCCTGGACGGGCAGTGAGAACATAGGCTGTCCTTCCCTGGACTCTTACAGCCCTGCCGAGGGCCCTTAATCTCCCCCAACCCCAGCTTCCTCTTCTGTGAAAAGCAAACGCTAGTGACTGGGGGGTGTTGAGAGGGCTAGAGGTAAGCACGTGTGCTCATCACTGGAACAATGCCAACTATCCAGTTAAAGAAGCTCTAAGATTAAAAAAAATAAAGTCATCTCATCACAAGGCTGATTGCCTGGAGGCAGCGTAGAACTGGAAGCATTTTGTCATTTCGGCTCCCAAAAGTTTAGTCAGTTCTCAAAAACCTGCGTCTAATTTGCCGTCCTGGCTTGTAAGCTCAGTGGAAACACAAGTTAAATTAAGGGTGTGTTTGATTTAGAATTATGAAATTGACATGACTTTCATCCTCAATTTATTTTTGGAAAAGGAATATTTTATTTAGTTACTTAAAGCAGTTTGGCTGGTGATAATTAAAAGAATGGTGTGTCAGTTCAGACAGCCTCCATGAGGGACAGGTAAGATTTTAAAAATCGTTTGATGTTTCTGAGGAAAGAGTCAGGGTACACGTCCTGCCCAGGCAGTGGTCCTGCTTGTCCTGAGTGGCCTGTGTGTAGGCGGGTTCAGGGGGACCTAGACCTGGCAGCCTGGGCAAGGAGAGGCTCAGCACTCGGAGTGAGAGGAGGGGACACAGTGGATGGATGGAGACAGGCAGAGGGAGGTCCTGATGGCTGGCAGGTGGTGGTGGGTTCCCTGGGACATGGCCAGCCCAGGGACCAGCCAGCTGACTGACCAGCCCATGGCCAGACCACAGAGGTCTTTAACGGTCAGGGGACCAGGTGAACCAGTTTTTGTCCTCCTAGGCAGCCTCAGGAAATTGGCCTGACCTTGGTCAGGACTGGTCTTGGGACTCTCAGAGAGTGTCCAGACAGGAGGGCTATGCAGGCAGGGCTCGGCAACTCACATCAAGAAGGGTGCCCCCTGGTTGCAGTGGCTGAGTCCTTTTATTGGAATTTGCGGTGGCGTTGAGATGATCTCATCTCTGCTGACTTCTGTGCCTTCTGAGCATCCCTTCTGTCTTTCCCATCCTGTCCTGTCCTCTCGAGTAGACTGACGAAGAAGACGAAGTCGAGGTAGGATGTGTATAAACATGGAGAATGCCGCACGTGACCCTCCTGAGCGTGCTGTAGAATCTAACCTGACGTGAGCGGCATGACGCGCCAGCCCTGTTCAGAGCATTAAACCTCGCATGACTGTTTTCTGCTGGGTGTGCGTGTGATCACTAACCTCCTTACATGGGTTCTCGTGGTGTGTGTCCCAGGGACTGACTGAAGGGAAACTGCATTTTCCTAGCTGTCCCGGAGTCCCAGGCCCTGTCAAGGGTGGCAGGGTCAGCAAATCTCTTCCTCTTGCTGGACAGATGGACAAGGGGTGGGATGGGTGGTGGCTCCTTCCCCTGACCCTGGTGCAGATGCCAGAACCAGAGGCCAGGGCCGGGCTGCCCAGACCAAGGATGAGGAAGGAGCCACGCAGATGGTACAAGCCACGACTGTGCCCTGGGCTTCAGCACCGGGGCTGAGACAGTGGTTAAAAAGAGGAAGCCAGGGATGGATGGAGCTGTTCTTTGCAAGTGTTATTCTAACTGACTCTTTATTTTTCATCCAGATGTTTGCCTGTGTGTGCATATGGCCCGATATTCTAGCATACCTCTTGTAAAACATACACTCTATCTTTGATCAGCCTAGAATTAGAGAATCTCATCATGGGAGTGTAATGCTTGTGAAAACAACTACATTTTTGACACAACGAGAAGAAGTGAGTGTTGCCAGACTCAGTTTCAGCATGGATTTCTAGGCCATATTCTGATCTGGGCCCTGAATCAAAGTCTTTGGGGCCTTTGGCAAATCCCTCCATCTTGGATGGCCTCAGTTCCCTTCTCTGTAAAGCAAGGGGGACAAGATTCTGCACCTGAATCCCACTTTTAAAATTCTGCCATAATAAGTGATCCATATGAACGCTTTAACTGCTTTCTGGCACCACATTTGAAAAACTAAATCTCACTGTATCTGATTAACAGGCATGTTTCAACACTCACATCCAGCCTTTGGTGTTAGATTTGGTTTCTGAGTTCTTCCCAGAGTTGCAGTCCATCGCCCCTTGCCGGCTTCCCCTGAGGGAATCTGCAGTGAGCCGGGAGACGCACTGCAGTGCAGGGATGGGTGTGGTCCTTCTCGGACCGAGGTTTCTCTTTCTAAGGGAACTTGCCCCACTTGCAGCCATCTGTCATCAGTTCATTGACGCCCTCACTGACTGCCATCACTAATGCACGTAAACAAAAAACGAGAGAGACAGAGAAGGCTTTCCTCGACTGGAGGTTTGCTGAGCTTGAGCTGGTTTTTGGGGAGTCATCTCATGCCATAACCCCCTTGCTCTTGCAGTCTGGCAAGTTCTCCAGCAGTTCCCCGGCACCCCCGAGCCAGCCGCAGGGCCTGAGCTACGCGGAGGATGCTGCTGAGCACGAGAACATGAAGGCTGTGCTGAAGACCTCATCCCCGGCCGTGGAGGACGCCACCCCGGCGCTGGGCGTCCGCACCCGCAGCCGCGCAAGCCGAGGTAACGCCGTCTTCCGGGGTGGCGCCCGTAGTGTCGGGTCCCCCCACAGGGTCCAGGTGGCTGTGTGTCTGTCCGGGCGGTGGACGGTCCACTCCCCGGGTCTCTCTATACTGACGTCATCACACTTTCCTTCACTCTCACCTTTGTGACCTGCCTTCGTAGCTTCATTTCAAAAACAAGCAACTTTCCTCAAAGCACAGCTTAGTTCACATAGGAGGTAGGAGTACTGTGAATGAACCCTTGTGGGTTAAAGCCGAGATCAGCAGGACTTCCCTGGTGGTCTAGTGGCTAAGACTCTGCGCTCCCAGGGCAAGGGGCCTGGCTCAATCCCTGGGCAGGGAACTAGTTCCCACATGCCACAGCTAAGAGTTCACAGCCAAATAAAGACAAATATTTTTAAAAAACAACCAGAGATCAGCAAACTGTGTCCTCCGAGCCAAACTGAGCTGGCCATTTACTCCGGTAGGTAAGGTCTTAGTGGAACACAGTCACCTTCCATGTGCGTGTGCTGTTTATGCTGCTTTGGCACTACGGGGCAAACTCGAGGGCTTGCAACAGAGACTGCGGGGACCACGGAACCTAATGTTTTTCCTCTTTGGCAGCATACAGAAAAGGGTTGCTGACTCTTGAATTAAAATGCTGTCCCTTTTTGCCTTTTAAATCCTTGGAGCGGAGAGGAAACTAAGCTTCAAGATGGTAAAGACAGAGAAGAGTTTCCAAGTCTGTTTCATAAATTGGAAAGGATTTTTAACTTGAATTAAGAATTAAGATGTGTTTCACATCTGAGAGTGCTTCCCCATGCTTCCCTGGTCTAGGCTGATGCCACGTTTACCTTCCTAAGTCTCCTCGCTGCCTGCAGGGTCCAGCCCATGCTATTCATGTGGTATGCTGAGGCCCCTGCCTGGCCCCACACTTGGTTTTCACTTGGTTCCACATGATGTGCATTGCCCTACTCTGCACACCCTGTGTCTCCCTGCGGCCCCACCGTGGCCCCTGCTGGCCCCTCTCCTCTGCCTGTCCTGTTACTGCCAGAGTCCACCTCCTCCACACTCTCCACCTCACTATGCACTCCTGAGACCCCAGGTTAGGTCTCAGGAACTTCTAAACTTTACAACTAAAGAGGATGAACTCCTGGAGGACAGACTTTCTCCTCTTGGTGTTTGCTTAGCATATACTGTGCACACAAACTAGAGGAAGCTATTTATTTATTACCCAAATTGAAATGCTTTAGAGTGTAAAAGTAGGAACAGTGAGAGACTTGACTTTCTTGGGCTCCAAAAATCACTCCGGACATTGACTGCAGTGATAAAATTAAAAGACTCTTGCTCCTTGGAAGAAAAGCTATGACAAACCTAGACAGCATATTAAAAAGCAGAGACATCAGTTTGCCGACAAAGGTCCATATAGTGAAAGCCATGATTTTTCCAGTACTCATGTACATACGTGAGCATTGGACCATGAAGAAGGCCAAGTGCCAAAGAATTGATGCTTTCGTATTGTGATGCTGGAAGAGACTCTTGAGAGCCCCTTGGACTGCAAGGAGATCCAACCAGTCCATCCTAAAGGAAATCAGTCCTGAATATTCATTGGAAGGACTGATGCTGAAGCTGAAACTCTAGTACTTTGGCCACCTGATGAGAAGAACTGACTCATTTGAAAAGACCCTGATGCTGGGAAAGATTGGAGGCGGGAGGAGAAGGGGACGACAGAGGATGAGATGGTTGGATGACATCACTGACTCGATGGACATGAATTTGAGGAAGCTCCTGGAGTTGGTGTTGGACAGGGAAGCCTGGCTTCCATGCTGCAGTCCATGGGGTGTCGCAAAGACTTGGACACAACTGAGCGACTGAACTGACTGACAGTGTCCCTGAATCTAGTTCCTTCTCCCCTTCTTAATGCTGGGCTGGGCTTCTTAATGCAGGGCTTTTTCTATGATGGACAGCCAAGAATATGCTGGAAGAAGGGATGCCTGCCTCCACCCTTCCCCATTATCCTGACTGAGACAGAGGATAAATACAGCAGTCAGCCCTTGTGCTACAATCTAAATCCCAGACTATCCCCAGATACATGCAGATGTTACTGTTCACATCAAAACATCACAGATTAGGTTCTCTGCGATTTGGTCTTTCTGAACCCTCTGATTTTCAGGTAGTGTTGGATGTGGAATTAGGAAAAGAAAATAACTTACTATTTGGCAAAGCACAGGCAACCTTTTGGTGAGCAAAAGCAGACAGATGCAACTGTGACAGACCACAGCCCTGAGTACTTGGTGTGGGGCATTCTGATTGTCTGGTTTTCTATGTGGAAAGAAAGGTGCCCTCTTCTTGGCCAGTGCTGGCTATAAAAGGCCTCCATTTCTCAGATCAATTAAGAAGTGACAGGAGAGAAAGAGTTTGTAAACAAGAAAGAATGTAAGAGGAGAGAAGAAAGTTGGGGAGGTCAGAAGGTGAAAAAAATAATACCATTAAATGCTGAGCGGTAGAGACTGTCAGTCTAGACAAAGCATAAAGCAAGGATGAGAATAAAATAAAACAGCTTTGCACTGTTGGGTGTGAGGCTGGGAATCACTGGTTCCCGAAAGGCCTAGGGCCTCCTATGCATGAGTCTGCCTGTGCCCCAGCAGCTCTTGGAGGCTTTGTCTCCTAGGCTAACCGTGGCCACCAGGAGATCAAAGGCAGCATGGTGCCTGCACTGCAGTGACCCCAGCCATCATGAGCCGAACTGCTGTGCCTTCATGGATGCAGGCTGGTGCAATGCAAGCCTCCCTGGGAGATGGAGGCCAGTATCGCTGTGCTGTGTGCTTGGCCACTTAGTCGTGTCTGCCTCTTTGCGACCCCGTGGGCTGTAGCCCGCCAGGTTCCCCTGTCCATGGGGAGTCTCCAGGCAAGAATCCTGGAGTGCGTTGCCATGCCCTCCTCCAGAGTATCTTCCCAACCCAGGGACCAAACCCAGGTCTCTTTCTAATAGAACATAATTTGTTGTTGTTCAGTCTCCAAGTCATGTCCAACTCTTAGCCACCCTGTGGACTGCTGCACTCCAGGCTTCCCTGTCCTTCACCATCTCCAGGAGTTTGCTCAACTCATGTTCATGGAGTCAGTGATGCCATCCAACCATCTTGTCTTCTGTAGTCCCTTCTCCTTCTGCCTTCAGTCTTTCCCAGCATCAGGGACTTTGGTAATGAGTCAGCTCTTTGCATCAGGTGGCCAAAGTATTGGAACTTCAGCTTCAGCATCAGTCCTTCCAATGAATATTCAGGGTTGATTTCCTTTAGGATTGACCGGTTTGATCTCCTTGCAATGGAACATAATGGGTTGTGCTAATTTGAAAAGAGAAAACCCTTCCATAGTGGAACGGACAAAAAGAAAAAGATATTGCTGGCTTTGTGCAATATGGGCTCATTTTCACTAACTGATAAAAAGGATTAGAAAGGAAAGTGGTTCAGTCTCTCTGCACTTGCAGAGACTTCTTCTTCCAGGTGGCATGTCACAGGGAGTAGCAAGTCACCACCCCTGCTACTGTAAACCAGAAACGTTAATAAAATAATGAAAACGTTCCTTCAGAATACATCAGAGAACTGTGAAAGGAGAGAGAACTAGACAAACTAGAATTCTAGGTGAGCTGAGGGCACCTCTCTGAGAGCATTCACCTTGTCTGGGCCTAGGCTGAGAGTTAGATTTGCTGTGAGCAGAGTATCTTTAATAGTGAAGAGAATCCAGCAGGACTTTCAGTAGTCATGTGAGCTGGCATAAGAGGATGGAGCTAGAGAAGCTTCAAATGCAGACAATTTTCTTCATGGGACATTTGCTAAGTACTGGGGCAGGCTGGGGAGTGGGAAGCTGTGTCAGAAAGGCTGTAGAAATGTTCCTGCAGTCTTGAAGTTCTGAGGAAACAAAGACAGTTTAGAGTAAGCACCTTCAACAAATGCATACAGATAGTTAAAAACAGAGATGGACTGATTCTCAACGAAAACTGCTATTTGGCCCCAATCCTGCTCAGTCCTCCTGGGGGCTCAGTGGTAAAGAACCCACCTGCCAACGCAAGAGACACGGGTTTGATCCCTGGGTCGGGAAGATCCCCTGGAGAAGAAAATGGCAACCCACTCTAGTATTCTTGCCTGGGAAATGCTATGGACAAAAGGAGCCTGGTGGGCTACAGTCCATGGGGTCACAAAGAGAGTCAGACGTGACTGAGCGACGAACACAAGAACTGCTCAGTCCTTCACTGTGTCTGCTTAACGGAAAGGGTAAAGACTAGGAGGAAATGACACTGACTTCAGACTCTGCACTCTTTCCTACACAAAGCACAGTACATAGTCAAAATTAAGAGCCAGGAAACATGAAAATGTGACCAAGAGGAAGAAAAGGAGACTAGAGCCGCAGATCCGCAGGTGATCCAGATGCTGAAATCTGCAGCCAAATTTAGCCATTTGTAGTTGTTAAAAAAAAAAAAAAAGGAAAATAGAGACAGATTGATCAAAAGTTTGAAATTTATTTGAAAGAATCAACTGGAAATCCTAGAACCAAAAAGAAGATATCTGATACGATTAACTGATATGATGGGTTTAACAGCAGAGTGGTACCCGCAAAAGAGGTTGGTGAGTTCAAACAAAATAGGTTAGCAGAAAGCAAACAAACTGAAGCATGGTGAGAAAGAATGAATGGAATGAAGTTTAAGAGATCGGTGAAGTGGGATGAAGTGAGAATCGCTCAGTCGTGTCTGACTCTTTGCAACCCCGTGGACTGTAGCCTGCCAGGCTCCCCTGTCCATGGAATTCTCCAGGTCAGAATACTGGAGTGGGTAGCCATTCCCTTCTTTAGGGAATCTTCCTGACCCAGAGATCTAACCCAGATCTCCTGCATTGCAGGCAGATCCTTTACCAGAAGAGATAAGTGGGACACAGTCAAATGGTCTAACATACGTGTAACTGGAGTATCAGAAAGAAAAAGTTGTAAGAAGTAATAATTGAAGAAATAATGGGTGAGAATTTTCCAAAGGCTCATGATAGACAGCAATCCACATATTTTAGAGAGGTGGCAGGTCCAAGGAGGGGCTTCCTGGTGGTACAGTGGTTAAGGATCCACCTTCCAATGCAGGGGGCATGGGTTAGATGGTCGAAGAACTGAGATCCCACCTG
This sequence comes from Ovis aries, assembly GCF_016772045.2. Classification (NCBI taxonomy): domain Eukaryota; kingdom Metazoa; phylum Chordata; class Mammalia; order Artiodactyla; family Bovidae; genus Ovis; species Ovis aries. The sequence continues at coordinate 20,701,494 of NC_056076.1, read as the reverse complement.
CCTCGGAACAGCCCTTGCACCACAATTGGGGGAGCCTGTGTGCCACAACTACTGCGCCCCGTGCTTTAGAGCTCATGCTGTGCAACAGGAGAAGTCAGCTTGCCACAAAGCAAAGACAGATATTTAAAGAGGAAAAACAACAAATCCAAGGAGAGGAAATACTAAGAAAACCCTACCTAGGCATACACAGACAAACTGCTAAGACCCAAAGATAAAGATAACATCTTTAAAACAGCCAGAGAGAAGAGTGTACTCTCTGAGGAGCAACAGTAAGAATGATAACTCACTGTTAGCTGAAACTATGAAAGTCAGAAGAAAGTGGAATGGCACCTTTAAAACTGCCAGAGAAAAAAAGAAGTTTCTAACCTGTTATAAATCTATACCCAGGGAAACTCTTTTAGAAATGACGGTGGATGTTTATTACAGTAAATAATATCTATTTGGATATAATTATTTTCATTTTAGACTATTTCTTTGTTAGATTTTTAAGGGAAAAATTAGTTGCAGTGTTTTCTTTCAAACTATAATTTGCATATTTTTTAAAAAATGAAGTCCAAATAAAATGACATGGTACTATCATGGTCTGTAGTGTTTTATCTGCTCCACCATCTCTCTCTCTATTTGCATATATTATATATAATAAGTTACACAGACGTCTCAGTATATATCAATGTCTGGCTGGCACCTGGGAGACCGTAGGGATCCCCCTTAGAGTCTAAGGTACGGGCGGTGTTCTCCTGTGGCTGTATGTGTGTGCACAAGTCCCAGAAAGGGAAGCAAGACACAACCAAGGAGAACAGGCTTCCATGGTAATCGGGCAGTGAGGAAAGTAACCAAGAGGAGAGGGGACAAGGAAGCAGAACCAAGACTGAGGTCATGAGAGAGTGATAGCATCACAAAACTGAGTGTGACGGTCCTGGACAGATGGCCACGTATTCCTTGTGGGCATCTCCTGACATGTCACAGTGCAAGCAGTTCCCCAAGAATGTGTAAGATGGACATATAGGTAATTCTCAGTGGAAAGATCAGATGATGCCTTCATTTCTGGCTCATTTCAGGAGCCAGTTACATTGTATTATGAGCAAAGACAGTTGCCTGAGCTTTGTGTGTTTTGGAAAGGGTAGCTTGGCATTTCAAAATGGGGCACCGAATTTTAAATCAATAGAGAAAAGAGAAAACAGGAAATTGCTGGGTAAAATGCGGTTGTTCTGTTGATGGCTCTGTTGTGAGGAGGGCTGTGGTTCAGAGGTTCTGCCGAGCCCAGTCTGCTGCCTTGAGGCCTCTTGCCTTCGATTAGAATACCTAGACCAGCCTGAGAATGCAGAAAAATTCAGCAATTTCAAAAATTCATTTCTGAGAAGAACATATTTTTCGAGGGTTTTATGATGCTGAAAACACTAACCTTCTGATGGAGACAAGTAGATCAGTTGCCATTAGGTATAAGCAGAAAAAGTAAAAATGTCCTGATTTTCTATATCCCAATGTTGTAAGTATGCTCTTACTCGTAAAACAAAGCAATTTTTAAAAATGACCACAACAAAAGCCTTGTTCACAGAAAACATCATTGTCCTATGGGCTCAGTTCTCAAATACGTGCAAGTGGTCAAACACTGGAATCCTGGTTCTCATTTGCAAAGTACGAATTACTTGTGTATTTAATTTAGCCATATGAATTTTACTAGCAGAAATTATGACTAAATTATAGTATATTAAATTATGACTCTAGTATATTACATATTTGCAGTCTGTAAATGTACAGTCTCCTGAGCTGTGATCAACTATTCCCTACAATTTCCATTAATATCCAAACACCAAAAGTTTTGAAAAATTAGTATAGAACTCAAAATTTAAGATAAATGTTTACTAACATTTTTTTTTCCTGTAGTTTGAGAAAAGCTGACTATTCTTCAGCTTTAGCTGGACCTTGGTCAAGTTCAGGGTACCTGTGTTCCACAAACACAGAGTCTGAGAACACTCACTTGCAGGCTCTTAAAGTCATATGTTTATTACGAACAGAAGTGTAGGCAGAGAAAATTCACAGTTTTGAGCACATTTTACATCTTTTTTCTTACAGAAGCATATTTCCCATCTTAGAGAAGAGATTTCACAAAGAAGTTGATCAGTCACAAAGTTCATTTTTAATGAATCAAAATAGCATTCATTTCTAAATGTTTAATATGATTTGAGAACCCATGTTTTTGTGGTACTTTCTTCTTGCTGGTCTAGAGGCAGGCGCTTTCATGTCAGACTTGGACTGTCTTAACATATAGCTGTAAACACTTTTTTTTTTTTTAATCTGGCCAGGAAGCAGATAAATGTACCAAAGAAAATGTTGTTTGGGGACTTCCTTGGCAGTTAAAGAAGTTGGTTAGGACTCTGCACTCCCAATGCAGGGGGCCTGGGTTCAATCCCTGCTCAGAAAACTAGATCTCTCATGCTGCAACTAAGGCCTGGTGCACCCAAATAAATTTTTTAAAAGTAGACAATGTGTGTTACCTCCGCTTTCCTAATGGAAGAGAGCAATCCTGTTATGATTTTTAAAGGCTAGGTAATCCAAAGATGAACCATATGTTACAAAATCCATTGACTTTTATTTAACTGAATGAGAAGTTACGGTTAGTTGACATACACTAGGCACACAGAACCAGAGACAGACAGCTGAAACGTAACAAACCTCTCGGGACATTTCTGGAGCGCATCACTGGGTGTGTGTGCTGTGCAGGGCACCATGTCGCATGGGGAGTCTACCCTCCCGCCACCCCCACGACCACAGGACGTGGCAGGTGGAGACATACCCGGAACAGTGAGAGATGGGGACTCAGCTGTGTGACAGAGGAGTGTGACATAACGTGCCCCAGGTGTGGGTTTCTGGGAGGCCAGAGCCCGGAAGGTGGCGGTCCCAGGTCACTGCAGTGCCCCTGCAGCGGGGACGGGTGAGCTCCCTGGCTCCGCCAGGCTCCGCCCTGGCTCTGGGCTCCGCTGGGCTCTGTTGCTGACGGGCTTCGCTGTGTTCTCCTTCTCCCTGAGTACCTCGTGCTCTCTGGTTGTTTGATTCTTCAGGATCCACTAGTTCCTGGACTATGGGCGTGGATGACTCGCCTAATGTCACGGATGATGCCGCTGATGAGATCATGGACCGCATCGTCAAGTCGGCCACCCAAGTGCCCAGTCAGCGAGTGGTGCCGCGGGAGAGGAAGCGCTCCCGCGCCAACCGGAAGTCTCGTGAGTGCCTCGGAGTTAGGGTGCGGGACTCGGCCTCCTGGCAGCAGCCTCCTGGCTCTCTATGACCCGGGCCAGCGGGGACTCAGAGGTGGGATTTAGTGAATTGCCCGTGGTGCCTGGAGGGCCCACCTGTGGTCCTCGACAAGAGGATTTTGCGCTGGACCGTCAGCCCTGGCCACGGGGGAACGAGGCGTGCCGCAGCCGCCTGTCCACCGCATTTGCCACGTCTGGTCAGACCTCCCCTGGTTCACACGTTGTCCCCAGGAAGGTCTGAAAGGGGACATTTCAATGTCTCTGGTGTGCAAGGATGGATACAGTGGGCCAGTTGCCAAGTGCTGCCCTGAGTGCTTTGCTGAGGCCATGATTATGCCCCTCGCCCAGCATCAGGGACCACTTTCTGGGCTGGAGACTATTCCCTAGTGGTTCACTGTTGCCTGTGAACATGCTGAAAGTGAGCCCAGAGGTGGCAGGTGATTTTACGGTCATTAGGATACTTAAGATCGTTCACGTTAGCCTAGGTTGTTCAGGCTTTTTAAAAATTTCCTACCAACTAGAGGCTATTTCCTGCTCCCTGTTACCTGTTCCTACCCACTGAATGACAGGTGTGGAGCCACCTCCGGGGGCACCAGGCTGAGTCTCACAGGGACGGCTCACTTCGAGAAGCAGGTTCTCTGAATCCTTTGACATGGCCATGGCCCTCCTCTGTTTCAGAAGAGAGCTCACCGCCCCAAGCCTTGGCCTGCTGCTGGTCATTTGAGACACGGCTTGAGTCTCCACCAGCTCAGCCTCCAGGAATGCTGACTAGGACAGGGATTTCTGATGTTACGTTAATAGGATGCCTCGTTGCCTCTCCTTTCCTTGGCTCCCAGAGTGAAAAGAGAGTGCCTCTCAAGAGTCAAGAGTTCAGTGAGGACTCAAACTCAGAGCCCCCCGTGCAGTGCCACCCTGCACTCACGGGGGGGTGGCTGCGTTTTGGCTGAATACTGCGGATACCCTGGTTCTGTTTGCCCCGTTGGCACGTGTGTTTCCAGGGTAAAGAATACTAAACCGAATTGCCACAGACTCTCAGAACCTGCCCCTTTTATATCATTGCCTTTCGATTCCAGTGGACATTTTCTCCAGAAAAGTAGGTTCCACTCAACACCACTTGCAGGGAGAAGCAGAGCCTTGCAAATTACAGAACTTGGGGGTTGAGGGTTGTGGTTCTCAGTGAGATAGGAGGCTGGTTTTGCCACACTCCTAGAAGAGATCCATCCTGCTGGTACACACTTCGAGTACCTTTTTGAGTTGTGGTTCTCAGCCCTGGGTGCACAGGAGAACTTCCTGCAGAGTTTTAAAAATCTCCGGTGTCTGGGCTGGACTCAAGCCAACCACCAGAGAGCTTGTGCAGTGGAATCCTCCCCTGCCCCCGGGTGATTGGTGTCACTAGAGGGACTCTCGCTCCACTTTGTGCGGCCTCTGCCACACTCTCTCCATTTTTAAAATAGAAACCTATCATTCAGGGGGACTTTTTACATCTGTAAGAATATGTTTATGGGCTCCAACATCGCTGCCTTTATGTTTTCCAACATTTCCTGGCACTGCTTTGCCATCCTTCTGGTGCTCCCATGTGAAAACTTGACTAGGGGCTTGTGACTTAATGTTGTTCCTCAGACAACATGAGCATCTCTTGGAGGGTGGTTAGAAACACATGTTCACAGGGACCTCTCCAGGGCAGCTGATTCAGAACCTGCATTTAACAAGATCTCTGGGGGACCCGAGCATATAGTAAGGTGGAGGTGGCACTGGGGTACGAGGCCAAGACTGGAATTGCACGGTCCCCAGAGGTGCACATCTTGGGGGGAAGACTCTTCTCCAGAAGCTCACCCTTACTCTAGCTACACTGCGTGCTACAGGCCAGGCCAGCACGTGCCTTTTTCTGAAGAGTGTGAAATAGCATTCTTCATACTTTAACTCACTTCCTCTCTGCACACTGGGAAGGTCTAGCTTCTTGTGGTTTGCATCTCTTCTATTACGTATGGCTTGTCTACATCATTTTGCATATTTTTCGCTTGCTGTTTTCATAATTGGAAATCTTTTTCTTAAATAGTTTTTTTTTTTAATGAAATTTATGAAAGGCTGTTGGGGTCTTAAGTAGATTATCTTCAGTATTTGTCCTTTATTGACCCCAGGCTCCTCTCTCCATGGAGTTCTCCAGGCCAGAATGCTAGAGTGGGTTGCCATTCCCTTCTCCAGGGGATCTTCCCAACCCAGGGATTGAACCCCGGTCTTCTGCATTGCAGGCAGATTCTTTACCGTCTGAGCCACCAAGGAAGCCCTGTCCTTTATTATCATTCTCTTAATTACTTAACTAAACCAGTAACCAAATGGAAGACACCACACACTAGTAGACAACCTCAGTGCAAAGTCTCCATTGGGAAGAGCTAGCGGAAGCAAGTTGGGTGGAGTCGGACTAGAGAAAGTATGCCAGGCCAGGGATTGCCCCCCCAGAAGATGGGCAGGGTTGGGCCGGGGATCTCAGAGAAGGAGACTGCCTGAGACAGGGGCCTGGCCAGTCCCTGGAGGCCCTGGCCGTGTCCTCCTCCTATAGGTTGTATGTCTGTGTTGGCAAAGAGTGTTGGCCCTGCCTTCCAGCCAGATTCTTAGAGAGACACATAATGTCAGTGGGAACAATAACACAGTCATAATTAATTTTCCTCTTCAGTCTGGCCAGAGATATTTTGCCTGTTTTTGTGGTTGACATAAAATAATTTCCTGTGGTATTGTTTCCATTCCAATCTTATGCAAAACAGTCCTATATTCTTTTTATTTAGCCAAACATATTTTGTCCCGTGATGCAGTTGCTACAACAAATACAGCTCTGCATGTATGTAAGTGTTTATCTGTAACCGGTTTCATTTATTAGTGATGGCACCATCCACAGAAATTTGAGATGGGGAAGTTACTCTGATTTCTGTTATAAAGGGATGTAAACTCCAGCTTTTCACAAGAAGTTAAAGGAACGAGAAAAAACCAACTTGCAAAATCGACATGAAGTTCTGGTTGGGGCCTCACCCTGGAACAACGCTGCATCAGATTTGATTGTTTAATGGTGGCGATGAGGCAAGTGGATAAATGAATAACCAACATATTTGGGCTATAACTCATTTAGCTAAAGACAATAACAGTCCAGCTGTTGCAGGAGACCAAACTGAATCCAGCCCGTAACCTAGAAATTTATGACCTGCAAGTCACTCGAGACTCCTCGTGGATACTTAAACTTCTGCTTTCATGTTTGATGCTGGTGGCCAGGCTTACCCCTGCCAAGAGTCCTGCTTAAAGCCTGAAATATGCGGCCAGTTGGGACAAGCCCGGGGCACTGTAATGGATTCCCAGGTTCCCAGGCTCTCTTCTGCTGTTTTCCCAGCTGGTACCATCAGGGTCTCAATAAGTAAAATGTTTTGAATTGTCCAGTTGATGTCTAGCCTGTAAACTGTCAACACAAATGCACCTCATATGCTCCCCCAGAATCTAGCCAAGGCTCTCGAATCAGCTGGTGGAGGTGACCGAGGAGAACATTCTCCATGCCTTTTGTTTTCTTATTTTGGTTTTCTCTTCATCATATCATATCCTTCTGGCCAAAAAGTTAATTTGGGTTTTTTCATTACATCTTAAGGAAAAGTCTGAATGAACTTTTTGACCAACCCCATACTGTGTCCGGGCAGGAAATGGCGACCCACTCCAGTATTCTTGCCTGGAAAATACCATGGACAGAGGTGCCTGGCGGGCTGCAGGCCATGGGGTTGCAAAGAGGCACAACTGAGCGCACGCACACGCTTTGTCTCCGGGCTGTTTGTTCTCTTAGGCCTCCCGAATGTCGGTCTTCCCTAGAAAACCTTAAAGCTGATGGGCATCTGAGGTCTCCTTCCCACTGTGATTCTGCGGGACAGGCTCGGGGTCTGGGGAGGAAAAGGGCGCTTGTGTTCTTTTCTCTGGGATCCATCTTCAGAAGAGGGTGTCTGCCCTGCTGGCTGTCTGCATGTTGCTGTTAGCCTGGCCTGTCACAGAGCAGAGGGGCACTAGGGACTCGTGGTTTGCCTTTTACTCTTTCTCAGAGGAGCCCAGGTCTTATGCCACTGAGAGAGGCTGGATGCCCCCTCTCCTGCTGTTTTTCTCCAAGGAGGAGTCTGGGCCCCACCTGTGATGTGAACATGGAGTTTTGGACTCAGGGCTATGTTTCTGTAAAAATGCAATCACTTTGACATGACCTACATCAATCCAACAATGTCTTAGGAATATAAGCTAGGTCATCTTTATAAGAACGGTGTTTCAGTGTGAGGGGCCAGAATTCTGGTTCTAGGGGCTGCTGGGAAAGGAGCACTGAAATCTGACTTGATTTCATGACTGGACTGTTCATTCCACCTCTTACAAAGCTTCAGCATTCCTCTTGAAGGGCATGTGACATGTTCATGTTGATTCACTATAACAAAGATCTTATTTTATGACATACTGAGGGACGTTCCCATGCTATATGTTGCAGAATTACATGGAGAAGGAGGCTGAACAAATCTGAAAAAGTATTGACCCTGTTTTAGGGAAAATGGTAGCCATACCTCACAAAATAGATTGAGTGCTGGATCTGATCAGTACTCAGGTTAACTGTAATTTTCAAAGTGGTATTTGAAAAAGTCCAGAAATTTTCCCACTAATCCCATTAAGAAAAATTTCCCTGCATGTTATTACATAGTTCTTCCCTACTTAGAAATTTTATGTTCGTTTATAGGGCTAACAATGGAAAGAGCCAGAGACTTTAAAATGAATGCTCTTAGACTATAGTAGAATAAGATGTTAGTAAAAGGACCAGAGTTTCTCAATCAAACTTTTGTCTTCTCAACATCATTACTGTTTACTCTGAGCCTAAATATACTTCCAGCTCATTAAAGCTGGACTGATTGCCCCTTTGAAGACAGCTAAGGGCGCCCACCCATGTACACAGGCCGAGGACAAAAAGATAAATAGGATAAGTCCGAGAGGGAGCCCAGAGTCTCCTAAACCTGGTGGTGAGTCAGTGCATTTTAGAGAGCCGATTTGTAAGGGATGGGCCTATGGGGAGAAGTGCCACCCCATCAGCGCCCACTCCCGCCTGCAGGAGTAGAGTGGCCAGAGAGAACGGAGCTGACAGCCACTCACTGACTCACTGGGGCCCACTTTAAGCCTATGGTGGGTGTCCAGCCCTTTGCACTGGAAAAGGAAGATGGGGAAGTGAGGAAGGTATCTGTAGCCCGGTCTTCACTGGGAGGGTCTGGGAGGCAGGGCTGGATGGACACAGGAAAGGGGCTCTGGGGGAGTTTGCCAGGGGTAAGCTGGGAGGCATAGGTAGAGTGTGGGGACTAGGGAGTGAGACAGTGCTTTCAGAACAGACCCCAAACCACCTGAGCCCTGGAGGCAGGTCCAAAACAGGGTGTACAGGCCCTGCACCCAAGCCCATGAGGGTGGAAGCAGCCTCTTGCTCTTGAGTTGCTGGGACTTTGATGTAATGGAAAGCTCAAGTCTTGGAGTTAGAGAGGCAAAGCAGGAAGAGCTTGGATGTGTTTCTCTGCACTGAATGGCTCTCCCAAACTGCGAACTGTGTGGAAAAGGGAGGCTGGCCTCTGTGTCCCTCATCATATCTGTCTGAATGGCAGGCACCCTTTTGCCCAGAGTGGAGGTTCAAGAGAAGAGAGGATCCGTGGAAGAGAGGAATATGAGATTTTGTCTTTCCTGTGTCAGAGAGCTATTCTGGGAACACAGCAGAGGGTTCTCGGAAGGGGGCTTCGGAGAGTGCCAAGCACCTTACTGACAGGAGGTGACAGTGGTTCATCGTCTTTGCTGCCAAGTTCAGATGGAATCCGTCTCCATGCTTGAGAATCTGCACAGTCATAACACAGAGGGGACTGGCTCCCATTTAAATGGCTTGGCTTCACTCAGCCTGTCTTCTTGCAGCAAGTAACGGCAGTGATGCCAGCCTCCCAGGACGGTTGTGAGGGTTAAGTGAGCCACCTGTGATGGGGTCTCACCATCCCTCTTCCCTTCACACTGGTGCCCAAGGGTCCCAGTAGGAATACGAAGCTGCCTGTAGAAGTGTAAGGGCTGTGTGCAGAAGTCACCCAGGAGCTTGTTCACAGAAGACACGCCCACCTCAGTATCACTCTGCTACCATCACCCACCTCCCTCCCTGAGCACCACTGTCCACCTCACTTGATCCGCTGTAGTTCGTGGACCAGACCCATCTTGCCGTCTCTTTTTACCCCCGGGACTCTGGCGCAGTGGCTTGCCCCTGTGCACAGAAGCCTGGGTTGTCAGCACAGTGTGTGTCTAGTACTGTCGTGACATCTTGGACACACACTAAGGAGCTGGGCTTCATCTGAAAAGTGGGAAGGCATTTCTGTCCTGCCCAGGACTTGCAACAATGCTGAGAACTCTGAGCCCAGAAAGCCATGGAGGAACTGTTTCATTTCTTCTCTCCCTGGCCAGACTCCGCCCTCTCTCCCCCTGTCCTCCCCACTGGGTGACTCATGAAAGGCAGTCTGCTTTTGCATTTTCACTGATTGCTCTCTGCTCAGTGCCTAGCTAGCAACCGAAGAGATGGTGGAGGAGCGCTGGATGTGAACACAGCTACAGATGTAGGTGGGAAGTGGGGTAGGGACTGCACAGCCACGACTGTGGCCAGACCAGAGGTTGTAGAAAGTGCCTGATGCCATAAATGTGGGGCCTCCCAACAGTGGCTGAGTGGTAGAGAATCTACCTGCCATTGTAGGAGGCAAGGGTTCGATCCCTGATCTGGGAAGATCCCCTGGAGAAGGAAATGGCAACCCACTCTAGTAATTTTGCTTGGACAGGGTAGCCTGGTGGGCTACAGTCCTCCGGGTTGCAAAGAGTTGGACACAACTTAGTGACTGAACAACAACCGTAAATGTTGCCAAGAGCCGTCTCGGCGTGAGTGAACTTAGTTCTGGGTCAGGCCTGTCACCACAAAGGCCATCGCCTTCCTGAGCAGCTTTGCTGCATCGCAGTCAGATGGTAATGACTTAAGTCAGGGATCTGCACCTTCCAGGAGACCAGTGTTCCTGTCCAGGATAGGTACGGCTGTGGCAAGGACTGTCTGATTCTCATTCCATTTAGGCTGCCACAGGTCAGCTGTTTCACTCTCAGCCTTAAATATTTCTCCTGACTCAGACAATTGCCCTGATGCGGGGATCGGACCCCTGCTTCAGTTCCCCCACCTGCCGAGGGTAGGTCCAGTCCTAGCAACACTCCTGTTTTTTCCTCCTAGTTCCTTTGTCCTACCGAGTTGTGCGTGGTTCTGTATATTCTTTTACGCTGGTCAGGTACCCCTGTCCACTCTTAGCTGCCGTTCTCCATGCATCTCTGTGTCTGAAGGTGTATTCCTGATGTATCCCTGGAGAGAGAGGTACTACACGTCTGCCTATTCCTCTGCCTTCTTGTTCCCAAGTCAGGCATCTGAATCTCCCAGGAGGTCAGGATGCACTTTGGGGGTCTCTCCCAGAGACACTGGTTCTTGGTGGCCCAGGCTGAGCCTGCAAAGTCCAGTTTAAATCAACCAGCTTTGGGAACCTTAGCCCCTTGCTGTTGTCATTTGAAGTTTTTTTTTTTTTTTTTAGCTTTTTATTTTGAAAGAATTTTAAGACTTAGCAAAAAAGTTTCAAAAGTAAGCTCCGAGAGTTGCCTTCTGTCCTTCGCCCAGCTCCCCTCGGTGTTAACACCCTGCGCGCTGTAGGAGGATGTGTCAGAGTTGACTGTTAACTCAGCTGCAGTCTTGACTCAGATTTCGCCGGTGTCCCACCAATGCACGCCCTTTTCTGGTCCGTCACCCTGCTTCGAGCCCCATGTTGGGCTGTCATCGTGTCTTCTCAATCTCCTCTGCTCTGTGGCAGACATTCATGACCTTGACACTTTCGGAAAGTACCGGCCAGTTATTTTGTAGAAAGCTGTCAATTTGGGGAACCTTGCTTTTAATGGACAGGATGTTATGTGAAAAAAAAGATGGAGGGCAAAAGTAAGGAAATTAACCTAAAAGGTTAAACATTGACCAAAAAAAATAAAACACCCAAACCCACAAAAATCCCACAGAATGTCTAGCATTGAATTACTAAGAATGACACACAGCTCCTGGTATTTAAGTCCAAAGGGGCAGGACTGGACCCATAATTTTTCTCCCTCAGCAGACAGGTCCCTCCAGGAACAAGGGCTGCATAAACGAACAGCTCTGATAGCAGCTGGGCCAGTTACTTCCCAAAGCCAAAACGAAAACACGTGGGACATCTTCAGGCTCTGATGTGAGTCCCTGTCGTCCTGCACATGCTATTCTCAGGATACTCATCAGAACAGTCTTTAGGATCTTAAGGATTACAAACAGCAACAACGACTTATTTCCAGATCGCTTGGCATTATATGACAAAAAATGAAAAAGAAAAATCTGTCAGTGATCCAAAGAGCGCACATGTGGCTTTCTGTCACATGGGAGTAAAACTCAGTCCATCTGCCATCAGAATGAAAAATTGTCGGCGCGTGGGCTGCCAGGCTTGTCAGGGCCCAGCTGTCCAGGGTGGGCTCTGGTTCGAACGTCTTGGTCCGAATCCTTCTCTCCCACCCTCCATGGGGCCAGGGTCTCTGTCTCTCCATGCCACGGTTGCTCGTTCCCTGGCCTCATCTCATAGGGTTTCCACAAAATCGGGATGAAATAATCCGTGGTAGTGCTCAGGAAACGGCAACCACCATCATTCTTCTCAGATTCAACTTAACAGAGTCACCTGGGAGCACTTTGGAGGATTAAACAAAAGTTTTTTTCAACTCAAGGGTGGAGGGGGAAGAAAAGAGAAAACAAACTCAGGATTTTTCCATGAGCCCCAGACCCCCCTGTGCTGCATGCTGACAGTAGAGGTGCCCCGGGTCGGATCCCAGGGCTGGCGTTCTGGGAGCTGTGACAAGTGCCTGGGGCGTCAAGTGGCTGCTGGTGCCAGCAGAGTGACCCAGGCCGTCTATGGAAGGGCTGCGGGACAGACAAGGATAAACATTTCCACGGTCTGTTCTTTGTTAAGCAGCTGCGGGGATGGGAGGCAATCGCATGTGACAAGCCGGGGAGCTCCGAGGCAGCCAGAGCGTTCAGGCGGGGAGCAGGAGGGGGGGCAATGGAAAGGGGCCCAGATGTTATCTTATCAGATGGAAGCCAGCCCCTCCAGCCCCCCACCTTCTTCCTCGCTCGCCAGCACTTGAGACGTGCTATTTGAGAATGCCCTGTTTGATGGGAAGCTAGTTTCTGCTGTGTGAGTCCCATATTCTGCTGATCCCCTCCTTCTCATACATCCCCAGCCCTTCTTTGCTTTCTGGAAACTTGCTGCGTGAGAGTCACCCCCTGTGCCGGCAGGGTCTGCTGCCCTGTGCCCTTCCCCTCACTCCACGTCCCTGTCAGCTCTGGGCCTCCTTGAGATGACACTTGGCTCGAGGTGGAGGCTCCTGTAACCGCTGTTGAATGAATGAGTTAACTGATGAGCAGGTAGACAGACACTGTAAGGGCCCTTTCCGTGTAGGACTTGAATTGGGGTACCAAGCTGATTTCAAAACCTGCATTACACATCTACTTTCCACTGGTAAGGTGAATTAACTTTGAGTTTTTAGCAAAGTGTTCGAATTCTTAAGGTCCTCTTCAGGGTTAATATATTTCTGGGAGAATTTATCTGAATTGTCAGGAAGGCCTACAGAAATTAGGATTCCATAAATGGGGCAAATTTTCTTTGCATCCCTTCCTTTCAGGGGCTCATCTGGCAAGCAGAGGGACCTTTACTTACACTGGCTTTTCGCCACAGCAGAGAAAAGCCTGGGCCGGAGGGGTCTCAGGGGTCTACAGCATCAAAACGTGGGAGTAGACCATGAGGCTGAGCGCAGCAAGGCTGGGACAGTACCATTAAGCTTTGTTCTGTTCTCTGGCCTGCTCCTGGATCAGCTGGCCTGAGGCCCATATCTGTTAGGAGAGTATAGCCTGTTCTATAAGGTGCCAGGGTCCTTACTCAAATATTTACATGAACTGAGCACTCTAGTTATAGGGCTAACATGTGAACAGATCTAAGAGAGGCATCTTTCAATGCCCACCAGCTCGTGTGGTCATTGGGCCAAGCAGGTAATCCACGAGGGTGCAGAGCTGTGCAGAGCAGTGGTCACTAGGCCGTGCCACCTCCTGTTGCCAAGGAAACGTGAGATGCCCTCCTAGTGCAGCACGGACTTCTTCAGGCAGAAGCTTCTGTCTTGGATAAGAGGTCTCAGCCGTCCTTGTCAAGAATGAGAAATACTTCATCTTGTTTTCTGCCGCTAAAATTATCTTTCTTTAACAAACCCTTGAAGGAGTGTTTAAAGAACATAAAGGGTATTACAAACTAGTATTTTTATTGCTGCCCCATAGAACAAATTCCATTACTCAGTTACATGCAATCTGCCCCCAGCCAAGGCTCCGGAGCCAAGCATTTTGTCTGGATGAGTTAGATGCTCAGTCTGGAGCCCAGGATGTCTGGGCTTGGGGGAGGGTGAGCTGGTGCAGGAGCAGCTGTGGCCGGGGGCTCTGGGGCCCTGCTGGGCTTGGAAATGCAGTAGTGTGTGCAGTGGCCTGATCTGAGGATACCCTCACTGCAAAACTTTGTGCTGCTATTAAAAACCCTAAGTGTATCCATTCTTTGAGTTAAAGAGCTGAGCCAACAATAGGTTCTCCATGAAGTATCTGTTGACTGACTGATGGATTAGGTGTTGGCCCCTGTCCAAAGTAAGACTTCCTTGGTGGCTCAGATGGTAAAGAATCTGCTTGCAGTTCAGGAGACCCAGGTTCGATCCCTGGGTGGGGAAGGTTCCCCTGGAGAAGGGAATGGTTACGCACTCCAGTATTCTTGCCTAGAGAATCCCATGGACAGAGGAGCCTGGTGGGCTACAGTTCACAGGGTTGCAAAGAGTTGGACATAACTTAGCGACTAACACTTTCCCTTTCCTTTCCAAAGTGCTCATTCCTGGGAGAGAAAAAAGTGTTCATTAGTAGATATTAGTCACTGTTTGTTCTACCAGAGACCTGACTCTTTCAGGCCCTTTGTCCATGGGCTAAGTGGGCTTTTGCCCAGGGAGGCATGGATACAGGAGTTGTCTACAGACACTCGAGATGGGGGCCTTGCCTCTGTGGAGGTCTCAGAGGACATAGGCTCCCTTGTCATGGAGGGAATGTGGGGAATTAGATCTGGCAAGGAAAGTGGGAAACAATAAGGGTGAGCTTTACTTTCTCTGCATTCTGATCAAAGGCCTTCCCTGGTGATCTCAGCGACTCTAGCTGATTGATGATTTAGAGTAGATGGTAGCTGTATGACACATCACTTCTGAAAATAGAAGAGATATCCCAAACTCTGTATGACTTTCATACAGAGTAGGCCAAATACAATTTATCAATGCAGGAAAATGTAATTAGGAAAGCTTTCAAATGAAAAGACCAGTCTTGGAAGGGCCAGCTGCCTCATCCTTCAGCCTTATCCAGCCTCTATTCTGACATTGAAACTGATCACACTAAATAGTGGAAAACCCATAATGTCAGGCAAACGTAAGCCAATTCTCAGTCAATTAAATATGAGTGTTCCTCTGACCACCAGTTGTAAACCTCAGGGCGGGAGGTCACTGGTCCTTCTTGAACCCTGTGTGTGTCTCACAGAGAACATCCACCAAGTCCACTCAGAGGTTTGGCTGTTTGCTCCTTGGCATCGAGTCCACAAGGAGTCAGTGGTTCTTCTCTCTAGAGGCTCTTTGAGGAGTTGAGACCAAGACCACAGCACTTGTCGGGGGCTCATCCTGATGACTCCCCTCCTGTGCTGGGTTACGTTAACACCTTGCTCGGGGGCCTCTGCAGAGGTATGTCTCTGCAGATTTGCGGGATCATCTCACCTCATTTGCATCATTGGAACGTGTGTTTTCCTGTACTCTGGAATTCCTTAACAGCTCTGATCTGCTCCTTGTCCTGAGAAAGGCTGCACTCTCAACATGCCACCTGCGTTTTGTAGTTCACACCCTTTCTCAGACACTCATCAGGGCGGGCCTCTCCCCGCTTCACTCCTCCTATGCGGTCCCCTCTCTGCCTGACTCTCCAGGGTGGTGCCTGGGTCATCTCCAGGGCAGCCTCTGGCAGCCCCTAGATTTTTTTCCCTGCCCTGAAAACAGCCAGTCAGCCGGGGCTCTTCAGCAGGGGTAGGGTGGGGCTGGGGGTCGTGAGCGCTGTGGCTCCTCGGGGAAGGGGCCTGGCTGCTAACACTGCCCTCTCTTCTCGCCCCTTCGTCTCTGGCCCCGGCAGTGCGCAGGACCCTGAAGAGCGGCCTGACTCCAGAAGAAGCGCGGGCCCTGGGCCTGGTGGGCACCTCGGAGCTGCAGCTGTGACCCCCACGGTGCCCTCAGAAGCGTGTCTGCGCCGAGTGCAAGCTCCTGCTCGGGGGGAGCCCCTCCGGTGGGAGGTGCGGAGACTCTAACGCCTGAAGCTTCTGAAGGTGGGGCACGCATGTCTCGGTGTCACCGCCCGGCTTGTGACTCGGATCCCGACGTCCCCTTCCTGTACTTTCTTCATCGTGTCCGCTGTGTGTCTCTTCTTTCCTTGACACCTGGCTTAGTAGTTCCAAAAGCGTGACACCTTTTCTGTGCCAGGGACAGCCCCTTTGCAGGAGCAGATCACTTCACAGTTACCGTGGTCATGAGGCAGTTTGGTTAGGTTCACAGACGGGGTCCCTCCACAACACCAAAACATGCAGATGTCAGCTCCAAAAAAGAAAGCACAGATTGTTTACTGGTTGTGGATTTTAGATGTACTATTAATAAATGTTTATATAATTCATAAATGTACACCCTGTTTCAAATACTAAATAAACAGAGTTTAATGCCGTAACTGGAAACCTTTATTCTCCTGCGTAGAACCTTTAATAGCTCCATAGGCTCGGCTTCTTCTGGATCCACAAAACCTCTTCTCAGGCTCATGAGAAGGACCCTGACTCCGTATGGCCTCCAAGCCCTTTGGATTTCCTTTTGTTAACTGAGTGAGAAACGCTGACGTGTGCTCTTTGTAACTCCAGATTAATTAGGCACGGTCTTCCTGGCAGTACAAGTTAGCAATAACCTCCCATGTATCACCTTGCCCGCATGCTTTGTTTTTGCTCCTTTTTGATGCTGAAGCAAAAACTAGAGTAGTGTTTAAAAAATGTGAATTCTGCAACTCACTCACTGGCCTCTAATGTAAAAATTCATTTTCTCAAAGAATTTATTAAGTCACCAAAAGAAAAATGAAAAGTTGAAGCTTTGTCTGCGGAGAAGTTCAGAATGAGAAGGACTGTCCTTGGTGCTCAAGCGCAGCCATCAGAAGCTCAGGCGTCTAGAGGGGAAGGTGCTGTGAGGGGCTGTCAACACAGAGCCACTCTGAGGGGCCTGAAGCCCTCCACAGAGACCCTCAGCCCCTCACAGGGTGCATGGCTCCCTCTGAAGAACCTCCATCTCCGGAAACAGGGGACACTTAACAATCGCTGTTGCTCAGTCATGTCCGACTCTTTGCGACACCGTGAACTGTAGCCCACCAGGCTCCTCTGTCCATGGGATTCTCTAGGCAAGAATAGTGGAGTGGCCATTTCCTTTTCCATGGGATCCTCCCAACCCAGGAATCAAACCCAGGTCTCCCACACTGCAAGCGGATTCTTTACCGTCTGAGCCACCAGGGAAGCCCAGTATTCAAGGGGGTGGTGTCAAAAGATGGTCAGGTCACCAATTCTACCAGTTTCTCACTTCCAGAACCTCTGTGACCCTGTGTTCCTGATTCTGGGCAGGTGTCCTGTAGAGACAGGATGCGGTCATGTGGTCTGAAGAGCTAAGATAATATATTCACCCAATTGGCCTTTGTGATTTTGACACCCCGTCCCACCCCCCGCAACCTTCTGCCTCTTTACTCTATGGGAGACAAGGAGCTCTTTCAAACAGACATTTGTCAAATAATACATGAGTACCCCAGAGAGCCTAGAACCTGCAAGAGTTAGGTCTGTGTATTCCAGACAACTGAGTTTATTTCATCACTTTATTGAAAAAGATGCATAGGGTATTAATGTTTATTTCCTTATGATTCTAAATAACATGTATTATATTCCACATGTGGTTTAGTGGTTTGTCAAAGCCTCAGCCTGAAATATGAACGTGGAATTTCTGTATCACTGGGGATCGTGATGGGCAAAGAAAAGGAAGATGAATTTTTTTTCCATGCATTTAATGAACAAATACTTTGATGCCCTTCTAGGAGTCCCTGGTGTTCTGCTGAGAGTTACTGCTGTAGAATAAAAGGTCACGTTTGCAAAGAAGTGACTCAATAAATCTAATGTTAATTTTATTTTAGGGATTAAAATATTCTCAGAGGGAGCAAACTAAGGCAGCTAATTTCTTGGTTACAGCTAGGTAAAGAAGGCCTCTTTTTACTGGGATTTGGTTTAGTAGTTTTAGTGAATCAGAGTGATTTTCTTCTGTAGTTCATTTCCTCTCTCCTTGTCACCATTCATTCTGTCTGCCTCAATTGGTGTTTTTAATTCAAGAAGTTAAATATTTCTTAAAGACTTTTGAGAAGCATTAAAGTGAATAGTACTTTGCAGTGTGAGATGTTGCTAATTGTGCTGGTCATCACTATATGTATTTTTGTGCCTATTTCTTAATCTGGGTTGAAATTACAAAACTGCTGGTAAAGAAAGGCAAATACTTTTCTTTTAAAGATACCTGTGTTTTAGTTTCTTTGGAGTCTTGAGGGTTTTTTTCTTTTTCTATTTAAAAATAAACTTATTGAGAAAGTGTAGGGTGGAGGGAAGGGTATACAATGATATACCATGCTTATGGATGGGAAGAATACTATTAAAATAACTATGCTGTTATACTCAGGCAATCTACAGATTCAGTGCAGTCCCTATCAAAATACCAATAGTGTGTTTTCCAGTAGTAGAACAAATAATCCTAAAATTTTATGGAAACACAAATGATACTGAATAGCCAAAATGATCATGAGAAAGAACAAAGTTAGAGGCATCATAGTCCCTGATTTCAAACTATACTGCAAAGCTACAGTCATCAACAGTATGGAACCAGTAAAAAACAGACACATGGATCAATGGAACAGAATAGACAGCCCGCAAATGAACTCACACTTGTATTGTCAATCTGTGACAAAGGAGGCAAGAATATACAATGGGGAAGATATAGCCTCATAAACAGTGTTGGAAAAATGGACAGCTACATGCAAAAGCGTCAGCCTGGCCTACTGTTGCACCGCACACAGAAGTAAACTCAAAATGGGTTAAAGACTTGGACATGAGGCCTGAAACAACAAAGCTTCTAGAACAAAACATAGGCGGTGTGCTCTTTGACATATAGCTCTTAGTTATATATATATATATATATATATATATATATATTTTTTTTTTTTTTTTTTTGCTCAGGCAAAGGAAACAAAAAATAAACTAATGAGACTACATGAAATTCAAAAGCTTTTGCACATTGAGAGAAACTATACACAAAATGAAACGACCACTTACAGCATGGGAGAAGACATTTGCAAACAATATATCTGATGAGGGGTTAATATCCAAAATATCCAAAGAACGTCTACAATTCAATGAAAGGAAAAAAAAAACCTGATTATGAATAGACATTTTTCCAAAGAAAATAAAGAGATGGCCAACAGGCATCTGAAAAGATGCTCAACATCACCAGAGAACTGCGAATCAAAGCTACAATGAAATATCTGGTTATTATAAAACATAAGACAACAAATAACAAGTGTTGGGGAAAATGTGGAAAAGGGAAACCTTGTTGGTGGGGATGCACATTGGTATAGCTTCTGTGGAAAACAGGATATGGGCTCCTCAAAAAAATTAAAAATAGAACTGATATGATCTAGTGATTCCACTCCCGGGCACTCATCTGAAGAAAGCAAAGACACTAATCAGAAAAGATATGTGCACCCCTATTTTTATTGCAGCATTATTTATAATAGCCCAAATTGGAAGCAACCTAAGTGCCCATCGATAGATGAATGAATAAGAAAGATGTGATATCTATGTGCACACACACTGAGTAGTGTGTTAGTCATAAAAAGATGAAACTTGCCATTGTGCCAACAGGGATGGAACTAGAGAGTATTATGGTAAGTAAAATTAGAGAATGACAAAAACTGTGTGATTTTACTTAGGTATGGAATCTAAAAATGAAAACAAACTTAATAAAACACATTCACAGATATAGAGGAAACAGGTGGCTGCTTGAGGGGAGGGTTGGAGGAAGGAGAAATAAGAGAGGGAAATTAAGAGGTACGAACTTCCAGTTATAAAGTAAATGTCACAGCTATGAAATGTACAGAGTGGGAAATATAGCCAATAATTGCATAATATTTTTTTTACAGTGACATATGGTAACGACTTATCATGGTGATATTTTGAAATGTATAGAAACATTGAATGGCTGTATTGTATACCAGGAACTAACGCGAAGTTCAATTATACTTAAACTCCAGGAGAAAGAGGTCAGATTTGTGGTTACCACAGGCAGCAGATGGGGGGAGGCGGAATTGGAGGAAGGCATTCAAAAGCTACACAGTTTCAGTTATAAGATAAGTAAGTGCTAGGGGCGTAATGGACATGGTAAATATGATCAACAGTGCTGAATGTTATATATAAGGTTGTTTAGAGAGTAAATCCTAGACGTTCTTATCACAGAAATACTTTTTCCTGTTTCTTTAATTTTGCATCTACATGAAATGGGTGTTGATTAAACTTACTGTGTAATCATCTCATGATGTATGTAAGTCAAATCATTGGACTGTATACCTTAAACATATACGGGGCTATATGTTAATTATATCTCAGTAAAACTGGAAGAAAAGAAACTCCACCGAGGATGAGCACAGCACGTTACAGATCTGGCATGAGTCCACCAGGAGGTAAGTGGGCACCTCCTGTCCCTGTGTGAGCAGCAGGCTTCTTGGACTGTGACAGGTCCCCGCAGCGCCCGGGCTTTTGCTCTATCAGAAAAAATTCCAGAAAGCTCATTTCCCTTCAGAGACTCCTTGCCCCTTGACAGCTTCTGCCCAGCGGGGCTTTCAACACTGCTCTGCTTTGTGGGAGGGGGTTCCGCTGGGTGACAGTCAGGTACTTCTGGGAAGGGCAGTGGGCTAAGACACAGAAAGTCATCCTTCCCAAAAAATGTCTGAATCAAGTATCCAGTGGAATAATTGTATTTTTGTAAACCCCAAGTTTCAAGTAAGAATCTGAAAGGTTGCTGTACAGAAAGAGATGGCTGCCTGGGGAAGCATTTGGAGCTGCTGTATCCAGCCCCTGAAAAATAAGATGTTCTTTTTTTTATTTTATTTTACTTTACAATACTGTATTGGTTTTGCCATACATCAACATGAATCTGCCACGGGTATACACGTGTTCCCAATCCTGAACCCCCTCTCACCTCCCCCCCCCCCCCATACCATCTCTCTGGGTCATCCCAGTGCACCAGCCCCAAGCATCCAGTATCATGCTGGTTGAGGTCGTTTTGACTGGAGCTCAGCACACATCTGAGTGGTAGACCTGGCTACAGAATTAGAGCAATTCAGTCAACGTCAGAGAGCTTCCTGGCTCAGAAGATTAGCTATGAGATTGGAAGTGGCAATCTTGCTTCTGACAAGACACATCTTTGGGCTTCCCTTGTGGCTCAGATGGTAAAGAATCCACCTGCAATGCAGGAGACTCAGGTTCAATCCCTGGGTTGGGAAGATCTCCTGGAGAAGGGAATGGCAATCCACTTTCATGGACAGAAGATCCTGGTGGGCTCATAGTCCCTGAGGTTGCAAAAAGTTGGACATGACTGAGTGGCTAACACAACACACTTTTCCCCAGTATAAACCATCCTCAGAAGTGCAGTCTCAATAGAGGAAAGTGGGTTCTAATCCAGCAGCCCATCAGCAGGTGGTATAAAAAAAAAGCTTATTTATTTCTCTGTGGAAGAAAAACTTGTCCTGAAACTTGTGAAGGTTATGAAAATTTAAACAACTTCCTAAATTAACATCAGAAAATAGGACATCACTTTTGGGTGAAAGTAAACTTAACAAGCTGTGTTTATAGAAAAATGTTGAAGGTGATTTCCCATTTTTTCAGTGGCAAAAAACATGCTTTGTGAAGATGATAATTAAGGCCTCAGCAGTCTGTTTAGAATCACGTTTAAAGGAAAATAGCGTTTCTCATTAAGTGATTCAGTAAGCATATATTCTATCAATAAAATCCCAACCCTCTGTCTCAAACCTGGGTGGACACAGTCCCAAGCCACCTGTGGGAGCAGGTATGCCTCAGAAGCCCCCAGACATTGAAACACAGACCCTCAAGTGCCGTCTAGAGCTCCGTCTCGCCCAAGAGGTGGCCTCACTTAAAAATGACACAAGTATCGAGTTGGGAATTGGAGCCTTGGCAAAGGTAAGCTGTTTCTCCAGAGGCTTAATCTTGCCCTTACTTCACTGCTTTGTCTTGAGGGATGAGGTCCCTCCCTCTGTTGGCCTGAAACTGTCCTGAGGACTGTTTGGGTTCCTGCTCTGGTGGATCTCCAAGATACTCTTTCTGTTGTGAGAAAAGGAGGTGACTGATTCCCAGAGGAAAAGCAGGTGATCTGAGAAGCGTCACTTCTCGAGTGGGTACTTGCGAGCTCAGGAGCGTGTTCTCAGTCGGGCCCACCTGCTCCCTCGGAGGGCGGAAGAGATGAAGTGCGTTAAGATGCAGGTTGAACATCTACTATTAAAAACAAAAACAAAAACCTGCTCCTTCACCTCCCTCAGCTTTCCACGCTGGAGACACTGGAGAGCCCTAGAGGCTGAGCTGCTTTGGGGCCTTTGTCTACAATGTGGGGGAAAGCCCAGAACCCACACAGGCCACTCTACAGCCAGGACAGCCAGCCCTTTTCCAAGGTATGCAGTAACATGCTGACTCATCCCGGGCTTGCCCTGTGAGCCAGGGGTTGTAAAAAGAATCTTTAAAGTGTGAAGGGATGCTGTATCTTAGAAAAGTATCTGAAGTTGAGTAAATGTCCCTGTTCTTTGTTGAATATGGTGGTGGTGGTGGTTTAATTGCCAAGTTGTTTCCGACTCTTGTGATGCCCTGGACTATAGTCCATCAGGCTCCTCTGTCCATGGGATTCTCCAGGCAAGAATACTGGAATGGGCTGCCATTTGATCTTCCCAACCGAGGGGTCAAACCCGCATCCCCTGCACCGCAAGCAGTTTCTCTACCACTGAGCCACCAGGGAAACTCTTTGTTGAATATAGCATGTTACAAAAGGGCTTTGCAGCAGTTATTCTGAGAACTGTGAAGATAAGCCATGCATAGTCCAAGACAGGGTTGCCCAATAGAACATTCTGATGATGATGGAAATGTTCTATATCTGCCCTATTCAAATGGTAGCCACTAGACATACATGATTACGGAACACTTAAAATGTGACAAGAGCAGAATTCTGAATTTTAAGTTTAATGGCTATCTGTGGCTAGTCACAACTGTCCTGGACATCACAGGTCTGAGAGAACACACCTTGTTATGTGCTTGTTGCTGTTTATTCATTCTACTTAAAGATTTTCATGTGAAATTGTGTATAAAATTGCTTTGGGGTGCTGTTCATCAAGACCTTAAGAACAGTGTTTAAGGAGCTATGTCCATCGCCTGCCTATATGGGGCCTGAGCCTTGTGGGTCCCTGTCCTTGGTGGAGAATTCTGTGATTGATGTTCACTGCCATCCATCAAATACACACTCTTCTCTCCTGACACATCCCACCTGGATGACACACCATCTCCTCGGCAGAGTCCACATCAGGCCTGTGTGTGTGACCCAGGGATATATGCCATGGCTGAGCACACATCTCCAAGAGCCAAGTCCACCCTGTAATAAAGCTTTGCAAAGCACCATTTCAGGTCTTGCATTGTTTTCACCATGGTCCTCACTATTGCCTTCAGGCCTGCTCTCAATAGATATCATCTATGTGAGATGAATTGGTTGGCTGTTGCCAAGTGCTGCATTTACCAGAGTGTGTACTGGTCAAGGCTCAGGTGTTGGGTGCTATAGGAAATGTAGGGATGTGTAACCACAAAGATACCACTTCTGAAACCACAAGGGACACTGATAAACAAGATTTCCGAGTCATAGCCACCATGTGCAAGAGGCAGGCTGGGAGATGTGGTTCAGATGCCAAGACATGGGCATATAAGCAGCAGATTTCACTATGACAGAGTCTTTTGAAAGAGGTGGTCTCTGAGCTGAATGAGGATGTCCTGCCTCTAAAATACAGCAGTGGTTGCATTTTGAGAGTTTAAATGAATATTTAAGCATTTCCACAGCTTTTTATTTTTTCTCATTATTGGGTGATCTGTTTCTGTTGGTCTTTCCTGGATGTAAGTATGTGGCAGCTCCTAATTCAGCACAAAATTGTGAATTAATTCATTTTAAGTGTCATCTACTACTGTTTCACGTGGCTCCACACTAAGCAGCATGGCTCGCAGTGGTAACCCTCTGTCTCAACAACCACTGAGGATACAGAGGAGACAAGGCAAGACACGGTAATGGAGCGAAGTGGTCCCCCGGAGGGGGCTCTCCCTGCAGACTCAGCTTCTCAGATGCTCTGAGGCAGAGACGGACTGGAGCTGGATCTGGGGAGGAAGACGTGAGGCGGCTGGCCAGCACCACAGGTAGGAAACCACAGGTGTAAAGTCACACAAGGGGGAACCACACTGGTATTTTGGAAGGAAAGTGAGTGGGGCAGTAGGCAGAGCCTGGCTCGTGTACAAAGCTAACGGCTAGAAAGATTACAGTCATGTAATCTTTCTGGAGGAAGGGACCAGCCTTTTTCACTTGCGTACTTAATCTTGACAATAACTCCATAATGAAGGCTGGTGTGTTAACCAGAGAATGCTTGGTGGCAAAGACAGAATCCAGTCTGGGTTGGCTTAAGCCAAAGAAGGAAATTCATCATAGCATCCCAGTTTCAATTGGTCCTTACCCAGTGTTGTCAACTCCAGTCAAGGAGGCGGAGTTAACTACAGAAATGCGGCTACTGGGGACGCTGTACATACGTGTCTACTGAACAGAAAAGTTAATATTGTAATCCCTAGAGCAACTGCTAAAACAGAATGCAAAGAAGTATAACTTAAAAATCAACAGCTAAGTTAAAAATGGAATTATTTAAAAATTAAAGGAGTAAAGAACAGGTATAGATAAAATATGATAGATCATAGGTTGGTCGTTGTTGAAACCAGGTGATGGATAGATGGGGATTCATTATACTATTCTATCTTTGTAAATGTTTAAAACTCTCCATGATAAAAAGTTTTAAAAATGGATGTATTTCAAACAGAAACTAAAAGGTCCCTTGGTTCTTCTGTTCCAATCATTGTATACGCTTCACTGGACTGAAAACATTTTTATTCCTTTACACAATGAAAGCAAACCCACCCAGACCCGTTAAGTAGAAAGTTTGATAGCCTGTGAACATTATTGTCATCATTGTGGCTGATTTAAAGTCCTGATGCTTGGAATCTTTCCTCACAATTTTGATTTTGGAGGTCTGGAGGAGACCTGGGCATCTTGTTTTCTGCACCCAACTTCAGCGACAATGATGCATGTCCACATTTGGGGAGGGCAGCTCCAAGAGGTGTTCTGTGGATTACCCTCTGCAAGCTGCCCCTTGTCGTGCCTGTCCTTGGCCTGGGTGCCTCCCTGCTTCAGGATGTGAGCAGTACGACAATGTGGCACTTCATGCACAATCTGAGCCACATCAGCGTGTCATGAAGCATCCTGCTTTCATTCTCATTCTGTGATTCCAGCACAGACTCTTTTCCCTGGGCAATTGATTTATACAAGTGCCTGCTGCTGCTGCTGCTGCTAAGTTGCTTCAGTCGTGTCCGACTCTGTGCAACCCCGGAGATGGCAAGCCCACCAGGCTTCCCTGTCCCTGGGATTCTCCAGGCAAGAACACTGGAGTGGGTTGCCATTTCTTTCTCCAATGCATGAAAGTGAAAAGTGAAAGTGAAGTCGCTCAGTTGTGTCCGACTCCTAGAGACCCCATGGACTGCAGCCTACCAGGCTCCTTTGTCCATGGGATTTACCAGGCAAGAGTACTGGAGTGGGGTGCCATGGCCTTCTCTGATATGAGTGCCTACTGCCATTTTAATTGCTTTAGTTTCAAAACACTGTCATCCTGGTGAGCTTTTCCCCCATGTAATCCTCTTGACCTGTTGTCTGGGGTCTAACCAGGGGTGCTCCCTTCCTCCTTCACCAGGGCCAGCTTCACGTGCATATGATCTGCACAGTCATGCAAGGCCCTTGCACTCAGAAGGTCTTACTTTGGTTTAATGTTCTTTTGCCACTGCCTTGAAATTCCTAGTTTTGTCTCTGAACTTGCGTAAGTCAAGGTATGGTGAGACAAAGGTGTATACACGTGAGCAGGGGAAATACGTGCAGTGTGTTAGTCCCCTGTTCTTACCACCTCTTTCACTTACAGCCTTTGTGATTCCCATGAGAACAGAATTCCAGTGGGCCTACATACATGAAGAGAGGCAGAGTTTAAGGCAAGCTTGTCATGTCCACAGCTGAGAAAGTGAGGACACGAGGCCCCAGAGGTCGCGCTTTCTATCTGAACCAGATTTCATTCAAATACACAGAGGTGGTGATGATGTTCTAAGAAGCATATGTGACTGTGGAACCCATACCTTTCCCTTCCTACTCATGTTCCGTTCCTGTAGTAGCCAACCACTCACACTGAAACGAGGACACGGAAGGAAAGGAAAGCCGAGGGCAGCTCCTGATTTCTCTTTCAGTCCTTCCTCTCTCCCTGGTAAGTTGAGAGAGACTATACGTATCAAAAAGTGAAATAATGGCTGAGCTAGTTTTGTGTGTTGTTTCCACTGTTTTGGTAAGAATGAGACATATATACCTACAACAGGTATGAAATAACTGTGTGATTCTGCTGACTCTGAATATGAATTAAATGCTCTTATAGTGGCATTTAAAATTGGAATAGCCCAAAAGTAGACAGATGAATGATACAATTGTAATAATTTAACACTTTAATTTTTCCTGGAATAGCATCGAGTATCAAACAAAAAAACCTGTAACAAGTTGTGAGAAGAAAGGGAAAACATTTTAGTGCTTTTCATGGTACTGTCTACTGGCTTTTGGAGAAAAGGCCCCACATCCCAGTTCTGCACTGGGCTCTGTATAGGTAGCCAGCCCTGCTCTTAACTGCTCTGCTCCTCCTGAGACAGCCCTCAAACCTCTCCGCGGTGGAACCCGCTTCCGCCCACAAGCCCTCTGGGGACTCCAGCTGACTGTCGCTGGTGTCAAGGGCAGCGTGGCTTTGGTGGCTCCTCTGCTGCCTCATTTGTGAAATCCAGAACTGGGCCAGGACTGATGCAGAAATAATTCAGGGGCTCCGAAAGCACTAGAGGAAGCAAACTCGCCACAGTGGCAAACAACACAACTTCTCAGTCCCCTTCTAGCCTTGACTTCGGGAAGCAGCCAAATGCTGGGCTCTCTCCTCTGGCACTGGCTGGTTCTCCCTCTGATGAGTTCTGGAAGAAAAGTACTTGCAGAAGACTAAAGCTCAGCTATTATCCTTGACACCTGGGTTCCTCTCTACCGTCTTCTGCCACTCCATGAACTGCTGAGCAGTTGTGAGTAGGCAGAGCAGGTGGAAACTCCTGTCAATAGCAACTGATTTCATCAAAACTCTTCATGAAGAGTCCTGGCAAAGCAATGCTTGGGAGGTCTTGTTTTCATGGTACAGTAGAATCACTTCTTAAAAAAAAAACAATGTGAGAAAGATGATTTTGGCAAATGTGCAAATATCACGTCAAAACACTGGAAACAAGAAACTTTATAGAAAACTGATGATGAAAAACTTTATAGAAAATTAAAAATGAGCAAAGCAAGATTTGCTTGTGGGGAAGGATATAAAAAACATAAAAATGTATCTTCAGGATTTTACATGGAACATTATAACCCATCAAATTGTGAGAGTGTTCAATATTCTCTAACAAAAATGAACTGATCTGAGTAAAGGTAATGCAAAAATATTCTAATGTAGTGCTACCTACCCAACAGAACTTTCTGCAATGATAGAAATGTTTCATCGTCTCTGTGGTGTCTAATATAGAATCCATTAGCCACGCAAATATTCCAATGTGGCTAATAAAACTGAGGAATTGAATTCTTAATATGGTTTAAATTTAGCTGCTTTAAAAGTGGCTACCAATTAAACAGCATAGTTCTAATGCCTCCTAGGTCAAAACCAGTGGTTTCTTTGGGGAACCTCTACAATTACTGCTGAGGGGTTGGGGGTTGGGGTAGAAAGAGAAGAAAGCTCTTAACAGATCTACTTAGTTACTTACATAAAACCTTACATTCCTCATATCTCCTAGGAGCAGCAGATGGCGCAACCTGCTGTAATGGGTATGTGGAAGGATTCTTGGGGAGACCTGAATATGACCTTCCAACTCCTGGCTCAGGCCAATGGGAGTAAAAGGCCTAGGATTCTGTCATTTAGATGGGGAGAGGAATCGCTTCTCAGCCTTTTGCTGGGATCAAGTGCAGACAGAGAGAGGACTGTGGTTCCACACACAGACTCTGAGGTTGGGTCCTGCCCAGGGCATCTGTGCACGACATCACCACTGTGGGGCAGGCGAGGAGGCGGAGGGGGCTGCTCATTTCCGGACAGGGTTTCCAGACCCAGAGGAGGATTTAGAGGTGGAAGCGGGACCTGAGGGCCCTTTCTGGCCGCCTGCAGACTGAACAGGCCCTTTCTTTTTGGGGATTATGGTCTTGTTCTTGCTCTTGAACACTTTGCTAGGATCCAGCTTGTTCACAAAGGAGTCGGTCTCTTCAGTGAGGAGGTTTGTGTTGTAGGTGATGGGTTTATACATGTTGAACCATTGCTGTAAGGCAGAGTTGGGAGAGACAGTCACAATTCAAAGGAGACAAGCATGTGCTCATGCTCTTTAGTGGTGTTATAGGGGTAGAGAGCTGGGGAGATGAGGCAGAGAGTAAAAGTTTTCATGAAAACTGCCTCTAAAATCTATCAGCACTTCCTTTGGGTAAAAAGGAAGACACACATTGCTTTATGGGGTCTTTTAACCTCTAAATAGAGCAGGATGAGGATGAAGAATCTGAGTAACTGTGCTTCCTTCTAATGTAGTGAGCCCTGAGCCTGGGATGCTAGGTCCCCAAGGCACAGGGCATAGTGTCCTAACTGTTCTGCCCTCACACCAGCCTCTGCTCCTCGGGTGGACTGGGTAGCATCCTTCCTATGGGGAAAGAGCAGGCCAAGACCAGAGCTGGCTCCGCTGAGGGGAGCCGCCTGCTCTCTTCCCTGCAGGCTTTCCGGGCAGCTGAAGGCAAAGGGCATCGACACTTATTGGTGTTCATTGATAATAACCACCCACTGTGTTGCCTGGATGATGTCATCATCATGTGCCATTTGAGCAAGCGAGGTCCCCTTGACGAATACATACAGGGAACTGAGCCCCTCATCTTTCGCCACCCGGTCAAAAGTTCTCTACACACCTGGTGTTCTCAAAGAAGGCAGCCTATCAGCATTATCTGACATTTGTATGTTTAAAATGGTACCTAGATCTATAGTATAAATGAGGCACATCCATATTTTGAAATACTGCATATCAATGAAAGAGACAGCTCTTTGTATATGGACAGGGAAAGAGCTCCAGTGAGCCATTAAGTGAAAAGAAGGCGCAGAACAATGTGAACAGTGTATCTCACTCGTGACTTAGAGAAAAAGAACCCCAAACTCTATGCGTGTGTGGTTTCTATCCAACAACATGGCTCAGTGAGGGCACAAGAGAAACCAACAGCGGCTGCTGGTGGGGAAGTGGGCGGATGAGGAGCCAGAGAATACGAGACTGTTCTCTGTTCTTGTGTGTGCATGTACTGTGAATCCAAAACCAGCCATCAAACCTAAGCCCTGCCCCTGCCCTAATTCATTAGAAATTAAAACTCCCCAGATGAGTCCGAGGACTAGCCAAGGCTGGGAACCACTTAACTAGATTAGTATAAAGTGCTGTTGTCCACCTGAATTGGAAGCAACTACTTTGCTTATTAGAAATGCAAGTTCCTGGGCATACCCAGATCTGCAGAATCAGATGAGGAGGTTGGGACTCTGCAATTTAGGCATTTCCTCAGAAGATTCTAATACGTTTTGCAGTTTGAGATGACAGGGAGTTCTCCCTTACCTTGGCCTGGGGGCTAATGCCATAGCTGGTGAAGGCGTACTGCCACTGGGGCAGGCCCAGGTGAGTGATGAGCAGGCGATAATAGGCAGTAAAGGTGTCTGTGAGAAAATGCCAGTATAACGCTCTGTCCAGGAACCAGATCTCAGTGTCCTTTGCTAATCCTGAAACAGTAGACAGAAGACAAAAAGGAAGGGATGGCTTGACACTGTTTTCCTTTTATCTATAAAGTCAACATCTACTCATGGTTAAAACAAATGTCAACAGTAGAAGGAATGTAAAAGTTCCCAGTTTTCCCTTCCAACCTCCCAGCTCCATTCTCCAGTGGCTTCTTGGGTATTCTTTTACGAGCTCTTGATCAGTCAGCCAACTGACCTATCGCTGGGCCCTGGCCATCCGTGCACTCAGGCTGCCTAAGCAGCGCTGCTTTCCTGTGTGGACACGATGCTTCCCCGCCCCCAGCAGCTACAGGCTGTGGGCTCAGCCTTCCTGATGGAGAGACACTCCGAGCGGCCCTGGCTTTCTCAGGAGGTCCGGCAGGAATTAGCAGAAACCACCCCTCTCCTGGGACTCCTGCCTGTGCAGTGCTGTGCTGGCTGAGCGGAAGCACTACTGTACCGGCTCCTGCCTCTCGCTTGCTCCTGGCCAGCCATCCTTACCACCATGGAGGTCTCTCCTAGCTCATCTCCTCATCTCATCTCCTCTCTACCGGCTGTGACATCTCCCTAAAGGGCATCCATCCTCCAGTAACTCCCTCTTCTAGTTCTACTCGTGGTCACACTTTCACTTGAATCCTGCCGTATTTGTGCTAAATGACCTTGACACCCCCGTACTTCCATAGAATGTCCAAACTCCTTCACCTGGCTTTCAAAAATTGGCATGAAGGGCTTCTGGCATCATCTCCCCTCATCCACAAGATGAACCAAGTGGCCAGTGAACTAAAATTACCTGTCATTCCCCCCAAATCAGTTGCACTGTCCCATGGCATGGCTTTTACCCATCTCTTTGCATGGATGCCCCCTTTTGCCCCCCCCGCCCCCCATCACCCATATCTCATTCTGACCCATATATTGGGATGCAGCTCAAAGGCTGCTTCACAAAGACCCCTCCAGCAGGAGGCGGTCTCCCCTTCCCCTGGAGGTAAATCCTGGTGTGTCTTCTCACCCCCCAGGCAGAGAGGTACCTGAAGAGGGCTGGACCTTGTCCACCTCCGGGACTGAGCTGCTGTCCAGTGGTGGCCACTGCACAGGAGGCCAGAGCCTTTTCCTCTTAGACTGAGGTCTAGGAATTCAGGGTTTTATTAGTTAGACACCCTTCATAAGAAGTATAAGACAATGCTTTTCCTGGATGCTTTTCTAACATGTGAACCAGCTAGAGGAGTTATAAACAGAGTAACTATTTCTTTCACTTTTTATTCATTTATTATCCTAATCTTATTACTCTGCAGTGACTAACAAATGACAGTACCTTAAAAAGACTCCAGTAATGGGCCTGGAGAGGGGGTGGCTCAGGGAGGCCCTAAGGGGCTTTCTCTTGGCATCTACCCGAGTCCCTGCAGCATCTCAGGGGGTCAGGGAGGAGCATGTCTTCTGTGTGATGGCTGGAGGGCAAGGTCAGCCAAGGCCATTCCCAAGCTACAGAACTGCGCCTGCCATGATCCTTACCTGGTTTCCCTCTTTTGTAGACGAGGCAAACCTTCCCATTCCCGTTGCAAGGGTCCAACTCAAATATCACGCTGCGAGAATCAAAGTGAGGCTTCTCTGGCTGGTTCTCACTGGCTGCAAATCCAGAAGTTAATGGTAATGTTTAAACACACTCAGCTCAAACATACTTATTCATCCAGCTTTGCTAGGATGAAAAGAACAGAGGGGAAAATAAAGCCTATCTCAAATATATTCTTAACCATCATTTTCGAATGTGGATCACATGTGTTGTCCCCTCTAAATGCCCTGGGTCTTGTCCTCGGTCTGAGTCTTCTGTCAGCGCTCCGCTGTTACGATAGACAGTGTCACGGAGTCCAGGGGAAGGTGGCGTGAGGACACCAAAGCGAACTTCCCGGGACACGTGAAGTCAGCACAATCACAACAGTTTCTTCTTCCCCAGATAACTGCTTTCCCCTCCTCTATAGCACTTTATGATCTTTTGATTAGAATCCTGTTTCTTATGTCTAAAGGGTATATTTGCGATGATGACCCTATTAAAGTATTTTGTGTCTGTGCCTTTTGTCAATTATCGACTATACAACATTTGGCAAATTATGCAATGTCTGAGTTCCTTAGATTACTTAGTTTTAAGCAGTGATAAGTTGGACACAACTGAGTGACTGAACTGAACTGAACTGAATGTGTACCTAATAGAGTTTTCGTGAAGACTGTCAGAAATTTTATATAAAGCCCATACTCAATAAATATTAGTTAGTCATTAATTAATAACAGATTTAGTTAAGGACATGAGTCCTAGGGTGGCTCAGAAGGTAAAGAATCTGCCTGCAATGCTGGAGACCCAGGTTCAGTTCCTAGGTTGGGAAGATCCCCTGGAGGAGGAAATGGCAACCCACTCCAGTACTCTTGCCTGGAGAATCCCATGAACAGAGGACCTTGCTGGGCTACAGGCCACGGGGTCAAAAAGAGCTGGACACGACTGAGTGACCAAGCACGCATTAAGCATAATTGTGTGTGTGTGTGTGTGCTCAGTTGTGCCTGACTCTCTGTGATGCTATGGACTATAACCCCCCAAGGTCCTCTGTCCATGGGATTCTCCAGACAAGAGTACTGGAGTGGGTTGCCATTTCCTCCTCCAGGGGATCTTCCCGACCTGGAGATCAAATCCTTGTCTTGCGCATTGGCAGGCAGATTCTTTACCACTGAGCCACGAGGGAAGCCCATATTATAATTATAACATTATAACTAACGCTAAGTCTGGCTTTGTTAGAAATACAAACCTAGAAACCAAATATTATGGTGTAACAGAAAACAGATAAATTCTTAGAAATGCAAGCATCAGAAGCCTCTCCTGCTTCTTTCACTACAGCAGTTACGCAATAAAGATTAGTATTAGTGACTGGGTGGAGAAGGTTTACAAACCTAGGAGAGATTGGATAAAACAGTATATAAGAATAATATTTTTGATTTATACATATACCTAGGTATATGTGTGCACAGTCGCTCAGTCGTAGCCGACTGTTTGCAACCCCATGGACTGTAGCCTGCCAGGCTCCTCTGTCTATGGAATTTTCCAGACAAGAATACTGGATTGGGTTGCCATTTCCTTCTCCCAACCTATGTATGTAATTTTATATAAGTGCATTAGTATTTACATTTTTAACTAAAAGGTTTTTCTTTTTAAAACATGGCTTTCCTCATTTCATATGGTCCTAGACACACATATAGGTATAACATCTAAATTTTTTCAAGATTGTTTATTATATAAAAATTGGATACCATACAGGTTACCTAAATCTTACCTTCTATATAACAGTACCATGTGGAAAGCCCTCTAAGGTTTGCAATTCTAATGTGTTAATGGCTGCCTGTCTGACTGTGGAAGTGGGTGCCCCCTAATTTACCCTGCCAGCCCTCTACTGATAGGCATTCACCCAACATTATTCCACTGCAAATGCTACAGTTATCATCTCCCTACACATCCTTTTGATCAAGTTCTTTTGTTATGTGGACAGATACTCACACAGTAGAATGGACATTGCTAGACTGCTTTTTGAAAAGGCCTTTGCTTTTGAAAGAATTTAGAATGTCTGAAAGGGGTTCAGCATTCTAGGTTGACACTTTTTTCCTCTGAGTATTTTATCTTGTTTCAGTCAACTGAATTTGCTTAAAGAACACTTTCTATTTTTTTATGTATGTTTTTTCCTCTGGTCTAGTATGAGTTTTCTCAACTTTTTAAAATTGGTATATAGTTGATTTATAATGTTAGTTTCAGGTGTATAGTTTTAGATTCTTTCACCATATGTCATTACAGAATACTGATTAGTTTCCTGTGCCGTACAATAGGTCCTTATTAGTTATCTGTTTTATATATAGTAGTGTGTGTCAATCCCAATCTCCCAATTTATCCCTTCCACTCCCCAGTATTTTATCTTGACTGAATTATTTCCAATGAGAAATATGCCATTATCCTTATGTCTTTTCCTTTGTATGGAACTGTCTCTTCCCCTTAACAGCTTTTAAGATTTTCTCTTCATCCCTAAATTTGAGCAATTTGATTATGTTTCTTAACATTATTTCTTCATGTTTCTTATTCCTAGCTTGTTGAGCTTCTTAGATATGGTTTAAGTCTCCATGAAATTTGTATAGTTTTCAGCCGCCATTTCTTGAAATATTATTTGCTGGCCCAATTACAGGGACTCTGTTCAGGGACTCCAGTTACATTACACCATTTGCTGTCCCTCAGTTCACTGATGTTCTTTTCATGAAAAGAATTTTTTAATTTTTCTGTGTTATTTTGGATTGTCTACTGTTAAGTCTTTAAGTTCTCCAGTCTTTTCTTTAGCAATGTCTAAGTTATTGTTAGTCCCATCCAGTGTATTTTTCATCTCAGACACTAGTTTCATCTCTAAAAGATAAGTCTGGATTTGTTTTTTTCCTAATTTCTATGTCTGTACAAGTTTTTGAACATATTGAATATAGTAATGACTGTTTTAAAGTCTGTATCTGCTAATTCTAAATGGTATCTCAAATCTGGATTGGTTTCAACTAATCAATTTTTCTCCTCCTTAGTTATTTTTTTCCTTCTTTTTTGCATGCCTGCTAATCTTTGATTGGATGCCAGAAATTGTTACTTTTCCATTTTGAGTGCTTTATATTTTTATATTTCTAC
This sequence comes from Ovis aries, assembly GCF_016772045.2. NCBI lineage: Eukaryota > Metazoa > Chordata > Mammalia > Artiodactyla > Bovidae > Ovis > Ovis aries. The sequence goes on along the minus strand of NC_056076.1, from coordinate 20,667,134 downwards.
AAATATCATTGAGCTTTGTTCTGTGATAGTTAGTGAAAACAGATACTTTTGGGTTGTAGTATTCGTCAGGCAGAACCCAAGACAGTATTTAACCTAGGGCAATTTTTCCCCCATTCCTGAGGTGGGACCCTTCTGAGTACTCTAGCTGTGTAAGCTGTGAGGCTTTTCAGCCTGGCCGTAGAAACAGGCATTAGGCCTGGTCCTGTGTGAGCACCAGGCGCTGTTCCCGCTCATCACCGGGGGTCTTGTCCCTGGGCCTCGGGCAGGGTCTTCACATGCAGCTGCTCCTCAGTTCTCTGCTGAGCACTGGAGGAGGATCCTCGGCAGTTCTCTATGCAGCTTGTTCCTCCGTGTTACTCAGTCCTGTGAGCTGTCTTCATCCAACTGGGCTCATAGTTCTTCTTAGTTAACAGGTACAACAGGTTCTGCTTGGGTTTCCTTCCCTATGCTGTCGACTGGAAACTTTCAGATAATAAGCTAGGGGTCACCTCATTTGTTTCCCATCTTTCAGAACTCATCATCCTTCCCGGCATGATGCTATCTTGAAATCCATTGTTTTACTTTTTTTTTACATTTGTTTTTGTTTTTTGTTCCAGGTGGGAAGATTGGTTTCTGCTATTTCATCTTGGATGAAATAAAAAATTTAGACTCCAGGCTCCTACCAAGTTTTAGCAGCCCTGACTGATGCTATCTGGGGTTTACCCTCAGGCAAAAAGTTACAAAAACAGGAAAATCATTCAGTGTGATTCCCTTCTGCCATTTGTAGATGCCACTCCAGTTTCTGCTTATATCTGGTTACTCTCTAGTCCTTTTAAGTAATTGTCTTAAAATTTTCCTCGGAGTTTAGAGTATTATTTGCACAAGTTCTGACCTGTTTGAAAGATAGTGTGCCTTATGACCAGAATCATAAGGTCAAACCTACAATGTCCCTGTTCAGTCCCGTTCAGTTCAGTTCAGTCGTGTCCGACTCTTTGTGACCCCATGAATCGCAGCACGCCAGGCCTCCATGTCCATCACCAACTCCGGAGTTCACTCAGACTCACGTCCATTGAGTCAGTGATACCATCCAGCCATCTCATCCTCTGTTGTCCCCTTCTTCTCCTGCCCTCAATCCCTCCCGGCATCAGAGTCTTTTCCAATGAGTCAACTCTTCGCATGAGGTGGCCAAAGTACTGGAGTTTTAGCTTTAGCATCATTCCTGCCAAAGGACACCCAGGGCTGATCTCCCTGTTACTAGTTCTTCGTTGAGTTTTTAGTTTTGTTCTATCTTCATTTGCACATTAGCACATTGTCTTATAGCTTGTGCCTAATAATTTCATCCTTGGGAGTACCAGTGGATCTCCTCCTGTTACATTATTTGTGCTAGTTCTTGTTCATGGTGTTGTGTTTATTTATGTGCCTGGTTCACATTCAGGAGGATTATTTTGGAAAAATTATTTATAAAAACAAAGGAGTCTAAGATAATGTTTTCTGCTTTTAGGGAAGAAGTTTACCTTTATATAAGTTTTATATTGATATATAATTCATCTATCATACCATTTACTCAAAAGTGTACAATTTGATGTGTTTTAGTGTATGTACAGAGCTGTGCATCCATTAACACAGTCAATTTCAGAACATTTCTCTAGAGTGAATATCTGTCTGTGAGTGAATGCCAGGCCCCCTAGGATATTAATACTGGAATCAAATTAGTCCAATTTGGGGATTTAACATTTTCTGGGATGCACGGGTGACTTACACTTTTCAGTCCATGTGAAAAGTGGTTATTTCTGGTTCATTTTGTCTCCTAAGGTACAGCTCTCCCCACCATGCTAACTGAAAGGGTAGGGTAGCTTTTTTGGGTGCTCTAGTTTGTCGATCCTACAACTCCATTTTATTCTCCTAGTCTCACATATGGGTCCAATTCTCAGCCTTTTGTAGCCTCATTGCTTCTTTTGAAAAGGATAGTGTATCCTAGGCAAGAGCAACCCCAAACATTGAGCCTCTTCCCTGGATTTCTGTCTTCTTCTGGGTGTTAATCTAGTGCTACCTCATCATCTTATTAGCTCTTTGATGATTTTTTTATGTTGCCTGACTTTTCAGTTGTTTTCAGCACGAAGGCTGCTCTGAATTACCTATCTGCCTTTACCAGGAGGTCTCGTCATCAGTTTACATATGCTCCTGAAAATAATACATAGGTGAGCTTTGCTTTTTATATCAGTCTGATAGTCTCTGCTTTTTAAAAGGGAAATTAAATTCCAGCACACTTAATATAATGATCAATCTGTTTTATTTTATTCTTCTTAATGTTTTGTTGCCTGTTTTATAATGTTTCCTTTCCCTTTTTCTTACTTTTACTCATATGATTCAACACTACCTTTATTAGGTTAGAGATTCTAAAGTAATCTTTTATTCCTTTAGTGGTTATCTTCCTTTTTGTTATGCCTGCATGACTGGATTCATACAATTCTACCCTTATTTGAAAATAATAGGCCATTGTTTCTCTAACCAAGTGTGGTTAGAGATGGCCCCCAAGAGTCTACTCATTGGTATAGACACCATGTATAACCTCCTCCCCTGAGAGCAGTCAGGATCTGTAACAATCAAGTAATCATCCTCTTGATTAGGTGACATTATGAGACTACTGTAGGAGTAGCTGGTTGAGAAGCAAGCTACCATGTTGTGAATCATGTGGCTAGAATCTAAGGGCAGTCTAGATGAGCTGAGAGTGACCCCGGGCCAACAACCAACTAGAAAACAAGGACAAGTCCCGCAAATGCAAGGAACTGCATAAGGTCAACCACCAGTGAGCTTGGAAGAGGCCCCTATCCTCAGATGGCTTCACAGCACCAGCTGACACCTTGATTTTAGCCTGTTAAGACTCTAAGCAGAGGACTCTGTTAATCTGTAGCTGAATTTTTAACTCATGAAAACTGTTAGATAGGAAATGTGTGGTGTTTCAAGTCAGTAAATTTGTGGTAATCTGTTATATAGGAAAAGAAAACCAAGACACTGAAGACACTCTGTTTCCCCCAAAGTATACTATTTTTTTCCTCCAGTAGGATGAGACCTTCCACTTTCTACTTCCTTTCCTCTTTGTCTTATACCTTCTACTGTAAGGACTTTCTGGAACATTCTTTGTATTAATGCTAGGGCTACTGCAACAAAGTACCACATACTGAAAGGCTGAAACAGCAGAAATTTGTTGTCCCACACCTCTGGAGGCTACAGATCCAAGGTCAAGGTTGGTTTCTTTTGAGGGCTGTGGAGAAGAATCTGTTCTATGTCTCTCCCCTAGTTCCTGGTAGCTTGCTTGCAACTTTTGTTTTTGTGTTTATGCCTTCCTTGGTATGTAAAAGCAGCACTCTGTCTTCATCTTTACATGACTTTCTTATGTACCTTTATCTCCCAATTTCCCCTTTTAAAAGGTTGCCAGTCATACTGGATTAGGGCTCCACCTGACTCCAGTGTGCTTCCCTGGGGGCTCAGAGGGTAAAGCATCTGCCTACAATATGGGAGACCCAGATTCGATCCCGGGGTCGGGAAGATCCCCTGGAGAAGGAAATGGCAACCCATTCCAGTACTCTTGCCTGGAAAATCCCATGGACTGAGAAGCCTGGTAGGCTACAGCCCATGGGGTCACAAAGAGTCGGACATGACTGAGAGACTTCACTTTCACTTTTGACTCCAGTATGACCTTACCTGAACTACTTAAATGTATTAATATAATGACCCTATTTCCAAATAAGGGCACAGTCTGAGGTAGTGCGGTTAGGACTTTAACATATGAATATTTGACACAATTTAGCCCATAACACTCTTATATCTTGCCTTTGTCCTATTTTTTAGGTTTAGCTGAGATAGTACATGTAAACATATTCCAGGCACTAAGTCTCCTCTTTTCCAAGAGTTCTTATGTAAAAGTCGTATACATTTTTGAATTTGGTTTTTGTTCAGTTGCTCAGTTGTGTCTGACTCTTTGTGACCCCATGGACTTCCCTGTCCTTCACCATTTCCCAGAGCTTGCTCAAACTCACGTCCATTGAGTCAGTGATGCCATCCAACCATCTCATCCTCTGTTGTCCACTTCTCCTCCTGACTTCAATCTTTCCCAACGTCAGGTTCTTTTCTATGAGGCAGCTCTCTGCATCAGGTGGCCAAAGTATTGGAGTTCAGCTTTGGCATCAGTCCTTCCAATGAATATTTGGGGTTAATTTCCTTCAGGACTGACTGGTTTGATCTCCGTGCAGTCCAAGTCTCAAGAGTCTTCTCCAAAACCACCGTTAAAAAGCATCAGTTCTTCAGTGCTCAGCCTTCTTTATAGTCCAACTCTCACATCCATAGATGACTACTGGAAAAACCATAGCTTTGACTAGATGGACCTTTGTCAACAATGTCTCTGCTTTTTAATATACTGTCTAGGTTTGTCATAGCTTTTCTTCCAAGGAGCAAGTTATCTTTTAATTTCTTGGCTGCAGTTACCATCTTCAGTGATTTTGGAGCCCAAGAAAATAGTCTGTCACTATTTCCATTGTTTCCCATCTATTTGCCGTGAAGTGATGGGACCAGATGCCATGATCTTAGTTTTTTGAATGTTGAATTTTAAACCAGCTTTTTCACTCTCTGCTTTCACCTTCATCAAGAGGCTCTTTAGTTCCTCTTTGCTTTCTGCTGTAAGGGTGTTGTCATCTCCATATCTGAGGTTATTGATATTTCTCCCAGCAATCTTGATTCCAGCTTGTGCTTCATCCAGCCTAGCATTTCATATGATGCACTCTGCATATAAGTTAAATAAGCGGGGTGACATTATACAGCCTTGATGTACTCCTTTCCCAATTTGGAACCAGTCTGTTGTTCCATGTCTGGTTCTAACTGTTGCTTCCTTGACCTGCATACAGGTTTCTTGGGAGGGAGGTAAGGTGGTCTGCTGGTTAAGGTTATATTCCTGAACAGTAAGATTTAATTTAGTCTTCTTTTTTAAATCTCGACTTACATATTTCTTTATCCAGGCTGGGCTGGGTTGTCATTGCTGTGCTTGGGCTTTCTCCAGCTGCAAGGCACAGACTTCTAGTTGTGGCGGCTTCTACCGTTGTGGAGCACAGGCTCCCGAGCGTGCAGTTCAGTAGCTGTGGCTTGTGGCTCTAGAGCGTGGGCTCAGTAGTTGTGGTGCACAGGCTTAACTGCCCCTTGGCCTGTGGGATCTTCCCTGTCCATGAATCAAACCGGTGTCCCCCGAATTGCAAGTCGGATTCTTAACCACCAGCCCACCAGGGAAGCCCAATCTCTCTCTTTCACAAGAGGTTCACTAACGTCTTGTTTCCTTTCCTCTTTATAGAGCCACATCTAGAGCTCTCCATTCCATTTGTCTTCTGGTTGGAGTATTTATGTTCCTGAAGTTTTACACAAACTTTATGTAAGTTTTACACAAACTTTTAATAATCTGAGAGCTGTATTGGTCTATATATACAGGACTCTTGATTTTCACTCCTTTTCTTTCATCAACCTGTTTATGCTTTTTTACTATCTTTTAGTTTTCAACTGCTGCAGGTAAGAAGACTGATGTCAGTCTGATTATTCTCTCTATATAATTTTTTACTTTTGCCTAGAAGCTTGTGATTTTTTTTTTCTGCATCATGTAATGTCTAGGTTTCTGTTTCCTCCTGAATTCAACTGGAGTCCAGAAGCCCTTTCAATCCGCAGATTGAATAATACAAATTTTGTTTTATTATTGCTTATTATTCCTTTTGCATCTATTCTTTTCCTCTTTTTTGAGTACCTAGAATTCCAATGGAAGGTCACCTGTTGTATTTTCTGTTTCTCTTATCCTTCCACTTTTCCCCTCATTTCTCATTTTAAAATGTATTTTATCTGTGCTTTTAGATATTCTTGCACTTGCTTTTTCAGGCTATTAACTCAGGTCTCAATATTTATATTCTTATTCAACTCATGTAGTCAGTTGATTAATCAAGACTGTTTGATTTTTTTCTGTAGGAATTCTTTGTGCTGTCTTAAATGTCGAAGTGTTCTTGTTCTTGTTTTTATTTAGGTCCTCAGTGTCCTCTAGTGGTGTGACTTCTCTGGTTGTATATTCTAATATTTCTTCCTGATTGTCCTCTTTCTAACTGCTAAGTCTCCTGAGAAGAGTTAGCATTTTTAAATTGAATGAAACAGAGTTGTTGAACTGTATGAAAAAGCATGAACCCAGAAGGTGCCAGAAGCCCAAGTGACTTTTAGCCCCATGAATACGCAGGACAATGTGGTCTCTACCCCTAGGCTCAAGTCCTATGCTGAGGTCCCGTGAGATCATTTCTGTCATCTAGTCTACTGCTGCCTACCTGCCTCAAGGGGAGGGTACACCCATTCCCCTTATTTAACAGCGTCTTTGCCTTTGAGGGAGTAGAGAGCCCCAATACACACACACAAAGCAAATGTGACCTTTTGCACACCCATGAGGATTCCATACATTTCTGAGTGACAGATTCTTCCCAGGGCCCAAAACTTTCAGTCTCAGCCCCTGGATTCCTCCTCCTATCACCCAGCTGTTTGTCCAGTTGAAGGAGAAAGACCATCGTCAGTTCTGCCAGAACTTCGATGCACTCCAAGGCATTAGTACTAGAGATGCTATGGTTATCTATTGAATATTCATTCTCCCTTTTAGAACTCCAGTTCTATTCCAGTTCAATTTGGGGCACTACCACACAGCTAAAAATACCTCCTCAAATTCCCGTGCAGGGATGGACAACCTTCTGACTCTATTCTGGCCAATGGCTATTGGGAGGGGCTTCTGAGAAAACTACTATTTTCCTGACAAAAAGGGAAATATTCTGCCAAGAGACAGTTATTTTGCCCTTTACTCTTCTTTTTCCTGCCTGGAACACAGACTTGAAGCTTGGAGGTAGAACCGACATTCTTCAACCATGAGAATGAAAACCAAACCCCAAGCCTGGTGTGCCAGGAATCCAGAGGAGACTTTATCATCGAGTTTCTCAAGCAACTACACCAGCCTAGTTCCAGATTCTTATTATGAGAAAAATAAACTCCTCTTTAGTTTAAACATTGTAAAGGGGGTCTATTATATGCAGCCAAACACAATTCTGACTGAAGAAGTCCTCACTTATACATAATTGCTTATAGCTTTAGCAGCTATTTGAATTTAAGCCATTTCAATCAGGAGTGGCCAAGAGCCTGAAGGGAGAAAGGAAGCTGCACTTAGATTGCCACGGTCCCTGAAATGTCTCAACACTGAAATGTGGAGTGAAGTTTAATCCATAACATTCATTCACTTACCAGTATTCATTAACTGTCTACTATGCGGCAGGGACTGAAGTGGGTACTGGATACAAAACAAAGACCCCAACCCTGGCATTTTCTTGATGAAAATTTCCTTTTTTGACACAGGCTTTTTTTTTCTAACCTTACTCCCATGGTTCAGAGAAGCCAGGAGTGGGAAGGTTTTGGGTTTAGGGGAATAAGTTAAAATGCTACAATGTGTTTCTATTATTTTCAATATTATAAAATGGAAACAAGCATGTTGATTTGTAATTCAAAGCAGAGGTTCCCCCAGTTACCTTCTTGTATATCGTCCTCCAGGTCTGCCAGAGTTGGTGCGTTAGGAAGTGAGTACATGGAAGACTGGTTGAGTTGAGTCAGTTTTGAGATGTTGTTAATTGCCATGCTGCCCAATGGAATGGTATGTTCTATGGGAATGTTAACAAAAAGAATTACATGGAATAATAAGCTAGTTACCGTGGTCAACAAAAGAGCGTCTGCTTGACTAACTTAAGACCAGTTATTATTTGATCCCAGGGCTGAGAAACTGAATGGAAAGTGGAAAAAAGAGAATCAATGTACTACATGCTCTGAAGCACCAGACTTTTATCTTTTATGCAAAAAAAATAAACAAACAAAAAACAGCTGGGGCCTTGAGTGAAGAGTCCCCACTGCATGTGTTAGGGTGGGGCACTAAAGGAAATTTTAAGAGGGGATTCTCAAAAGGAACTGGGAATTCTAGGGTTGGAGCCTGTTTGAAGATCAAAGGACTGAAAAATATTTTTGCTCCCGCCATCCAGAATGAAGGATTATACTTTCCAAAGTAACAGTTTTAATTATATAACTGACCACTTCTACCCTTCTTGTCGTAAGCTTTCACTGTGGAAACTATCTCCCCCTTGTCATTTTTTTCTAACTCAACGGAGCAAATTTTCTTGAAGGCCTTTTTGCTTGGTTCTAGTTTTCTGTGATTCAGGTGTAGAAAGATGATCTATTTTTCTTATCTGTCATCCAGAATCTTTATAATATGGGTGCTGGGCATGGGGTGGTGCACAAAGGCTTGGACATGTGACTGCTGAAATACTGGAATGACTGAAGGTAATACCACAGCTGGTGTATAGCCTGGAATGTCCAAGAAGACCACTAAGGAGGTGAACATCAGAAGCTGCCTGTGCTAGATTTTTTGTTAATGATTTTGGCCATCCAGTAAAGAATGGGTATGGCAATGGGGATGAGGATAGAAAATAGGTTGGGAGGATTAAGTTAGAAAAAGTACTAATAGTGAATAGGGACCCAGAAAACCTTCATGAAATGTTTCTTTTCTGAAGTAGGCTTCTGAAAGGGTTAGCCTGTCTCTGTGATATGGGCAAGGGAGAATCTGACAGTCTCTCCAGCCTCTGTCCACTCTCTTTTGGTGACACCATGATTTCTAGGCCATCAGAGGTAATGATTCTTAGTTCATGTTAAATGCTTAGGAGTAAGTTATAAAATATGCCTCTGGTCAGCTGAAAGAGAAACAGGAAGGTTTGGAGAGGCAGTGAAGGGAAGGGTCAGTTCTGTAGATCTGCTGGGCGGCAGAAACTACTCATCTCAGTGGCAGCAAGGAGAGGTGCAGGGTGATTCCCAAGGACCAAAGCAGATCTGGGGGTGTGGCCGGAGTCTGGAGATTATAAAGTCCTCTTAAGGACAGGGAAGTCCGTGTCAGGAATGAGCTGTACCCCAGTGGCTAGATCAGGATTCCCCAGCCTGTGAAATGTTGCTGGTGCTTTCACCTGAATGTGCGGCACTGACCTTCATGCCTGCATCATGCCTGCATCTCTTACATGTACCGAGCTGTCAGTTCCCACATCCACAACAGAAGTGTTATCCTGGATGTATTTAATACCAGGATGGTAACCTGTGAACTGAGGCGGCTGATAACAGGCTGCGGAGACGTGAGGGAGAGAGAGGTCAGGGCCCTGAGATCTCCAGCCTGCTGGGAATGAAGGGAGGAGCCCCTCTTATGACCGCCAGAGACTGTCATTGCAGCTCACCCTGAGGAGACTGCTCCAACGCGGACTCCTCCGAGTTATTAAGTTCAAGGTAGCTCAGGATTTTTGTGTATGCTTAATTTTCCCCAACATCTCATGCCAATAGGAAGCCTCTAACTTGAGCTTCCGGTTAGGTACTGGGCAGACTCTGGCACAGGGGCCACAGAGGCGGGGGGTGAAGCAATGATGGCATAGGTTACCGCTGGGAGATGATCACAGCGTCTGGATACTGCACTTCAGGAGAACCCCATACACTGTCCATATTCAGACTCCTGAGTTGTAAAGGCCCCCAGAATTGTTTCCTGTAAGCTCTCAGCCAGGGAAGTACTCCTCCACAGCAAGAAGGCTGACTCACCATCCAGCTTCACATTCCACGTCATGTGGAAGCCGTTGGTCATCAGGTAAAAGTTCTTCAGATCCTCAGGCAGCACACAGTTATTCTTCTAGAACCACAGAGCAGCTGAGTGTTAGGTCAAGGTTGAAGGAGGGTGTAGAGTTACGCCTCAAACCATGTGGGAACTGTATTTCAGATCCCTAAAACTGAGTAATTACCTCTAAAATGCTACTGGAGAGTTATAGGTTGAGATGGCCACAAAGCAGGCTCCTCAACTCATTTCATGTCACTGACACACTGAAACTGCAGCTATATATTGAACAATAATTCCCTCTGAAAGAAACCCAGAAACTAACTGACTCCTGTTACCAAATTGAAAGTCTGTGTGCCCAATGCACAGTGAGGCCCATCAATACTAAAACATTAGAGAAAGATTTATTACAGATTCATTAAGGAGATGGGTGGCTCATGGCCTAAGAATCTCAAAGTTACTAAAAGCTTTCAGCAAGCCCCTTTAAAAGCAAAAGGTGAGGGATGGGCGTGGTGAGTTGCTTCAGACTTCTTGGTGTCCGATCCTTGGTTCCTGAGGTGAGGGCATGATCAGGTAATAATGTCCCTGTAAATTTCTACCAGATGAATGTTATTCTCTCTCCTGACCAGAAAGGGCAAAGTTGCAAGGCACAGCTTTCACCCTCCAAGGTCCCAGTCCTTGGCTAAGCAGAGGCAGATCTCAGCTGGCAGATCCCCGGGGCCAGTTTCCTACTCCGCTGTCATCCTTGAGGGATCCAGGCACCCAACCCAACTGGCCCTCAGTCTTGCCAGGCTGCCCAAATGGAGAGACCAGGTCTCAGACTGTGACCCGGAGAGACGGTCACTGCTAGCAGGTAGCAGAGACAGCATGGGGAAGAGGGTCACCACTGCCTCAAGGCCTGAGCCAAGGTTAGTAGAGGGCCTTACTGAGGGCTCTGGAGCCCTGCAGGACATAGTCCCTAGTCTGTTTCCTGGGCCCTTCAGCTCACCCACTGGCCCTAGGCTGGGTGAGCTGGAGGGCATCCGGAAGGTGGCCCGAATCTGCCTCTTACCTCACTCTCCACCTGATGACCACCATGCTGCTGATTACTGACTGAATTACTTCCCCAGTGGTCCCTCACTGACAGTTAATAGTGGGCAGGGCCTACTGTGGTGCTGACCAATAGCTGAGCAGGACAACTAATGGTCAGTCACTGACAGTTGGTTGTGGGTAGGACCCACTGAGGCACTGAGCAAGGCTGAGCAAGGCCTGCTGCCTAGTAACAGGGTGCAGAGTAATGAGGCCCAGCAATGGCAACCTGCTAAGGGCTGAGCTCATCTGCTCTGTTACATGCCCACTGGGTGAACAAGAAGAAATTTACATTGAAATGGGTATGAGAGGCTGATCACAATCTCACCATAAAATCCACTCTTGGAAGGGTAACACACAACCAGGAGGGAACTCACAACTCCCAGATCCTCCCTGAGCAAAGGGTTTGGACCTTGCATACGGCACCTCAATTTTTAAGACTTCTACGTGAGAGATGGGCCCCCATAAATCTAGCTCTAAAAGCCGGTGGGGCTTGGGTCCAAGAGGCCCACAAGGCCACAGTGAACTAAGAGACAGTTTTTGACAGGCTCCTATGGACTTCCTGTAACAGCAGGATGAGCACAGCCCTTAGCAGGCAGCCATTGCTGTGTCTCATGACTCCACACCCGCAACTAGGCAGCAGCCATCGCTTGGTGCCGCAGGAGGCACCCCCCACCCCAAGCAACCAGCCGTCAATGAGTGACCGTTAGGGAAGTGATTCCAGTAACCTTTCTCACCTTTTGCTTTTCAAGGGGCTTGCTGAAAGCTTTCAGTAACTTTGGGGTCTTAAGGCATCAACCATCCATCTCCTTGTATGAATCTGTAATAAACCGTTCTCTGTTCCAAACTCTAATATTTTAGTATGGCTAGGCCTCACTCCACATCAGGCACACACACTTGGGATTCAGTAACATTACTATGGATATGCCCCCAGGGTCCAGTGCAGAGACAGTGGAACTAAAATGCCCAGTTTCTTCCTTAAAGAAGCCTATTTGCTTATCTTAAAAGCTTTGGCCTGAGGAGCAGGCTTCTAATTTAGCACACATTAAGATGCCAACTGTAATCCTCTCCAGAGACCAGGGAGGCCAGTGGGCACCATACTATCTTCATGCTCTCCTTCTGCCTCACAGATATCTTCTGGAAAGGAGCTTATACACATGTCTGGCACCCCAGGGACTGTGCAGGGGACACACTTGACTGCCTGGCTCGGCTGGCCAACACAGCTTATGTTCCCAGGTCCCAAAGGGCTCTAGTAAACAGGCCATCCCACCAGGGCACAGAGCAGAGGCAGCAGATTGACATACCCAGTATTTTTGTGAAAAGAGGCCTGTTGGAGATCTTAACTGCAGCCTGAGAATCAAGTTTATAATTTAACATCTACAGGCCAACTAAAACCCTCTCCAAAGACTGCAGAGGCCAGTGAGGGCCACCTTTGCACTCTCCCTCTGTCCTGCCCCAGGTCACCAATGTTTCTAGGAAGGAGGCTGTGCAAACCTCTGGTGCTCCAGCTTTTGTGGCTGCTGCTCAGAGGACACATCCCTTGATAACTGGCTGTGGTGAGCAGCAAGGCTTGTGTTCATGGGTTCAACAGGATGGTAGCAAACAAAGAAACAGTTCTTAACCTGCTATCCCCCTAGGGCTCAGTGCAGAGGGAGCAGACAGAATGCCCCTCTCTCAGTCCTCCCCTGAAAGAGGGTATACATGCATATTTTAAGCTACTCTTTGAGTGCCCAGTTTCCAATTAGCCTGCATCAAGGTGCTGAAATTCTCTTCTCTGGGACACTGACAGGTCATATTATACCCTCAACTACTGGGAGCAGCTAAGAGCAAAGTAGGCTGGACATTCAGAAAGGTTTGATAGACAACCAAGAACCAGGGCAGGATTAAAAAGGTTCATCTCTTACATAAGGCCACTCCACTTCTTCAAGACTGGCTGTTGTAGCTAATGCACTGAAATCAACAGAGTGTCAAGAAAAATGAAGAAACAGAGAAATGTGTTCCCAGTGAAAGAATTAGATAAAACCCCAAGAAAAGACCTAATGAAATTAAGATAAGTAATTTAAAGATGCTCATAGACATCAGGGGGACAGTATATGAAGAAAGTGAGAATTTCAACAAAAAGAAAATACTATAAGCAGAAATCACAGAGTTGAAGAATATAATAACTGAGCTGAAAAATTCAATAAAGGCATTCAACAGCAGACTAGATGAAGTAAAATAAAGGGTCAGTGAACTAGAAGACAGGGTACTGGAATTCATCCAATCAGATCAGCTTTTAAAAAAAAAACAAACAGAGAATGAGTGAATAGAGCTTAAGAGATTATGGAACAACATAAAGCTGATCAATACTATACACCTTTATCCAGGATATCAGAAGAAGAGAGAATGGGGCAGAAAGCTTATTTGAAGAAACAGTGGCTGGAAATTTCCCTATAGTGGGGAAGGAAACAGACTACTTGGAAATAGATCCAGGAATACCAGAGAGTTCCAAAAAAGAAGAATCCAAAGAGACATTATAACTAAGTTGTCAAAACTTAACGGAGAACATCTTAAAAGGAGTTAGAGAAAAACAACTTGTTATATACAAGGGAACCCCGTAAAGCTGTCAGGAGATTTCTAGGCAGAAACTTGCAGGCCACAAGATGGTGGCACGATATATTCAATGTGCTAGAAGAGAAAAGAGAATTTGCCAACCAGGAATACTCTACCTGGAAAAGCTGCCCTTCAGAATTTAAGGAGAAATAAAGAAACCATACTCACAGAAAACTAGTCAATCTAATCACACTAGGACCTTAGCCTTGTCTAACTCAATAAAACCAAGCCATGCCTGTGGGGCAACCCAAGACGGGCGGGTCATGGTGGAAAGGTCTGACAGAATGTGGTCCACTGGAGAAGGGAATGGCAAGCCACTTCAGTATTCTTGCCTTGAGAACCCCATGAACAGTATGAAAAGGCAAAATGATAGGATACTGAAAGAGGAACTCCCCAGGTCAGTAGGTGCCCAATATGCTACTGGAGATCAGTGGAGAAATAACTCCAGAAAGAATGAAGGGATGGAGCCAAAGCAAAAACAATACCCAGCTGTGGATGTGACTGGTGATAGAAGCAAGATCCAATGCTGTAAAGAGAAATATTGCATAGGAACCTGGAATGTCAGGTCCATGAATCAAGGCAAATTGGAAGTGGTCAAACAAGAGATGTCAAGGGTGAATGTCGACATTCTAGGAATCAGCAAACTAAAATGGACTGGAATGGGTGAGTTTAACTCAGATGACCATTATATCTACTACTGCAGGCAGGAATCCCTCAGAAGAAATGGAGTAGCCATCATAGTCAACAAAAGAGTCCAAAATGCAGTACTTGGATGCAATCTCAAAAACAACAGAATGATCTCTGTTCGTCTCCAAGGCAAACCATTCAATATCACAGTTATCCAAGTCTATGCCCCAACCAGTAACGCTGAAGAAGCTGAAGTTGAATGGTTTTATGAAGACCTACAAGACCTTTTAGAACTAACACCCAAAAAGATGTCCTTTTCATTCTAGGGGACTGGAATGCTAAAGTAGGAAGTCAAAAAATACCTGGAGTAACAGGCAAATTTGGCCTTGGAATGCGGAATGAAGCAGGGCAAAGACTAATAGAGTTTTGCCAAGAAAATGCACTGGTCATAGCAAACACCCTCTTCCAAAACAAAAGAGAAGACTCTGCACATGGATATCACCATATGGTCAACACCGAAATCAGATTGATTATATTCTTTGCAGCCAAAGATAGAGAAGCTCTATACAGTCAGCAAAAACAAGACCAGGAGCTGACTGTGGCTCAGATCATGAACTCCTTATTACCAAATTCAGACTCAAATTGAAGAAAGTAGGGAAAACTGCTAGACCATTTAGCTATGACCGAAATCAAATCCCTTATGATTATACAGTGGAAGTGAGAAATAGATTTAAGGGCCTATATCTGATAGATAGAGCACCTGATGAACTATGGACAGAGGTTCGTGACATTGTACAGGAGACAGGGATCAAGACCATCCTCAAGAAAAAGAAATGCAAAAAAGCAGAATGGCTGTCTGGGGAGTCCTTACAAATAGCTGTGAAAAGAGGAGAGGCGAAAAGCAAAGGAGAAAAGGAAAGATATAAGCATCTGAATGCAGAGTTCCAAAGAATAGCAAGGACAGATAAGAAAGCCTTCTTCAGCGATCAATGCAAAGAAATAGAGGAAAACAACAGAATGGGAAAGACTAGAGATCTCTTCAAGAAAAGTAGAGATACCAAGGAAACATTTCATGCAAAGATGGGCTCGATAAAGGACAGAAATGGTCTGGACCTAACAGAAGCAGAAGATATTAAGAAGAGGTGGCAAGAATACATGGAAGAACTGTACAAAAAAGATCTCCACGACCCAGATAATCATGATGATGTGATCACTAATCTAGAGCCAGACATCTTGAAATGTGAAGTCAAGTGGGCCTTAGAAAGCATCACTATGAACAAAGCTAGTGGAGGTGATGGAATTCCAGTGGAGCTGTTTCAAATCCTGAAAGATGATGCTGTGAAAGTGCTGCACTCAATATGCCAGCACATTTGGAAAACTCAGCAGTGGCCACAGGACTGGAAAAGGTCAGTTTTTATTCCAATTCCAAAGAAAAGCAATGCCAAAGAATGCTCAAACTACCGCACAATTGCACTCATCTCACATGCTAGTAAAGTAATGCTCAAAATTCTCCAAGCCAGGCTTCAGCAATACGTGAACCGTGAACTTCCTGATGTTCAAGCTGGTTTTAGAAAAGGCAGAGGAACCAGAGATCAAATTGCCAACATCTGCTGGATCACGGAAAAAGCAAGAGAGTTCCAGAAAGCATCTACTTCTGCTTTATTGACTATGCCAAAGCCTTTGACTGTGTGGATCACAATAAACTGTGGAAAATTCTGAAAGAGATGGGAATACAGACCACCTAACCTGCCTCTTGAGAAATCTGTATGCAGGTCAGGAAGCAACGGTTAGAACTGGACATGGAACAACAGACTGGTTCCAAATAGGAAAAGGAGTATGTCAAGGCTGTATATTGTCACCCTGTTTATTTTACTTATATGCAGAGTACCTCATGAGAAACACTGGACTGGAAGAAACACAAGCTGGAATCAAGATTGCTGGGAGAAATATCAATAACCTCAGATATGCAGATGACACCACCCTTATGGCAGAAAGTGAAGAGGAACTAGAGAGCCTCTTGATGAAAGTGAAAGAGGAGAGTGAAAAAGTTGGCTTAAAGCTCAACATTCAGAAAACGAAGATCATGGCATCTGGTCCCATCACTTCATGGGAAATAGATGGGGAAACAGTGGAAACAGTGGCTGACTCTATTTTGGGGGGCTCCAAAATCACTGCAGGTGGTGATTGCAGCCATGAAATTAAAAGACACTTACTCCTTGGAAGAAAAGTTATGACCAACCTAGATAGCATATTCAAGAGCAGAGACATTACTTTGCCGACTAAGGTCCGTCTAGTCAGGTCTATGGTTTTTCTTATGGTCATGTATGGATGTGAGAGTTGGACTGTGAAGAAGGCTGAGCACCAAAGAATTGATGCTTTTGAACTATGGTGTTGGAGAAGACTCTTGAGAGTCCCTTGGACTGCAAGGAGATCCACCCAGTCCATTCTGAAGGAGATCACCCCTGGGATTCCTTTGGAAGGAATGATGCTAAAGCTGAAACTCCAGTACTCTGGCCACCTCATGCGAAGAGTTGACTCATTGGAAAAGACTCTGATGCTGGGAAGGATCAGGGGCAGGAGGAGAAGGGGATGACAGAGGATGAGATGGCTGGATGGCATCACTGACTCAATGAACGTGAGTCTGGGTGAACTCTGGGAGACGGTTATGGACAGGGAGGCCTGGCATGCTGCGATTCATGGGATCACAAAGAGTCGGACACAACCGAGCGACTGAACTGAACTGAAAGTTTTGCATACACGCAAAAGCTGAGGGAGTTCATCACCACTGGACCAGCTTTACAGTGAACACCACCAGCTTTACAGCTTTACAAATTAACATTTGAATGCACAGTTCCAAAGAACAGCAAGCTGCTGTTGCTGTTGAGTCGCTTCAGTCCTGTCTGACTCTGTGCGACCCTATACACGGCAGCCCACCAGGCTCCCCCGTCCCTGGGATTCTCCAGGCAAGAACACTGGAGTGGGTTGCTATTTCCTTCTCCAATGCATGAAAGTGAAAAGTGAAAGTGAAGTCGCTCAGTCGTGTCCGACTCTTAGTGACCCCATGGACTGCAGCCCACCAGGCTCCTCCATCCATGGGATTTTCCAGGCAAGAGTACTGGACTGGGGTGCCACCGAAGAGATAAGAAAGCCTTCCTCAGTGATCAGTGCAAACAAATAGAGGAAAATAATAGAATGGGAAAGACTAGAGATCTCTTCAACATGATTAGAGATACCAAGGGAACATTTCATGCAAAGATGGGCACAATAAAGGACAGAAATGGTATGGACCTAACAGAAGCAGAAGATATTAAGAAGAGGTGGCAAGAATACACAGAAGAACTATATAAAAAAGATCTTCATGACCCAGATAATCACGATGGTGTGATCACTCATCTAGAGCCAGACATCCTGGAATGTGAAGTCAAGTGGGCCTTAGGAAGCATCACTGCAAACAAAGCTAGTGGTGGTGATGGAATTCCAGTGGAGCTGTTTCAAATCCTAAAGTATGATGCTGTGAAAGTGCTGCACTCAATATGTCAGCAAATTTGGAAAACTTAGCAGTGGCCACAGGACTGGAAAAGGTCAGTTTTTATTCCAATCCCAAAGAAAGGCAATGCCAAAGAATGCTCAAACTACCACACAACTGCACTCATCTCACATGCTAGTAAAGTAATGTTCAAAATTCTCCAAGCCAGGCTTCAGCAATACATGAACCATGAACTTCCAGAACTTTAGAAAAGGCAGAGGAACCAGAGATCAAATTGCCAACATCCGATGGATCATGGAAAAAGCAAGAGAGTTCCAGAAAAACATTATTTCTGCTTTATTGACTATGCCAAAGCCTTTGACTGTGTGGATCACAATAAACTGTGGAAAATTCTGCAAAGGATGGGAATACCAGAGCACCTGACCTGCCTCTTGAGAAATCTGTATGCAGGTCAGGAAGCAACAGTTAGAACTGGACATGGAACTACAGACTGCTTCCAAATAGGAAAAGGAGTACGTCAAGGCTGTATATTGTCACCCTGTTTATTTTACTTATATGCAGAGTACATCATGAGAAACGCTGGGCTGGAAGAAGCACAAGCTGGAATCAAGATTGCCAGGAGAAATATCAATAACCTGAGATATGCAGATGAGACCACTCTTATGGCAGAAAATGAAGAACTAGAGAGCCTCTTGATGAAAATGAAAGAGGAGAGTGAAAAAGTAGGCTTAAAGCTCAACATTCAGAAAACTAAGATCATGGCATCCGGTCCCATCAGTTCATGGCAAATAGATGGGGAAACAGTGGAAACAGTGGCTGACTTTATTTGGGGGGCCTCCAAAATCACTGCAGATGGTGACTGCAGTCATGAAATTAAAAGAGGCATACTCATTGGAGGGAAAGTTATGACCAACTTAGACAGCATATTAAAAAGCAGAGACATTGCTTGGCCAACAAAGGTCCATCTAATCAAGGCTATGGTTTTTCCAGTGGTCATGAATGGATGTGAGAGTTGGACTATAAAGAAAGCTGAGCGCCAAAGAATCGCTGCTTTTGAACGGTGGTGTTGGAGAAGACTCTTGAGAGTCCCTTGGACTGCAAGGAGATCCAACCAGTCCATCCTAAAGGAAATCAGTCCTGGGTGTTCATTGGAAGGACTGATATTGAAGCTGAAACTAAAACTTTGGCCACCTGATGCGAAGAGCTGACTCACTTGAAAAGACCCTGATGCTGGGAAAGACTCAGGGCCGGAGGAGAAGGGGACGATAGAGGATGAGATGGTTGGATGGCATCACCAGCTCGATGGACGTGGTTTGGGTAGACTCCATGAGTTGGTGATGGGCAGGGAGGCCTGGTGTGCTGTGGTTCATGGGGTTGAAAAGAGTCAGACATGACTGAGCGACTGAACCGAACTGAACCGAACAACAAATATTAAAGGGTCTTCTTTAAAGTGAAACAAAAGGGTGATAATTGGTAACAGGAAAAATATGACAGTATAAATCTCACAGGCAAAAGGTAAAGTATAGTTAAATTCAGAATAAGGTTGCCATGGCAGTGGGTTAATCACTTAGAGACAACGCGTGAAGTTTAAAAGGCAAAGTAGGAAACCCCCACGGTGACGGCACTGAAGGAGGCGCTTGTGGCACAGAAGCCGCTGCCGACGCGGGAGATGAGCCGCGGGTTCAGTCCCTGGGGCAGGCTGCTCTGGAGGAGCGAATCGCAACCCACTCCAGTAGTTTTGCCTGCAGAGTCCCCATGAACAGAGGAGCCTGGTGGGCTACCGTCCACAGGGTCAAAAAGAGTTGCACACGACTGAAGTGACCGAGCACGCACACAGAGGACACGTTAAAAGTCCTAAAACACACTGTGCTTTAGTAGTGAAAGTAAGTATAACTACAATGATTTGTTAATAGATCCACAAGATGAAAGAATGTAAATTGTGACATCTTTTGAAATGTGTGGTGGGGAAAGTAAAATTGTAAAGCTTTAAAATGCATTCAAAGAAGCAGTGATCAGTTTAGATTGTTACATTTAAATACAAGCCTCATGATGAGCACAAGGCAAAAACCTGTAGCAGACGCAAAGAAGATAAAGAGAATGAGTCTACGCACTGCATTACAGAAAATCATCAAATCACAAAGGAAGAAAGCAAGAGAAGAAAGGAACAAAATACCAAAGAGTTATAAAATAGCTAGAAAACAATGAGCAAAATAGCAGTAAGGCAGTATCTAGCAGCAATTATTTCAAATGTAAATGAAGAAATTCTACAATCAAAAAACAAAGAGTGACTGAATGAATAAGAAGAGGCCAAATTATGGAACTATGTTGTCTACAAGAGATTCACTTCAGATGTAATAACACATAAACTAAAAGTGAATGGATGGATGTAAATGGAAATCAAAGAAAGCTGGGATAGTTATACAAGACCAGAGTCCTACAAGAGACAAAGAAGGACAGTATATAACGATAAAGGGGTCAATCCAACAACAGGATGTAACATTTATAAATATTTATGCCTCCAAGACAGATAAAGCAATATTAGCAGATCTAAAGGGGAAACAGCAACACAAGGAACAATGGATATAAAGACATGTTAGACCAGATGGACATAACATTTATAGAATATTCTATTGAAAATCAGCAGAATCCAGATTCTGCTCAAGTGTACATGGAACAGTCATAACACATCACACGTTAGACCACAAAACTATTAACAAAATTAAGACTGACATCATATTGAGTATCTTTTCTGTCCACAATGGTATGAAACTAGACACAATTATAGGACAGAAATAGGAAAATTCACAAAAATGTGGAATTTAAAAAACACGCCACTGAATACCAATGGTCAAGGAAGAAATCAAAAGAGGAATTTAAAAATATCCTGAGACAAATAAAAATGGAAATTCAATACACTAAATCTTATGGGATGCTGCAAAGGCAGTTCTAGAAGGGAATTAATAGCAGTAAGTGCCTGTATCAGGAGATAGGAAAGTTCTTAAGCAAACAATGCAACTTTACACTTCAAGGAACCAAAGGAAAAAGAATAAACTACGACCAAAACTAGTACAAGCCGCTAGTACCGAGCAACTGGCACTTTCACTTTGACTGGTAGCCTAGTGGTTAAAACCCCACCTTTCAATGCTGGGGATGTGGGTTCAATCCTTGGTCGGGGAACTAAGATCTCACATATGAAATCTTAGCCACTCAGTCATGTCCAACTCCCTGTGACCCCATTGTGTGTAGCCTGCCAGACTCCTCTGTCCATGGACTACTCCAGGCAAGAATACTGGAATGAGCAGCCATTCCTTTCCCAGTCCAGGGATCAGACCTGGGTCTCCTGCATTGACAGGCAGATTTTTTACCATCTGAGCCACTAGGGAAGTCTAAGATCCCACATGCCATGGGGCAACAGTCTGTGCACTGCAACTACTGAGCCCACATGCCTCAACTAGAGAACCCACGTGCGACACGCGGCAACTGCACAGCCCGAGGGCTGCAATGAAAGCTCCCACGTGCCTCAACTAGGACCTGCTGCAGCCAAAAACAAATAAACACTAAAAATAGCATGTGATCACCTCAACAGATGTCAAAAAAGCATTTCACAAAACTAGACATCCATTCATGATTAAAAAACAAAACAAAACAAAAACCTCTCAACATATAGGTAGAGAGGAAACATAAGTTAGCCTACAGGAAACATCATATTGAAGGGTTAAAAGCTGAAAGCTGTTCCACCAAGATCAGGAAGACAAGGATGGCCACTCCTGCTAAGTTTATTCAACACAATATTGCAAATCCTAAGCAGAGAAATTAGGCAATAAAAAGAAACAAAAGGCATCCAAATCAGAAAAGAAGTAACATTACCACTGTTGGCAGATGACATGGTATTACATAGAATCCTAAAGACTCCACCAAAAAACTTTTAGAACTAAGAAATGAATTAAGTAAAGCTGCAGGGTATCAAATCAATATAAAAATTTTGTTGCTTTTCTACACAAGAATAACCACCTATCAGAAAAAGAAATTAAGGAAACCATCTTATTGACAATTGTATCAAAATGAATGAAATACTTAGGGATATGTTTCAGCAAGGAGCTGAAAGACCTGCACACTTAACACCTGCAGGAACGTGGTGTAAGAGAGACCCTACAGTTCTGATGATGTTGTAACAAAGCAGTCACTTCTGGAAATTTCAGAACCATGCTCATAACTTATTTCCTGAAACAAATTATTGGATCAGTGAGAACTGATTAAGGTAAAAAGTATATACTTCTAGAGCATTTAATGCAATGAATTTAATGGTTCTGAAAGTTCTTAAAAAGAAGCACAATAGAATATAAGCAAATATTTCATATGAATAGCAAATCATCCAAAAAAAGCTGTGATTCTTTTCAGGAGTTACTAGGCGCACTCATTAAATTCTAAGCAACTCACACCTCTGCATGCATCTGGCCAGTCTTTTCTAGCCAATCAGACTACTGAGCACAGAAGGATGAGTTTTCCAATTACTTTTCTTTCTTCTTGTCCTGTTTATACAGGCAGAGGGGCAACTTCCAAACTTTCTGCTTACTGGACCCTTTTGAGATGTGATACTGAACACTGCTTGTATCAAGTTTGTTTAGGTCACACTGTCAGTCGATTCCAGGTACCACCCAATGTGTGAAGAAGTTGAGTGTAACAGGATGATCTGAATTTATTTCCCAATTCTGCAACAAGCTGAGTGACCTTGACTGTCAAACTCTGTGAATCCAGGTTTAAGAATAATCTCTAAGATTGAGTCTATAAAAGACTGGAGGTGCACACTGTCTGTGCTTTCTTAGAGAAAAGTGTGCACACAAAATACCTTTCTCCTGATCCATGGCACGCTAGGTACAGGAAGTCAATAGTTATCGGTATTCTGACAAAGTTCTTGCTCCTTCTGTCGTCCCCAAAGGTCAGCATCCAATATGAGATGCTGGTCACCAGCGCCATCTAGTGGTGGACACAGGGAAACTACTTCTCAACCCAGATTCCGTTAAGATCCCAGCTGAGAAGGTCTGGGGGCATTGATCACCTTTAAGTTATGCTGGAGAATTTCAATAGTAGTGATTATAAGACACAGTATTTATTTCACTCAAAAAAGACATTTTGGTATTATTTTATACTAGTATTTTTTAAAATTACTCAAAATTCATAAAAGTAGGAAAAAAAGTGAAATAAAGTGTTTAAAACATCTCAAATACTCACATAAAGATGCAAAATGTCAAGCAGACCAAGTTAAAAAAAACAGTCAACATGCTCTCTCATTTTCATAGAGATCACTGTGACCTCAGCTGTGCCGCCTCCCTGCTGTGGACCTTACCCCCTGGCAGCCCAAGTGGCGGCTCCTGCGGAGCTTCCAGCCCTTCCTTCTGAGTGTGGCTTCTAGTGCGGAAGCCACTTTTATTTTTACTCGGAACATTTTTTAAACATTTTGTTAATAAGTTTATTAATTACATCATTCTTTATTTTAAGAGCGCTTTATCATGTGCAGTGTTATATAGAAGACTGACCTAATTATCATTGCTTTCTCTCTTCATGCTTGGCTGAGTAATTGAAGTCTCCAGGTGCTTCAGTGAGGGCAGATGAAGGAGGAAAACATGAAAGAGCCTGCAGATGTCAACTGATTCCACATGGCAGAGGCTGGGTGTGGGAGGCTATCACACAGCCCCACGTCCAGAGCATGTTCTGTGGACACAGGGCTGAGCTGCAGGGGCATCATGTTTGGGTGGCTCCTATGCCCTGGCCAGCAACTCAGAGATCTTGCCATTTTCATTTCTCTCCTGCACGATGTGGGAAGAGACTGCTCTTCTGCAGGGAGAAATCTCCTCACTTCAGAACGTTCTCTTGCCAGATTTAGGGTCAGTCTCTATTTTAGGGGATGAAAAAGAAGGAAAAGGAGGAAGACTGGCAGAAAGCAAATGGCAGTCAAAGTGTAAGGATGAGAGAGGATCCGAGAGAAAGTCAAGAAGGGAGAATAACTGCTGACCAGTGTGTGAAGTAAGAGTGGCGTCCCCACGGCACTGCAATCTCCCTTTATTCCAGTGATGACTCGGTTACGTAATTCCCAACTTCTGATTTTTTTCTCCACCTCCTGAGGAGGCTATTTACAATCATTTCTTTGAGTGCTGCTCGAAAGTCCACCACAAGCTGTTACTGCTTCATCACCTGGACAGACTGAGCCTCTCTAATGTTTTGGGAGTCATCAGCTTGATTCCTGCAGCCTTCCTGAGCACTGCCTGAGCCCGTCTATGGCCTCCTGCTCACTTGCTGTACTTCTGAGAATCCTGTGCCCCATCATTCCCTGTCTTTCAGAGGCCACTTCACTAGGTGGTGGGGGTGGCCAGGGAGGGAGGATCAGTTCAGCAAAGAGCCACAGCCAGAACATGGAGATCATTGTTTGCATAGGTGCTTATCCGCAGTGGGCACGCTATGAGTCCATGTGCAACAAAAGCAGAGGAAGGGCTGCCCAGGATGGCCACTGATGCGGAGCACTGAGACCTAGCTGGAAACCTCAGGCAGGGAGGACACCTGTGCCTACTGAAACTCTCCTCCGGGAGGAGAGAGCCCGGAAGGGCTGTGGAAGGATGGGCTGAGATCCCCGGAGAACTCTCCGGTGCATTCTCAAACTCCTTCCTAAGGAGACGGGGAAGGCCTGGTTAACTGGAACCGGTTGTCTTGGTGACTGGGGTATCCAAGTTTGGGGACAGAGCTGAGTTGCTGAAGACTCAGAGAGGCAGCCACTCTTTCTCTACACAACCGTCAGTCTCCCTTTCAAAATACATGTAAGGTTGAAAGTTTTATTTTTGTTCCTAGTTTTGAAGAGGTGGGGAAGACCCTCTCAGGCAGCTGCTGGTCTGGACAGAGGAAGGGAGGCACTGGAGAGCGGAAGCGGGGTTTATCTGTCACAGAAGAACTATGGGGGCAGAGTGAGCACTCAGTGTGAGGGACCATGGTGACAAGGTGTTGCAGGCTGCTCTCTCCCATCTGGGATGCTTACAATGCATTCAGAGCAGGGGCATGTGAGGGACACATCTGCAAGAAGGTTCAGAATCCACCCTGAAGACTTTAGAAAAAGTGAGGCTAAAAAGAGAGGGGATGATGTTCTGGCAAACTGTTTGGTCTCCTGGGCCATAGTTTCACCATTAGTAAATTGAATTTTTATCTGGAAATCGAACAGTTTAACCAATCAAGAATTGTGCTGTACTCTGGAACTATGAAATGTCACTGAAATGTTTAAAAACAGAACTCTCCTGACCCTGGGATGCTATGAGAATTAAGTGGCAGACGCCTTCACAGTGCGCAAAAGATGAAAAGCTTGGTGCAGACATTTCACTAACTACCATCATTATAAAAGGCAGGTTGCAGGCAAAGGGAACGTGAATCATGAGACTGCACAGAACCAAGCAGACTGAAACTGTTGTTTAAAGAACAACAACAAAAAAATGGTGAAATGCATTAAAATAAAAAGAGGTTGTCTATTTTTTTTCCTCTAATTTTAGGAGATTGCAGCAGATATAGACAGCCATTTAGGCTTTTTTTTTAACCTTTTCTTCCTACATTTGCAGCAAAGGATCATGAAATATTAGAAGTGGATGAATCTTTCTATAACACTAACTCCAAATAAGACAGCAGAGTAAAAGGATGTGGAACTCACCTCCTCCCACAAGTACATCAAAAATACATCTACAAATGGAACAGTTCTCACAGAACCCCTGCTGAACACTACCAGAAGACCTCAGACCCCTGAGAGGACATGAAAGAGCCCCATGTAACTGGGTAAGAAAAAAGAAAAGAGAAGAGGGAGCAGGATGGGACCTGCACCCCTGGCAGGGGGAGTGTTGAGGGGGAAGAGGAAATGTTCCCACAGGATGAAGCCACTTAAGCAGCAGGGAGAGGAGCTGGGACAGAGAGCGAGCTTCAGAGGCTCAGAGGGGAACCCAGCAATCAGGCTGCGACAGGCTGCACAGAGAAAGGCTTGCAGAGGACTGCACCACTGCCCTGTGCGTCCCAGCCTGAGATGCAGGTCTGCTGGGGTGAGTGGGGCTGGCACTGGAACTTGGGGGGTAGAGAACGGAGGCGGGAAGGGGACTGCTGTTGGCTGTGCAGAGATAGCCTGAAAGGGCTGGAGCGTGGTGTAGCTGCAGCCGGGGGTGTTCACGGAAGAAACCCAGGTGGGCAACAGAAGCAAAGCACCACTGTTAAGTGGAGCATGAAGTGGGGCTCCCGTCTCCAAAAGCTCTTGTGGCCCAGTCACCATCTTGGGGGTGGTGGGAGTAAATGTCAGCAGGTTGCCCACTTGCAGAGGTGGGGCTAAAACCATAGCTGAGCCTCAGAAGCCATGCAACTAGGGAAGCAGGGCTGAAATCTAAGCCTGTGGTTGTGCAAGCCGCAATCTTACACCTCTGCCACTGGCTTTGTAAATTCCGTGCCTGTAGGACCTCAGACTAGACACTGGGTGTGTCCATGGCTGGAACGGGTGTGGCCTCAGCAGTCAAGGGCTTTGGGGGCACGTGCACTTGGGGACTGGGCTGGGCCAGGGTCTGAGCTGCCTTTGCAGCTCCTGCTGTGGTCCAGATGAGTGATGAATGTGGTCCTGGGACCTGACTCTGGTTGATCTGCACTGGTGGTCCTGTGAAAACAATGCCCGGGGGGCACCAGGGCCGGTTGCTGGCATTCCCATTGAGATGGGGCCCAGGGCAGTGCCAGCAACAGAGCACTTTGTAAGGTGGCAGAACAGATGACAGCTGGCACAGCACAGCTCACTCACGGGGTGGGGGTGGGGTGGGGTAGTGGGGCAGCTCCGGCTCTTCTCCCAGTGTGCGTGCCCCCATTCCACCCCCCTCCACCAAAGCCCAGAAATGGGTCTGGGGGCTTCTACTCCAACAGCAAGAGAACAGACTCAGCTCCCACAGGGCAGCACAACCACAGAGCAAGGAGGAAGCCCTGACCAACAACCAGGGCAGGCTCTGGCCGCCACGACACCAGTCACTCCTCCTATCAAAGGGACAGAGGCCAGCATACACTGAGGGAAGAGGCAACAGGAATCAACACCCAAAACAGCTCTCGCATCAAAAAATCTTAAACCTACACAAGCTACAGAGGGATGCTCCTCCACAAAAATAGCCCTCCAAGACCACAACAGATAATTGTTTCTCCTAAACTCACATAGCAAGAGAAATATAAGCAAAATGAAGTAGGGGACCACTCTCGAATAAAAGATCAAGAGAATTCCCCTTGATCTTGAACAAGCAATGAAACAGACCTCTTCATTCTAATAGACAATGAGTTCAAAAAGGAGATAATAAAAATACTGAAGAAGTTAAGGACTATTGCGAGTAATGCAGATTACTGTAAAAGGAAACTAGGAACTATAAGGAGGAGCCAAGAAAAATTACAAAATTCACTCACTGAGACAAAAGCTGAGCTAAAGGCAATGAAAAGCTGAATGAATAATGCATAAGAATGAATAAATGATCTGGGAGATAGAATAATGGAAATCAACCAAGCAGAACAGCAGACAGAAAGCCAAATTTAAAAAAATGAAAGCAGTGTGAGAGGCCTATGGGATAATATGGAGCATGCCAATGTACATAGAATAGGAATCCCAGAAGGAGGAGATAAAGAAAAGGGGATTGAAGATGCATTTGAACAAACTGTGACTGAAAACATCCCAAACATAAAGAAGGAAACAATATCCAGGTACAAGAAGCATAGAGGGTCCCAAACAAGGTAAATGCAAACAGACCTACATCAAGACATATAAAAATGGCCAAAGTTAAAGGGACAATTCTAAAGGCAGCAAGAGAAAAACAAAGAGTTAACAAGTTAACAAAGAGGGAACCCCAATAAGGCTACCGGCTGATTTCTCTACAGAAACAGCTGCAGGCCAAAAGGGAGTGGGGCAAGATATATTCAAAGTCCTGAAAGGGAAAAATCTGCAATCTAGAGTCCTCTGCTCAACAGGATTATCATTTAGAATAGAAAGAGAGATTAAGGATTTTGCAGATAAGCAAAAATTCAAAGAGTATAACAATACTAAACCTATCCTAAATGGAATATTAAAAGATTTTCTCTAAATAGAGAAAGTAGTAAGAATCTAAGGAAAGAGCCAGTACACTGATTTTAAAAATAAATTAAATTTCTGTGAAAGTGATAAAGACAGTGAACAGCAAAATGATGAATATGAAGATGTAAAAGAGGATCAAAATCATAAAACGTGGGAAACAAGAGTAAGAAAATGTAGATCTTTTTTTCCAAGAATGTGTTTGAGTCTGTATAAGTCTAAGGCAAGTAAGTACAAGAAGGAGTTAACAAACTTGAAAACAGGTAACTACAAAGCAAAAACATACAATGCATTCCCCAAAACCAAAGAGAAGAGGACATAAGTGTGAAACAAAAGAAAATCATAAAACTACAAAAGAAAAAACAGAAAGGGACAAAGATATATAAAATCGGGAAAACATAAAATAAAAAAACTTGAAAATAGGGTTTAATATGGCAATAAAAACATATCTCTTAATAACTATCTTAAATGTCAATGGGCTAAATGCTCCAGTCAAAAGACACAGAGTGGCATATTAAATAAAAAAACAATATGCTGTCCACAAGAGACTCACTTTAGGGCAAAGGACAAACACAGACTGAAGTGAGGGGAAGAGAAAAGACATTTCGTGCAAATGGAAATCACAAGAAAGCTACAAGAGGGTCATAAAACTCCTATCAGGCAAAGTAGACTTTAGATCAAAGGCTACAAAGAAAGATAAAGAAAGACACTACATAAAGATAAAAGGATCGATACAGGGATCGGATATTACACTCGTTTACAAATGTGCACCCAACACATGTACTGTACGCTCATGCTCAGTCGTGCCCGACTCCTTGCACACCCAATATGATGCTGCTGCTCAGTCGCCAAGTTGTGTCCGACTCTTCGTGATCCCCTCAGACTGCAGCACACCAGGCTTCTCTGTCTCCCTCACCATCTCCCAGAGTTTGCCCAAGTTCATGTCCAATGAATCAGTGACACCATCCAACCATCTCATCCTCTGTCACCCTCTTCTTCTGCTTTCAATCCTTCCCAGCATCAGGGTCTTTTCGAATGAATCAGCTGTTTGCCTCAGGTGGCCAAAGTATTGGAGCTTCAGCTTCAGCATCAGTCCTCCCAAAAAGCACTCACGGTTGATTTCCTTTAAGATTAACTGTTTTGATCTCCTTGCTGCCCAAGGGACTCTCAAGAGTCTTCTCCAGCACCACAGTTTGAACGCATCAATTCCTCAGTGTTCTGCCTTCTTTACTGTCCAGCTCTCACGTCTGTACATGACCCCTGCAAAGACCATAGCCTTGACTATATGGACCTCTGTCAGCAAAGTGATGTCTTTGCCTTGTCACACAGGGTTGAGGTTTGTCACAGCTTTCCTGCCAAGAAGCAATCATCTTATAATTTCATGGCTATAGTCACCATCTGCAGTAATTTTAGCGCCCAAACGCCCAATATAGAAGCACCCAAATACATAAAAGTACTAACAGATATACAGGGAGAAGTTGATGGGAATACAGTAATAGTATGGGACTTTAACACCCCTCTCACATCAATGGACAGATCTTCGAGACAGAAAATCAACAAGGTAACAGAGATCCTAAGTGACAAAATAGAACAGTTAGATTTAATTTATATTTCCAGGACATTACATTAAAAAAAAACACAGAATACACATTCTTTTCAAGTGCGCATGGAACATTCTCTAGGACTGATCACACCCTAGGGCACAAAAGAAGCTTCAACAAATTTAAGAGTATAGAAATTATTTCAAGTATCTTTTCTGACCACAATGGTATGAAACCAGAACTCAACCACAGAAAAAGAAATGAGAAAAACAATTTATACAGAGACCAAACAATATGCTATTTAAAAACTGACAGGTCAACAATTAAAGAAGAAATTTTAAAAAATACCTTGAAGCAAATGACAATGAAAATACAACTATACAAATTCTATGGGATGCAGCAAAGGCAGTTCTTAGAGGAAATTTCATATCAATATAAGACTTTAAGAAACAAGGAAAATCTCAAACAACCTAATCCACCACCTAAAAGAACTAGTTAAAGAAGAACAAACGAAACTTAAAGTTGGCGGAAGGCAGGAAATAATAAATATCAGAGAGGAAATAGAGACTAAAAAACAATAGAAAAAAATCAATAGAAGCCAAAGAGCTGGTATTCTGAAAGGTTAAACAAAACTGACAAGTATCTGGCCAGGCTCACAAGAAGAAAAGAGAGAAGATTCAAATAGTCAAAATAAGAAATGATACATCAGAAAGACAAAAAGCTATAAGAGAACAATTATATGTCAATTATATGAACACTATATGTCAACAAATTTGGCAACCTAGAAGAAATGGACAACTTTCTAGAAACACACAGCCCACCAAAACTGAATCAAGAGGAAATAGGTAACTTGAACAGACCAATCACTAGAAGTGATATAGAATCTGTAATTAAAAAACAAAAAAACAAACAAAAAAAAACAACTCTCTACAAGAAAGTCCAGGGCCAGATAGTTTCACAGGCGAATTTTACCAAACATGTGAGGAAGAACTTACACAGATATTTCTCAAACTACCAAAAGATCGAAGAGGTAGGAACACTCCAAAGACATTCTAGGAAGTCACCATCACCTGATAACAAAACCAGACAAAGGCAGTACAAAAAGAAGAGAAAATTATACGCCAATATCTTTCATGAATATAAATGTAAAAATACTCAACAAAATATTAGCAAACCAGATTTAGTAATACATAAAAAAGATCATATACCACAACAAAGCTGGGTTCATCCAAGGATTAAATCATACAAGGATGGTTCATCATACGCAAATGAATCAATGTGATGATAAGACAAAAACCACACAGTCATCTCAACAGATGAAAAAAAGCATTCAGTGAAATTAAATATCCATTCATGATAAAAATTCTTACCAAAGGGGGTACGGTGGGAACATATTTCAACATAATAAAAGCTATTTACGACAAACTCACAGCTAGTACGATACTCAACAGTGAAAACCTGAAAGCATTCCCACTAAATTCTGGAAGAAGACAAGGATTCCTATTCTCACTACTTCTAGTCAACACGGTGTAAGTCCTAGCCAGAACAATCAGACAAGGGAAAGAATTAAAATTCAAACTGGCGCTTGCTAAGTCACTTCAGTCATGTCTGACTCTGTGTGCCTCTATGGACTGTAGCCTGCCAGGCTCCTCTGTCCATGGGATTCTCCAGGCTAGAATACTGGAGTGGGTTGCCATACCCTCCTCCAGGAATCTTCCTGACCCAGGGATTGAACCTTCATCTCTCACATCTTGTGCTGGCAGGTGGGTTCTTTACCACTAGTGCCACCTGGGAAGCCCATTTCAAATTGGTAAGAGAGAGATAAAATTGTCATTATATGAAGATGGCATGACACTATATACAGAAAACCCTAAAGACCACACAAAACAAGACTAGAATTGATAAACAAATTCAGCAAGGTAGCAGGACACAGGTATTAGCTGTATTTCTTTAAACAGAAAATGAAATATCAGAAAAGGGAATGTAAACAGTCCCTTTGAAAGTCACATCCAAAAAAAAAAAAAAAAACAAAAAAAACTTAGGTATAACCTCATCAAGAAAGTGAAAGACTTATACGCTGAGAACTACAAATATTAGTGAAGGAAACTGAAGAGGATTCAAAAAACTGGAAAGCTATCCCATACTCTTGGTCTAGAAGAATTAATATGGTTAGAATGGCTATACTACCCAAGCGCAATCCACAGATCCAATCTGATTGCTATCAAATTACCCAAAATGTTTTTCACAGAACAAGAACAAATAGTTCTAAAATTTATATGGAACCATAAAAGATTCAGAATTGCCAAAGCAATCCTAGGGAAAAAGAACAAAGCAAGAGGCATAACCTTTCTAGACTCCAGTTCAGTTCAGCCACTCAGTCGTGTCTGACTCTTTGTGACCCCATGAATTGCAGCACACCAGGCCTCCCTGTCCAACACCAACTCCTGGAGTTCACTCAAACTCATGTCCATCAAGTCGGGGATGCCATCTAGCCATCTCATCCTCTGTCATCCCCTTCTCCTCCTGCCCCCAATCCCTCCCAGCATCAGAGTCTTTTCCAACGAGTCAAGACTTCACATCAGGTGGCCAAAGTACTGGAGTTTCAGCTTTAGCATCAGTCCTTCCAAAGAACACCCAGGACTGATCTCCTTTAGAATGGACTGGTTGGATCTCCTTGCAGTCCAAGGGACTCTCAAGAGTCTTCTCCAACAACCATAGTTCAAAAGCATCAATTCTTCGGTGCTCAGCTTTCTTCACAGTCCAACTCTCACATCCATACATGACCACTGGAAAAACCATAGCCTTGACTAGATGGACCTTTGTTGGCAAAGTAATGTCTCTGCTTTTCAACATGATATATAGGTTGGTAATAACTTTACTTCCAAGGAGTAAGCGTCTTTTAATTTCATGGCTGCAATCACCATCTGCGGTGATTTTGGAGCCCCCAAAAATAAAGTCTGACACTGTTTCCACTGTTTCCCATCTATTTCCCATGAATTGATGGGACCGGATGCCATGATCTTCGTTTTCTGAATGTTGAGCTTTAAGCCAACTTTTTCATTCTCCTCTTTCACTTTCATCAAGAGGCTTTTGAGTTCCTCTTCACTTTCTGCCATAAGGGTGGTGTCATCTGCATATCTGAGGTTATTGATATTTCTCCTGGCAATCTTGATTCCAGCTTGTGCTTCTTCCAGCCCAGCGTTTCTCATGATGTACTCTACATATAAGTTAAATAAGCAGGGTAACAATATACAGCCTTGACGTACTCCTTTTCCTATTTGGAATCAGTCTGTTGTTCCATGTCTAGTTCTAACTGTTGCTTCCTGACCTGCATATAGGTTTCTCAAGAGGCAGGTTAGGTGGTCTGGTATTCCCATCTCTTTCGGAATTTTCCACAGTTTATTGTGATCCACACAGTCAAAGGCTTTGGCATAGTCAATAAAGCAGAAATAGAAGGTTTTCTGGAACTCTCTTCCTTTTTTGATGATCCAGCGGATGTTGGCAATTTGATCTCTGGTTCCTCTGCCTTTTCTAAAACCAGCTTGAACATCTGGAAGTTCACGGTTCACATATTGCTGAAGCCTGGCTTGGAGGATTTTGAACATTACTTTACTAGCATGTGAGATGAGTGCAATTGTGTGGTAGTTTGAGCATTCTTTGGCATTGCCTTTCTTTGGGATTGGAATGAAAACTGACCTTTTCCAGTCCTGTGGCCACTGCTGAGTTTTCCAAATTTGCTGGAATATTGAGTGCAGCAGTTTCACAGCATCATCTTTTAGGATTTGAAATAGCTCAACTGGAATTCCATCACCTCCACTAGCTTTGTTCGTAGTGATGCTTTCTAAGGCCCACTTGACTTCACATTCCAGGATGTCTGGCTCTAGGTGAGGGCCATCATAATCACCATAATGATTATCTGGGTCGTGAAGATCTTTTTTGTACAGTTCTTCTGTGTATTCTTGCCACCTCTTCTTAATGTATTCTGCTTCTGTTATGTCCATACCATTTCTGTACTTTATCGAGCCCATCTTTGCATGAAATGTTCCCTTGGTATCTCTACTTTTCCTGAAGAGATCGGTAGTCTTTCCCATTCTGTTGTTTTCCTCTATTTCTTTGCTTTAGACAATACTAAAAAGCTATAGTAATCAAAGCAGTGTGAGACTGGTATAAAAACAGACAAACATATGGATCAATGGAATAGAATAGAGAGCCCCCAGAAATAAACTGCACACCTATAGATAATTAATCTTTAATAAAGGAGGCAAGAATATAAAATGGGGAAAGATAGTCTCTTCAGCAAGTGGTATTGGAGAAGTGGAACAACCAGCTGCATGTAAATCTGTGAAGTTAGGACACACCCTCAGATCATACACAAAAATAACTCAAAATGGGTTATGACTTAAAACTATAAGACATGACATCACAAAACTCCTAGAAGAGAATATAGGCGAAACATTCTCTGACATAAAACATACCAATGTTTTCTGAGGGATCCCAAGGCAAAAATAAACAAATGAGACCTAATCAAAATTAAAGCTTTTGCATAGCAAAGAAACCATAAACAAAAGGAAAAGACAAGTTAGGTACAAACTGGGAGAAAATATTTGCAAATGCTGAGACTAACAAGGGCTCAATTTCCAAAATATACAAAGAGCTCACACAACTCAATAACTACAACGACAACAAAAACACCCAGGGACTTCCCTGGTGGTCCGGTAGTTAAGAATCTGCCTGCCAATGTACAGGACATAGGCTCAACCCTTGGTCTATGAAGATTCCACATGCCTCAGAGCAACTGGGCCTGTGAACCACAACTACTGAGCCTATGTGCTGCAGTTACTGCAAAACTTCCCCCAACTCAATATGTCTGAAGAAAATGTTCTATTGGCTGTCTCAGTTAGTTAAAAATCTATTTCTCTTGTGCATATCCTTTAGTTCTTCCAGTCTGCTGATGGCTATTTATCCAGCTCTACAACTGTATTCTCCTCAATATCAGCCTAAGCTAAATGGGAACCCCCAAAAGTTGCATTGTCCAGGAGGCAGATTAGTTCTCAGTGTCACTGGATATAAAAAGCAGTCATGGAAGGCATGCTACAAATGAACAAACCATGATATCATAAGTAAAACTGGAACAAATACACCAAGAATTAGAGAATTCTGGGAAATAAGTATAAGACACAGGAAGACTATGCCTGAAAAACTACCTCAATAAATAAGTGGCATAATGACGCAGCTTTAATGGTGTTCCACCCCAGAAAATGCACTCCTGTTCTCTCATCCTCCCATCCTGACCTATGAACCTGGGTTTCTAAGCTAGGAATCTCCTCTTCAGCAGACAGAAAAACTTGAGGTTCTCATTCTCACAGAGTCTCAAGGCAGTTTTCCCTATAGCCCTGACTCAAACCTTTTAAGAATAAGAAGGGATGTAATCCACGAAGTCTACAGGCCTGGCTGGCATAGCCACAGCTGTACCAGCACCATCAGCTAGTAAGAGCTTAACAGTAGATGTTGCTCTGGAATTTAGTTTTCTCTTAGGTACTGTAAGTAAAAATGGGAGCAGAAGCTGAGTGAGTCCATGCTTAGAGCTGAGGTGCTGCTCAGCAGAGGTCATGGAGAGAAACCTTAATTACCAACTACTGATACACCAGTAAAGCCACTGCTCAGCCTTGGGAGGGTGGGAGCTCTTCACAGGGACTGACCATGCCCACATTCCTGGGGGCTGCCCGGCTGGTGAGGGCAAGGCTGCCATAGTGTTGCCCTCCATAGGAGGGGTCGTCTGGTAGAGAGAAAGGGCACGTGCTTAGAGGCAGACAATCCAGGGTCTGCTACTTGGTAGCTATGTGGCCCCGGACAAATTCCTTGACCTCTCTGACCCTCACATTTTTCATTTATTACACAGAGATATCGACACTGATCTTGCCATGG
This sequence comes from Ovis aries, assembly GCF_016772045.2. Lineage (NCBI taxonomy): Eukaryota > Metazoa > Chordata > Mammalia > Artiodactyla > Bovidae > Ovis > Ovis aries. Next base: position 20,632,164 of record NC_056076.1, on the reverse strand, counting down.
TTATTATGAGGATTAAATGAAATAATTTACCTGATATGGCAGCAGCACTCACTCAGTGACAAGGTGACCTTGTGCTCCCTAGTCAGATCCATTTGCTGCTTGCTACTCAGCCACAGTTATTTTCCAAAACGGAAATCTGACTTCTCTACTTAAAACATTTCAGTGGCTTCCCTTGGTAAATGTAAAGAACAAAATCCTGATGGTCTGAGAAGCCCTGCATGTCCTGGTCCTCATCTACCTCCCTCCCTCATTCTCCTGTGCTTTAGCCACACGGACCCCCTTTATGCTTTCAAAAATGTAATCCTTCCTGTCTTGAAGCCTTCACACAGGCTCAAAGCATCTTCTTCGCATATCTCATCTATCTGGTTAACAACTTCTCATAACTTCTTTGGGAAAAATATTCCTCAACCTCCAGACTAGGTCAGGCCTCCTGACAATGCTCCCATAAACTCTCTTTCACAGAGCTTGATCTGCTTTGTAATTATACCTGGGATGACTTATACTATGTCTCAGACAAGATCAAGAGGTAGGAAACTGTGTTCTTTATTGATTACCCCCGAATCTCTAGGACTCAACATCAAGCACAATGCCTGGCCCATTTTAGGAGCTTAAATCTTTTACTGAATAAATGAATGAATGAAAGTTCAGAGGAGGGTTGGAAAGCATTTGCTATTAATCTGGTTAGTACTTCTCTGCAACACTTAACCACGTTCTGCCCAGCATGCTTATGAATATTTAATTCCTTCTTTCCTTGCTGGATTTTCAGCTTTGCTGTGTATATATACAACTTCAAATGTTCCACTGCCTCCTTAAGACAGGCTCAGAGGAGATGCTCCGTGTTGGGGAGATGGCATGGAATGGAAGGGAGCATTAAAAGCCCTGAACAGAAACAGAGAGAAAGATGAACTCTAACTTGAAGGTGGCTTTGGCCTAAGAGAAAGTCTCCTGTCCAGTCTTTCCTTCTCAGGGGCATTGAAGTTGACCGCTCTTTGTTGGGAGGTGAGGATTCAACAGGGTGACACTTACTTGTTCCCATGAAGAAATCATATGACGTTCAGCAGGTGGCTTTTCTATGATGGTCACCTCTGTCACACCTGGGGATGATTCTGGAAGAGGAAGCAGAGAGTAGAGTAGTTGGTCCAATCTCACATATTTCTACCAGAAACGTTGATGAACTGTTGAAGTCTGCTCTAGGAATACCAGATCCCTCTGAGGAGCATTTGTTACCCCTGTAATAAAAGCAGCTGGTCCCTCAAAAGCAGTCGGTCCCATAAGCTAAGATCATGTAGTCTTCTAGTGATAATTATGCCAGTATCCTTTCCACATATCAAAGTTTTCCTCAAGTTTTCAGAAGAGTCAAACCTTGGAATGCAGCAACAACCCAATACACTAGCTAAGAAACCGGGACTCCACCATCATAGTCATGCTTTATGCATTCACGAGCTGTGTGACCTTAGATGACTGCTCACCTCCTTCTGCATTCAGTAAGACAAGAATTACAATAATACCTTCCTCAATAAGTGAAGCAAAAACAGGAATGAAGAAACAGAGAGGAAACAGAGATGAAGATACTTTGGAAAAGTAAAAAGTACCATATACACAATTTTTCTTCTGCCTTCTGTTCAAGGTTCTTTCTAACGTGTTGGGAAGCATGGTACTGTGGTAGAAAACCAGTGAGCTTCAAGCCATTTGACCTGGGGTGAATCCCTGCTATGCCCCTGACTGGTTAGGGTGGAAGACACTGTTTTATCCCTTTAAGGGTGGTCTCATTTGGCACTGTTCCACCAAAACTAAGACAGTAGATAATAAATGCCATTATTCAATTTTACAGCAAGGACACCGAGGTTGAGAGGTTAAACCACAAAGCCAATCCTCTGACTCCAAGTATGGGTCTAGTTGAAAAATGAAGAACATGTTCAAAAGTCACTACTTGCCCCTGGCAGAGCCTGTTAAAGCAATTATCCTATGCAAATGCAGAGTCTGGCTTCAATTAGTCTTGGCAGCCCAGTACTCTACCTACAGTAGGACCGAAGAATACAGAATTCTTGGCCCACAACACAGCTGGTTACGTAGGGATGTCATCTGACTATACTCCCAGTGCAATCTAATGCCTAGGGCTACAAGAGGACACACACATAATGTAAGTACCTGACACTAAGTTTTGCTGAGGCATCCATTTCAAATACATCCATCTTGAATAGACAAATTGCCAGTTGTATGACACAGTTACTAACTAAACAACTAGATGAGGAATGAGGCCACCCCCCACTCACAAAGTTCCCCTTTTAGAAAGCCCTGGGTAACCTGGATAACTGACTACTTGAATGAGCCACCTTTTCCCTTCAGTTGTCCTAATTCCCCCTCTTAAGTTTTAAATCCACCAATAAAGTGTAAACCTGCAAAACCCTAGATACACAACTCTGGGGTCCTAATGAAAGCAAAGACCCAGGTCTGTTCACTCACTCCCGGCTATCTGGCTGTGTGGCTGTGGGCATACCATGTACCCTCCAGGACCTGTGTATAATAAAAAAATTTTTTTCAAGGTTCCCCGATGGTTGCTGCTGAGGTATATCTTCAGTCATAACAAAAACCACAATGTTTGGTCCAACCACTACATCAGCTTCAGTCTGGGAAATGTCTGTGGGGCTCATCCAAGTAGTACAGGCCTAGGTGAGTGCCTCAGGTATTCCTAGCCAACAGCAACACTATCAGTGAGTAGGCTGAGAGAGACACAAACACACCATTCTTCAGCCTGTGACAGACCTACGTGGAAGGGCTACAGGTTCAGACAGAAATGCTGTGATGTAGCACAGATGACAACATACCACTTTTAATCTTTGCACATCTCCAGGACAGGACAACTGGTCAACACACTGGCTTTAAAAACTTTCATATAACAAGTTGCTTAGGAAGTACCCACTGCAGAGACTCTGCTATCCAATACTTCAGCACTGATAAGGAGGAGGTACTGCGGGTGAGGAAGACAGGGACACACAATAAATTCCATTTCTATAATGCTGTATTTCTGGAAACTGGTATAAGTTATCTCACTGACTCAACAATCATGTGAAGCCAGCATCATTACTTTAAAGATAAGGAAACAGGTTCAGTGATATTACATTAATTATTTCACAGAACTAAATCTCTGACCACAGGTGCAGGTACCAAGCCTAATGTTTTCTCTACTGTATTGCCTTAGTAGTTAATTCCAACATGAGGGAAAGTTTTCTTCACACCACCAAGCAATGCTGACACCAGCTGAGTGTTTTACAATTCAACTCAATCCTGACTCTACCAGGAGAAAGCCTCAGATCCTACAGGTTAAGAGCTCATTCCCACAAGCCTGCCCTTACTTCAGATGCTAACTGCAGGTCCAGGCTGTTATCTGTGCTTCTGACGGACTGGCTATAAATCAGGAGTTCCTATGATCCTTCCCTTAGGTTTGATGAGTCTGATACAAGCGCTCACAGAACTCAGGAAACCCATTTACTCACTGGAATATTGGTTTATTTTAAAGGATATTACAGATCAACAGGGAGATAAGATGTGTAGGGCTGGGTCCTGAACAAAGGGGCTTCTGTCCTTGTCGAGTTTCGGGCCTGGCACAGTGGCATGAGGAAGTGTCTGGTTAACCAGACTGGAAACTCCCTGCACTATTTTGGTTTTTTATGCAGGCTTCATTACACAGGCATGCTTGACTAAATAACTAGCCATTGGCAAATGACTCAACCTCCAGACTCTCTCCCCTCCATGTAAATCAGGTGGGGGAGTGAAAGTTCCAACCCTTTAATCCTGGTTGGTTCCCTTGGGAACTGGCCCCATCTTTAGGTTACCCAAGGGCTTTCCAGTCACCTCACTAACAAAAGGCACCTTCTTTTATCACTTAGGAAATTCTAGGGGTTTTAGGAACTCTGTGCCTGAAACAGTGACAAAGTCTAAATATATATTTATTATAAATCATAATAACACAGATAACCAAAAAATCATGAGGATATTTAGAAATAATAGCAATAACAAGTTGTGTATGGTTTATTATTAATAACATGTGACATGAGAAGTAGTATCTGACTCAGTTCAGATGCTCAGTTGTGTCTGACTCTGCTTCCCTGTCCATCACCAACTTCTGGAGCTTGCTCAACTCATGTTCATTGAGTCGGTGATGCCATCCAACCATCTCATCCTCTGTCATTCCCTTCTCCTCCTGCCTTCATTCTTTCCAAGCATCAGGGTCTTTTCCAATGAGTCAGTTCTTCGCATCAGGTGACCAAAGTATTGGAGCTTCAGCTTCAGCATCAGTCCTTCCAATGAATATTCAGGAATGACTTCCTTTAGGATTGACTAGTTTGATCTCCTTGCTGTCCAAGGGACTTTTAAGAATCTTATCCAACACCACAGTTAAAAAGCATCAATTCTTTGGCGCTCAGCTTTCTTTTTGGTCCAACTCTCACATCCACATATGACTATAGCTTTGACTATACACACCTTTGTCAGTAATGTCTCTGCTTTTTAATATGCTGTTGTCTTTTAATTTCAAGGGTGCACACTGTTTATAATAGCCAGGACATGGAAGCAACCTAGATGTCCATCAGCAGATGAATGGATAAGAAAGCTGTGGTACATATACACTATGGAGTATTACTCAGCCATTAAAAAGAATACATTTGAATCAGTTCTAATGAGGTGGATGAAACTGGAGCTGATTATACAGAGTGAAGTAAGCCAGAAAGAAAAATACCAATACAGTATACTAACGCATATATATGGAATTTAGAAAGATGGTAACGATAACCCTGTATGCGAGACAGCAAAAGAGACACAGATGTATAGAACAGTCTTTTGGACTCTGTGGGAGAGGGAAAGGGTGGGATGATTTGGGAGAATGGCATTGAAACATGTATAATATCATATAAGAAACAAATCGCCAGTCTAGGTTCGATACAGGATACTGGATGCTTGGGGCTGGTGCACTGGGATGACCCAGAGGGATGGTATGGGGAGGGAGGAGGGAGGGGGGTTCAGGATTGGGGACACATGTACACCCGTGGCGGATTCATGTTGATGTATGGCAAAACCAATACAATATTGTAAAGTTAAAAAAAAAAAAAATTTGAAGGCTGCAGTCACCATCTGCAGTGATTTTGGAGCCTAGGAAAATGAAGTCCCTCACTGTTTCCATTGTTTCCCCATCTGTTTGCCATGAAGTGATAGGACCAGATGCCATGATTTTAGTTTTTTGAATGTTGAGTTTTAATCCAGCCTTTTCACTCTCCTCTTTTACTTTCATCAAGAGGCTTTTTAGTTCCTCTTCACTTTATGCCATAAGGGTGGTGTCATCTGAAGAGCCCCCAAGATGATAGCTAACAGTGAATGACGTTGGATTCGTGATCTCCAAAGAAGAAGATTTAGCTTCAGGATCAGGTACCAGGCTTGATCACTCAAAGCTTTTGTGTGGCAGAAGTTTTATTATAGTGTAAAAGGACAGAAAAAGCTTCTGACAGACATCAGAAGGGGTAGAGAGAGAGTGTTTCACTTGCTACTCTTATCAAGGCCTTATATACTTTTATCAGACCCATTCCCACAACATACATTTTAGAAGAACAAGATTAGAACTAACAATAGAAAGGTCTTACCAGATCCATTCCCACAACATACATCTTAAGGTAAGATGAGTCAGAAGGTTCTTGTTAAGAAGAAGAAAAATGTCCTTGAGCACGATGCATTGTTATTATATAATCATTAGCACAGAGCTTATGGAGAAACATACCCTTGAGCAAGATGAATTTTGTTGTGTAATCATTAGCTCTGGACTTAAAGAAAATAATGTCTTATGTGACTAAGACAAAACAATGCAGAAAAAAAAAGTTTGTCCTTTTCTCCTCGAGAGCCCTAGACCCCTTTCTCCTTCTTGAGGGCCCTGGACCCCTTCCTCCTTGAGGGCCCTGGACTCCTTATCAACCTACATAAGAATTAACTCTTTCATTACCCCCTTCTTTGTCTAGGAGAACATGGCTGCCAAGGGAAAAGGGGTGTTGCTCTCATTCTGTAGCTACTTCCTGCTGGCCAGGGGCACGGGCCCTAAATTGTTCTGGCAGCATATTTGCCTTACCCTCATATTGAGGGTCTCTGATCCAGGGACAGTATAGTTGGAGGAGGTTGTGGCATTCATAGGAGCTTAACAACCATCTGTAACATAAAGGCTTTCAGACTGTTAGAAACAAACCCCATTATACAGTTACCAATGTAAGGCAAAAGAGTCATTAAACCAAGTTAAAATGTAATCAAAATTAAAAGTCACAGTATGTTCATAGTTAAGGTACAATGTGTTATCCCAGTCCATTTTAGGATTGTTAGATGTCATCAGATCAAGAAGAGGTGTCACATAGGATTGTTGCTGGTGAAGGAATTCCCAGAGTTGAAGACAGCCCTTTCCTTGAAGCACAGAAACCCACCATGGGAAGCTTTCAACTAATGAAAAAGGGAGTGCTCCACAGACCCAGCAATCAGACAGAGCCAATTCTACTCTCCCGCCTTTGTGACCAATGACAAGCATTTATGAGCTGCCTGGCTGGAATAATCCATATGGCAGAGGATGAAAGGAAATACTGAATGAAGAAAGCCAGGTCTTCAGACACAGCATAGTTTGCTCTAGATACCTGTGGCATGCCACGGGTGAATACTTTCTGTGGTAACTTACTCCAAAGTTGGGTGCTATCACTCTCTTCCTTCTCTGCCACCCATATCAGTTCCCTATTGAGAAGTGAAGTCTATTTCTCTGCTTCTGTGAAGAGAGGTTAACAGGGGTTAGTCTGTGACTTCCTTGACCAATAAAATATGGCAAAGAGACACCATGCAAGTTTTGGACTTCAAGACGGCTGGCAGTCCCCGTTTCCTCTCTTTCTGCTCTGAGCCATCACAAACTGAATCCAAGATACTCTTCTGGACAAAGAGGCCATGCTGGGGAGCCTTGAGGGGCCAGATATGTGAGTGCTGAAGCCATATCGGACTTCCAGTCGAGTTGAGCCAGAAGGTAATTCTAGTCCTAGCTGCAATCTCATTGCAAACGTCCGAGATGCAAAATGCAGACAGTCCCACCTAAGCCCAGTCAGCCCACAGGACTGGGAGAGAGACTAAATTGCTGTTTCAACCCACTGTTTGGGGGTAGTTTGTTACCCAGCAATAAATAACTGACTCACTCCCTAGTAGAAAACAGTTTCTGAGTCAACAATCTCAGATATTTAATGAGGACCTGGCATGTCCTCAGCTTGGGAAAAATTTCTGCCAGAGATTAGGAATTTAAGGAGATACTGTCTCAAGAAACTCATTGCCTGGTTAGACAAACATGAATCAACAGTGAAAACTTCAAGATAATAATATGTATTACATATTAAATTGGGTAATATATTGACCCTGTGGGTCACTGAAATTAGGTTGGAGGGAGGAAGATAAAGACTGAAAAAGTGATGGAAATGTCATAAACTATGCATAACTAACCTGGGCTGTGAAGGATGACATGGCCGTTCCGGCAGACTGGCTTCATTAATACCTACTCCTGCTCCTTCCTCATGCGCTTTCCTGTATTATATTGACCAGCTGGCTAAAGACTACATTTCCCAGATTCCACTGCAGCTAGGCGCCTGCTGGAGGCCATGCTTTCTGCAGGGAAACCCGCTGGCATAAAACCTGGAAGGAGAGAAGGAGCAGGTGAGGTAGAGGGGTAAGTAGGGTGATGGGCTCTTTTTACAAGCATAGTTGCAAAGGTATTTTGATCTCATGGGGTTGAGAGTTGTAGTGTGGCAGAAGCAGCAGCAATTTCTCAATTCTACAGCTTCCTAGCTGCAGGTATGTCCCATTTAGCATCCTTTTCACAGTTTGGTTGGTTCTCAGCCTAGAATCTGCTCTGTTTAATCTCCCAATTATTTTATGGGCTAATACCTCTCAAGTCCTTCCTGCCTTAACTAGCTACAGTGTCTTTCCAGCCTTTAACAAGCTATGTATTCTATGGTCTGCCACTAAAAATCCTGATTGATAGACAGAGTTTGCATCTGTGGGTTCACCTTCAGGACAAATGAATGTGTGCAGATCAGACGAAATGGTCATTAATATGACTTAAAAATTGTGGCCACAGAGCCAGACAAAAAGTAGTAGAGGTTTTGGAACCCAAGATTCCAAAGACATTAAAGTTCTTTACAGACAGAAAAGAAAACTTAAGACTATAAGATTATTCAAAGAGAACAAGAGTTTATTACACAAATCAAAGAATTACATAAAGATAATACATCAGATAATACATGGAGATCAGCCCTGGGATTTCTTTGGAAGGAATGATGCTAAAGCTGAAACTCCAGTACTTTGGCCACCTCATGAAAAGAGTTGACTCATTGGAAAAGACTCTGATGCAGAGGGATTGGGGGCAGGAGGAGAAGGGGATGACAGAGGATAAGATGGCTGGATGGCATCACTGACTCGATGGATGTGAGTTTGAGTGAACTCCAGAAGTTGGTGATGGACACGGAGGCCTGGCATGCTGTGATTCATGGGGTCGCAAAGAGTCAGACACAACTGAGTGACTGAACTGAACTGAATACATGAAGCTAGGGCTTCAAGGTGAGGCACCTGGAGGGCTTGAGTGGTGGGTGGGTAGAGTGGAGTAGACTGTACATGGCCAACCTGAGGTTCTTTAGAAGGACCAGCTTGAAGGGTTCATCTCTGGTTGATGCTGGGAATCTGGCTTCTGCATGTATTCTACATTGAGAAGGCTGTTTTCCCAATCTGCCTAAATCACTAAAAATCTGCGTTCCTTTTGAGAGTCAAAAATTTGCATGGTGTCATGGGCAAAGCTCATTAACAATTCTCAGGAAATAAAAATAGAATCTGGATAATAAGATAAACTCTAACATTTTTTTTTCCCTTTGGCCTTGGTCTAGTTTCATTTGCTTATAGGATACCATGAGCAGAGACCTCGTACCTGGCGCTTCAGACCATAGTTCCTCTTGCAAGGTAACTACACCTAACACTTTAGCTTGCCTCACACATCAGGTTCGGGTTTTGGTAAGTTCTAAGGGAAAAGAATTCCAGTTGAGCTATTTCAAATCCTGGAAGATGATGCTGTGAAAATGCTGCACTCGATATGCCAGCAAATTTGGAAAACTCAGCAGTGGCCACAGGACTGGAAAAGGTCAGTTTTCATTCCAATCCCAAAGAAAGGCAATGCCAAAGAATGCTCAAACTACTGCACAATTGCACTCATCTCACAGGCTAGTAAAGTAATGCTCAAAATTCTCCAAGCCAGGCTTCAGCAATAAGTGAACTTCCAGATGTTCAAGCTGGTTTTAGAAAAAACAGAGGAACCAGAGATCAAATTGCCAATATCCAATGGATCATGGAAAAAGCAAGAGAGTTCCAGAAAAACATCTATTTCTGCTTTATTGACTATGCCAAAGCCTTTGTGTGGATCATAATACACTGTGGAAAATTCTGAAAGAGATGGGAATACAGACCACCTGACCTGCCTCTTGAGAACTCTGTATGCAGGTCAGGAAGCAACAGTTAGAACTGGACATGGAACAACAGATTGGTCCCAAATAAGAAAAGGTGTACGTCAGGCTGTATATTGTCACCCTGCTTATTTAACTTATATGCAGAGTACATCATGAGAAATGCTGGGCTGGAAGAAGCACAAGCTGGAATCAAGATTGCCAGGAGAAATATCAATCACCTCAGATATGCAGATGACACCACCCTTATGGCAGAAAGTGAAGAGGAACACAAAAGCCTCTTGATGAAAGAGGAGAGTGAAAAGTTGGCTTAAAGCTCAACATTCAGAAAATGAAGATCATGGCATCTGGTCCCATCACTTCATGGGAAATAGATGGGGAAACAGCGGAAACAGTGTCAGACTTTATTTTTGGGGGGCTCCAAAATCACTGCAGATGATGATTGCAACCATGAAATTAAAACACACTTACTCCTTGGAAGGAAAGTTATTACCAACCTAGATAGCATATTGAAAAGCAGAGACATTACTTTGCCAACAAAGGTCCATCTAGTCAAGGCTATGGTTTTTTCAGTGGTCACGTATGGATGTGAAAGTGGGACTGTGAAGAAAGCTGAGTGCTGAAGAATTGATGCTTTTGAACTGTGGTGTTGGAGAAGACTCTTGAGAGTCCCTTGGACTGCAAGGAGATCCAATCAGTCCATTCTAAAGGAGATCAGTCCTGGGTGTTCTTTGGAAGGACTGATGCTAAAGCTGAAACTCCAATACTTTGGCCACCTGATGCGAAGTCTTGACTCACTGGAAAAGACTCTGATGCTGGGAGGGATTGAGGGCAGGAGGAGAAGGGGATGACAGAGGATGAGATGGCTAGATGGCATCACCAACTTGATGGACATGAGTTTGGGTGAACTCCAGGAAGTGGTGATGGACAGGGAGGCCTGGGGTGCTGCGATTCATAGGGTCACAAGGAGTCGGACATGAGTGAGCGACTGAACTGAACTGAACTGAAGGGAACAGAGTAGTTATCCCCTGGAAAGTCGATTCAAGTTCAGGCTATGCTTTTAGACAACCCAGTGGTTACCTTAAAACCTATCACACACTAAATCCTGCCACCCTGCTACAGGACTGGGGTTCCTGGAGCATGATCATATAGAAACCATAGACATGATCTATTCCAGTTGCCCCAACTGAGAAAGTTAGCCTCTCAGAGATGGGAGCAGTTTTATGAGAAGAGAGAAAAGTCTGGTGGATATGCAGTAACTTCTCAGACCCAAGTCACAGAAGTGAGAAGCTACCCACTGAGGCTCCTGCCCCCAAAGAAGAGTTGACAGTCCTCACCTGAGCCTTTTAGCATGGGACAGGGAAAATCCTACATGTTTTCACAGATTCCCAGTATGCATATGCCATCCTACCCACACATGGGGCTATTTGGATGGAAGGAGGTATGCTTACTGCAGAGAATAAACTTGTGAAATGTGGCTTAAGCATACTGAAGTTCTTAAGAGTACAGCTTCCAAAAGGGATGGCAGTGATTCATTGCAGGCCTCATACAAAGGGAATACAGAGGTAAAAAAGGGAAACAAAGTGAATACAACTGCCGAAAGGGTGGCCCAGAACCTGCAACTTGGCAACCACCGCTCATACCTCAAAGGCAAGATCCATCCAATCATTCCCCAATCTACAGAAAGGAAGAATTAGATAAAAACTGAAAACTGGGCTCCAGTAGAGATCGAGAGGACCATGGTGGCTAGCTAATGAACACAGGCAACACTTCTTTTCCAAACCACAGCTTGTCAAGCCATCAGGAAGGTTCATCAAGACTCACCACAGGAGGGAGGCCCTAAATAATTGGTCAGTTGAGCTCACGGTTAACTCCAGGCATGGAAACTATAATCAAATGGATAGATGAGACATGCCCATCTGCACAATGAACACAGCTCCCCAGACCAGACCCTCCAGAGGCCCCTAGATAAGGGCCATTCAGACCAGAGGGACATATCCTGGAGAAGACTGGCAGATTGATTTCACCATCATGGCAAGAGTACTGGGCATTTTCAGGGATCTCCTGGCCCTAGAAAACACAGTTTCTGGGTGGAAAGAAGCATTTCCTGCTAGAACTGAAATGACAGCTGAAGTGGCTAAGGCATTACTAAAAGATATAGTCCCCAGGTTGGGGCTCCCAGGATCCCTGCAAAGAAATAATGGTTCAGCATTTGTGTCTCAAGCGATGATGGAAGTAAGTGCCCTGGGCATAAAATGGACCTTGTACTCAGTCTGGAGACCCTCCCCACCCAAACTGTCAAAGAGAGATCCAATCAGACCCTGAAATGGGCCTTAGCCAAGGTATGTCAGGAAACTCAAGAAAACTGGCCCTAGTGTGCATGTGGTTAGCCCCAGGGGATAAATTAAAATTAAGTGTATTTGAACTTTTAACACACACATAGTAGACCCATTTCCCAATCCCAAGAGAAGGGACATCTTAACCCCACTGAAATGGAATAACTCAAGTATGCCCTCCCCTAGGAAAAACCATGAAAGCTCTCACAGAAGATGGTGACCAGGTGCCCGTACCCACTGACCTGGCCCTCCACCTCTTCCAGCCAGGAGCCTGAGCGAACCTAAAAATCTCAAAAACCAGCTGCTGCAAGATCAGCTCATGCCTAGTTGAACAGACTCTCCTTGGTGACCCTAACCACCCACTCTGCTCTGATGTTGTAGGCATCATTCCATGGGGACACTGTACTTGAGGGAAGAGGCCCCCAAGCCCCAACCTGTAGAGAGACAATTTGGGGCAATGGCCCCCTTGATGACTCGTGATGCTAAGACCTGAAGCTTCTCTTCTAAAAAACAATCAAAGCATGACCAGGGAGATACAGCCCCAGCAGTGAGCCTCGACATCAGGGCACACTTGGCCATAGGCAGAAAACCAAGATACTTACATTTTTAGGAAAAATCTGACATGTGACCGTTATTCTTTTGTCATCTGACATGTAACCACTGTTCTCTTGGGCCATGTATCTTACATTGTCTGAAGTCATTTGCCTCAAAAAGTAATAAAACACGCTGGGACCTGGGACCCTTTGCTGTAGTGCTGCAATGCCTGTACCTGGACACACCTCTGCCTGAGCAACAAAATACACAGAAACTGTAAGGGACTAAAAATAACTGCATGCATGTGCTGCTGCTGCTGCTGCTGCTAAGTTGCTTCAGTCGTGTCTGACTCTGTGCGACCCATAGACAGCAGCCCACCAGGCTCCCCCATCCCTGAGATTCTCCAGGCAAGAACACTGGAGTGGGTTGCCATTTCCTTCTCCAATGCATGAAAAGTGAAAGTGAAGTCGCTCAGTCGTGTCCGACTCTTAGTGACCCCATGGACTGCAGCCCGCGTGCATGTGCAGGTGGGGCAAATTCTAAACGGAAGATACAGAGTCCAAAAAACTCAATTGCCACTTTTGAAGTAGTTTGTTGTTTAGTCACTAAGTGTGTCTGAGTCTCCAAGTTGCTAAGGCGCGTTGGACTCTTCAGGGGCCCCATGGACTGTAGGCCTCCACAGAGAGGGTGCAACCAGCACTGAGATCTGAACAGCAAAGTGCTGCTGCCTGGTGAGTACTCCACTCACCCTCCCCAACAAGAACCCTACAGAGCAGCCCCACCCCTGGCTGTGGGAAAGAGTTATACTCTAGAGTGTGAGCTGGCTTCTTTCCATTCTTTGATTGAATAAAACTTCCATTTGCTTCTGAACCAAACTCGGTCTCATCCTACTGGCTCTAATGATACTGGGCAGGAAGACCCCTTTTGGTGCCCAACGCAAAAGGGTTGGTAACAACAAAAGGCTGATTGTTTTGCCTACATGAGTGGCCCCCAATAAAACCCCTAGAATTTGGGTCATAGGCCAGCTTCCCTGGGCAGAAACACTACCCACATATTGTAGCATTTCACCACTTGAAGCAGTGTACTCTATGTGACCACTCACCGGTGGGAAAACTTCAGAAGCTGATACACGGCTTCCTCTGGATATCACCTGATATGTCAAAGATCAGATTTCTAGGGTCCAACTGATTGATATAATGAACTATAGCTGGGAGTCCTGTCTGAGTCTTGTTGAGTCCTTCTAATGAATCACTGAGACTTGTTGACAGTTGTGAGACACCAGAAACATCTATCTATCTCTTCATTTTAAATATGTTTTATTTGCTTTAGTTATGTTTTGGAAAATAGCAAATAGTTGGGTTTTGTGAGCCAGATTTAAAATCTTTTTCTATTACTAGGTGACTTAAGCTCATTCATGTTTATTGTTATGAGGGATATGTTTGGTCTCAGCCTTATCATTATATTTTCAATTACACGTATTATATTACACTTGTTATGTTTCTTTTTGAAATGTGTATTGTTTGCTCTTTTCTTTAAAATATTTGGGGGAATGGACTGCTTTCTATTGCTTCATGAGAAACTACCACAAATTAGCAACTTTAGACAGCACCCAGGTCACAGTTCTGCAGCTCGTAAATCTGGCACAGCATGACTGGTCTCTCTGCTGAGGCTGAAATAATTGATCTATATTTCTATACAACCAGGCAAACTGACTGCTCAAGTGTCAGCTGATCTATTCTCATTGGGTGCTCCAGGTCATCTTCCATTCCTGTTACTGGCAGAACTCAACTCCTTGTGGTTGTAGGAATTAAGTCTTCAGTCCTTGCCTGCTGTCAGCCAGGGACACTTTCAGCTTTCAGAGGCCTTTATGATATACTTTATCATGTGTTCTCATCCATCTTCAAGCCAGCGACAGCATAACAAATCTTTTTCATGCTTCAAATCTCTTTGACTTCCTCTTCTGTTAACAGCTTGTTGTAAAGTGCTCATGGAGTTAAGGATAATCTCCCTTTTTGCCAATTCACACAACAAATCACAGGTGCTATACTTCAGGAAATCTTGGAGGGCTATTTTTGGGATTCCTTTTTTATTAAAAAAAAATAGCCTTATTGAGATATAATTCCACACCATAAAGTGTTCACCCCACTGAAATGTATACTTCAGTGATTTTTAGTATATTCACAGAGTTGTGCATCCTTTCCTGAAAAAGAAACTTGGTACCATCCTCCATTCCCCACTCCCAGCATTCTGGCAATTTACTTTACATCTGTACATACTTATAGATCATAAGTGAAATCATAAAACACATGGCCTTTGTAACTCTCCTTTCAATTAGTTTTCAAGGTTAATCTATATTGTAGCATGGATCAGTACTGTATTTCTTTTATTTGCCAACATTTCCTATTGTATGGACATACCACATTTTTCGGATCTATTCATCAGCTGATGGACATATGGACTGTTTCTACTTTATTATAAATAATGCTTTAAAGAATATTTGTGTACATGTTTTTGCATGTAAATGTTTTTCATTTCTCTTGGGTATATATCCAGAGGTGAAATTGCTGGGTCATAGGTAACTATGTTTAGCTTTTTGAGGAAGTGCCAAACTGCTTTCCAAAGTAGCAGTGCCATTTTACATTCCCACCTATAGTGAATGAATATTCCAGTTTCTCCAGTTCCTTGCCAAGACGTACATGTATTTATTTATTTTTTAAGCAGGCATCCTAGAGGGTGTGAAGTGGTATTTGGATTGGATTATTTGATGTTTTTGTAGAGTCATATGAGTTCTTAATAGATTTCACCCATAAATCCTTTATCACATATGTGATTTGCAGTCTCTCCTTTTCTGTGGAGTCTTCACTTTCTTGATGGTAGCTTTAAAAGCACAAGCACTTTTAATATTGATGAAGTATGATTTAGCTATTTTTTTTCTTTTGTTTCTTGTACTTTTGGTGTTAGATCTAAGAATCTACTGCCTAATCCAAAGTCATTAAAAAATCAATTCAAGGCCTATGTTTTAGCACATACATTTATATCTAAGATCCATTTTGAGTTAATTTTTGTATCTGAATTGAGGATGGGGTCCAATTTCACTCTTTTGGATGTGGCTATCCAGTTGCCACAAAATATTTTGAAGACTTTTCCCCTCATTATTTAGATATCCCTGCTGAAAATCACTGGGCCATAAATGTGATGGTTTAGTTCTGGAGTCTGAATTCTATTCCACTGATCTATACTTCTATCTTTATAGCAATGCCCCAGTGAAAACTACTGTAGATTTGGAGTAAATTTATTGTAGTAATATATACATAAAAATCTGAGATATTAACTATTTTGAAGCGTACATTTAAGTACACTTGACATTGCTGTATAATTATCACCACTATTCATCTGCAGAACATTTTCATTATCCCAAGTGTAATAAACTTTCAAATAGTAAAATTTAAGTCCTCTAACTTTTGTACCTCTTTTCCAACTTTGGCTATTCTGGGTCTCCATTTTCATATTAATTTTAGGACTGGGTTATTTGTCAATATCTGAGAGAGAAGCAGTTGATGTTTTCATAGGGATTGCAAATTTAGTCAATTTTCAGAGTATGGGATTGTAATAATATTAAGACTTCCAAACCATAAACATGTCTTCCAGTCTGTTTAGATGTTTTTTAATTTCTTTACATACTGTGTAGTACAAGTCATGCACTTCTGTTAATTTATTCATGTATGCCTTACTTCTGTTAACTTTATACTAAGTATTTTACTATTTTGACCAAATTGTAAATTGAATTGTTTTTATAGATTTTTGGACTTGTTCATTGCTAACCTATAGGGTTTTTTTTTCTCTCTCTTTTTTGTGTGTGGATTTCTTAGGACTTTTTTTAAAATACATGGAGCATGTTATCTGCAAATAGCTCCTTCCTTCTTTCCTTCCCACTTGTATGTCTTTATTTCATTCTCTTGCTTAACTGCCCTGACTAGAATCTCAGTTAAATGCTGAACAGAAGTGGTGTAAGAGGGGAGTTCTTATTTTGCAGAAAAGAGAGAATGTAGCATACCTGAGACTGCAATATTTAGAGACATCTGCTTGTAAGGTTGGTCCTTGGTTGGCATCTGGGAACTCGGATTTCAAGAGGATTTCTACCATTCCCTGGTAAGAATGGCTCACTGTACCCCTTGCTATTGCAGACAATATGGTTTATGCTAACACCTGTTTTCCTCTGGGAGTCTCAAATTTGGTACATATTAGGTAGATGGTGTCTACATAATGCATTTCCAATAAAAGGTATGGACTCCTGGTCACATGAGCTTCCCTAGTAGACAACATTTCAGATGTATTGTCACATATTGCTGGAATAATTAAGGGTGTCCCATGTGATTCCTAGAGATGGCAACGACACCCCACTCCAGTACTCTTGCCTGGAAAATCCCATGGATGGAGGACCCTGGTAGACTACAGTCCATGGGGTTGTGAAGAGTCGGACATGACTGAGGGACTTCACTCTCACTTTTCACTTTCATGCATTGGAGAAGGAAATGGCAACCCACTCCAGTGTTCTTGCCTGGAGAATCCCAGGGACGGGGGAGCCTGGTGGGCTGCCATCTATGGGGTCACACAGAGTCAGACATGACTGAAGCAACTTAGCAGCAGCAGCATGTGATTCCACTAAGAGAAAACTCTTGAAAACTTATATCTGGTTTACTTAATCTCCCCACATGTACCTTTCCCTTTGCTTCTACTATAATAAATTGCAACATGACTGTCTCTCAAGTCCTGTAACCTCAACTTGGTGTGGTGCTGGGGATCCCATGAACATTTGTCTTGTTCCTGATTTTACTGGGAAAGTATCCGGTTTCTCACCATTAAGTAAATGTTGGCTGTGGGTTCTTCATAGATACCCTTCATCAGGTTGAGGAAGCTTGATTTTTGCTTTTATGTTTTCATTCTATCCCACAATTCAGGTATGGTCTGTCATCAGAGAACACACCTTGTATGATATAAATTCTTCAAAATTTATTTTGGCTTGCTTAAAGGTCTAACATATTTGAGGTTATTCCATGTCTACTTGAGAATAATTTTATTATACTGTTTCTGATAAAGTGTTCTACAGATGTCTGTTAGGTAGAGTCAATTTAGTGTTGCTTAAGTTTGCTAGTTCCTTGTTAACTTTCTACCCAGCGGTTTTATCGATTGTTGTAAGTAGGGTATTGTCTGAGACTATTATTGTTGAATTATCTATCTCTCCTTTCAACACTGTCAATTTTTGCTTCATATATTTTGGACCTTCATAGGTACATATATGATAATTATTTTGTTTTCCTGGGCATTGATACCTATTATCATTATGAACTGTCCTCCTTTGTTTCAAATAATGAATTTTGTTTTAAAGTTTATTTTACCTGATATTAGTATAACCACTCAAGCTCCACTTGGGGTTCTATTTGCATGGTATATTTTCCCCCCATATTTTCAGTTTTAACCTGTTTGTGTCTATAAATACAAAATGTGTCTCTTGTAGACTAGGTATATTTGAATCATGTTTTTGCTTTTCTAAAATCTGATGGCAATCTCTGCCTTCTCATTGAAGTGTTTAGTCCATTTACATTAAATGCAACTACTGATAAGGTAGGATTTATTTCTGCCATTATGCTATTTCTTTCTGAGTCCTCACCAGCAATATTTTCAGCATTCCTATAGTCTATTTCTAGTATTAGTCTGTTAATGGTGATTTATTAGACTTTCTCTATTAAGTTCCTGAAAATTCTTCCAGCTTCCACCCATTTCCTAGTTTCAAAGATGCTTCCACATAGGTATATGTTGCAGCAGAACCCATTTCCAGGTAACGAAACATATACATTAGTTTACTATGCTGCATAACAAACTACCATAAATTTTTAGCACTGGTAAGATGAAGGACACTATCCTCTTGATGGCCATCAGCTAGGGGGCTGCTCTCAGCTCCTACAGACTAGACGCAGTTCCTTGCCATTGGTCCTCTCATAGGATCTCTCACAACATGGCAGCTTAGCTTTTCAAAGTCAGGAGGAAATCCATCTAACTTCTACTTCTCTCTCAGAATGTCCCACTGATTATGTCAGGCCTACCTAGGATAATGACCCTTTTAAGTCAAAGTTAACTAATTAAGGTACTTTAATTACATACACAAAAACCCTTTGCCTTTGTCATATAATGTAACCCAAGCCATGGCATGACATCCCTCATTTTCACAGGTCCTGCCCATTATCAAGAGTAATGGATTATATACAGGTAGCACTGGACATCACCATGGACATCAGAAGATGGTCAATACTGAAATCAGACTGATTATATTCTTTGAAGCCAAAGATGGAGAAGCTCTATACAGTCAGCAAAAACAAGACTGGGAGCTGACTGTGGCTCAGACCATGAATTCCTTATTGCAAAATTCAGACTTAAATTGAAGTAAGTAGGGGAAACCGCTAGACCATTCAGGTATGACCTAAATCAAATCCCTTATGATTATATAGTGGAAGTGAGAAATAGATCCAGGGGATTAGATATGATAGACAGAGTACCTGAAGAACTATGGATGGAGGTTTGTGACACTGTATAGGAGGCAGGGATCAAGACAATCCCAAGAAAAAGAAATGCAAAAAGGCAAAATGGTTGTCTGAGGAGTCCTTACAAAGAGCTGTGAAAAAAAGAGAAGCAAAAGGCAAAGGAGAGAAAAAAAAAAAAAAAAAAAGATATACCCATTTGAATGCAGAGTTCCAAAGAGCAAGGAGAGATAAGAAAGCCTTCCTTAGTGATCAATGCAAAGAAATAGAGGAAAACAATAGAATGGGAAAGACCAGAGATCTCTTCAAGAAAATTAGAGATACCAAGGGAACATTTCATGCAAAGATGGGCTCATTAAAGGATGGAAATAGGATGGACCTAACAGAAGCAGAAGATATTAAGAAGAGGTGGCAAGAATACACAGAAGAACTATAAAAAAGATCTTCACGACCCAGATAATCATGATGGTGTGATCACTCACATAGAGCCAGACATCTTAGAATGTGAAGTCAAGTGGGCCTTAGGAAGCATCACTACGAACAAAGCTAGTGGAGGTAATGGAATCCCAGTTGAGCTGTTTCAAACCTTGAAAGATGATGCTGTGAAAGTGCTGCACTCAATATGCCAGCAAATTTGGGAAAGTCAGCAGTGGCCACAGGACTGGAAAAGGTCAGTTTTCATTCCAATCCCAAAGAAAGGCAATGCCAAAGAATGCTCAAACGACCGCACAACTGCACTCATCTCATATGCTAGCAAAGTAATGCTCAAATTTCTTCAAGCCAGGCAACAGTACGTGACCCGTGAACTTCCTGACGTTCAAGCTGGTTTTAGAAAAGGCAGAAGAACCAGAGATCAAATTGCCAACATCCGCTGGATCATTGAAAAAGCAAGAGAGTTCCAGAAAAACATCTGCTTTATTGACTATGCCAAACCCTTTGACTGTGTGATCACAACAAAATGTGGAAAAATTCTTCAAGAGATGGGAATACCAAACCACCTGACCTGCCTCCTGAGAAATCTGTATGCAGGTCAGGAAGCAACATTTAGAACAGGACATGGAACAACAGAGTGGTTCCAAACAGGGAAAGGAGTAGGTCAAGGCTGTATATTGTCACCCTGTTTATTTAAATTATATGCAGAGTACATCATGAGAAATGCTAGGCTGGAAGAAGCACAAGCTGGAATCAAGACTGCTGGGAGAAATATCAATAACCTGAGATTTGCAGATGACACCACTGTTATGGCAGAAAGCAAAGATGAACTGAAGAGCCTCTTGATTAAAGAGGAGAGTGAAAAGTTGGCTTAAAACTCAACATTCAGAAAACTAAGATCATAACATCTGGTTTTATCATTTCATGGCAAATAGGTGGGGAAACAATGGAAACAGTGAGAGACTATTTTTTTGGCCTCCAAAATCACTGCAGATGGTGACTGCAGCCATGAAATAAAGACGCTTGCTCCTTGGATGAAAAGTTATGACCAACCGTGACAGCATATGAAAAAGCAGAGACATTACTTTGCCAACAAAGGTCCTTCTAGTCAAAGCTATGGGTTTTCCAGTAGGCATATATTCATGTGAGAGTTGGACTATAAAGATAGCTGAGCGCTGAAGAACTGATGCTTTTGAACGGTGGTGTTGGAGAAGACTCTTGAGTCCCTTGGACAGCAAGAAGACCCAACCAGTGAATCGTAAATGAAATCATTCCTGAATATTCATTGGAAGGACTGATGCTGAAGGTGAAACTCCCAATACTTCAGCCACCTGATGCAAAAAACTGACTCATTTGAAAAGACCCTGATGCTGGGAAAGACTGAAGGCAGAAGGAAAAGAGGATGACAGAGGATGAGATGGCTGGATGGCATCACCAACTCAATGGACATGAGTTTGAGTAAACTTCGGGAATTGGTGATGTACAGGGAGGCCTGGTGTGCTGCAGTCCATGGGGTCACAAGGAGTCAGACACAACTGAGTGACTGAACTGAACTGAGAACTGGAGGTCATTTTAGAAATCTGCCCACTAGTTACACTATAGTTACATCCTTTTAAACATCCCTTGTCATAACAGAAAACAACGGTTACATCATTCTTCAACTCTCCTCCCACCTTTGCTTTAGTCTTACGTGCATGTATTTATATATGTTTGTGTGTATTACTCTTATGAAAATAATGCTCAGCAGAAGTCTTTTTGCAGGTTTCTCAGTCTATATTTGATTTGATAAAATCTGTCCTCCAGTAGATTCCTCAGGATGGGCTCATGGGTGGAGAATTTTCTAAGTTCTGTTATTTGATAGACAGTTAGGATAGATATTAAATCCTTGGCTCACACTTTCTTTCACTGAATTTTCTATACTTGTTCAGGTATTTTAATTTTGTTTGGAGTTTAAAGTTTTCTTCTACTTCAGTTCTTTTTTGGGAAGAGTCTTCCTCAGTTGTCTGTTTGACATTTTATTTCCTGATTCCAGCATTAGTTCTCTATAAGTTTTACTTTTCTCTCCTTCATTTTGCAATAGTGTGTCATTTAAAAAGATTTCTAGGTTAGCGACACTAGTGTCTCACTTCTGTTGGTTGTTTCAGCCAGGCTCTTTGGCTGGAATCATTTCTGCGTCTGTTTGCTTGCCACAGATTCTTCTGGTGGTGAGAGAGTAGGGCAGGAAAAATTATGGTCTGGTCCTATGATTTGTTGCTTTTTCTCTTTTTACTCCGTTACTTTGCACATTTGCTATTCTCTGTCTTTAAGCAACACTGAGAGTTTGGTTTTGGATAAAAATGTAGTTGCAGAGTTATTGCACATATTTTTGGAAGGAGATTTTGGGGAGGCTGCTTACCATATACCCACCACTAACTTTAGCTGCTTTGCCATAAAAAAATCCTCTTAATATATTGTCTTTTCAAACAACAAAGAAATGTGAAAACATACAGGCAAGCTTGTTTTACCATGCTTTGCTTTATTGTGCTTCTCAGATATTGCCTTTTTTAAAATTTTTTACAAATTGAAGATTTGTGGCAACCTTGCATTGTTAAATAATGGTTAGTATTTTTCAGCAATAAAGTATTTTAAGGTTAAGGTATGTACATTTTTTAGACATAATGCTATTGCACACTTAATAGAGTGTAAACATAACTTTTATACACAGTGGAAACCAAAAATTTGTGAGAATCACTTTATTAGGATATTCACTTTTACTGCAGTGGTCTGGATCCTAATTCCCAACATCTCTGAGGTATGTCTGCAAATGATTTTTGACTTGTGATTACTAAACTTGAAATTATCAGGTTTTGACTACATTTATAAATAGACTGCTTACAGGAGGATAGATTTCCTATAAATTTAATTACCAGATGTTTAATTCCTTAGGTAGGTTTTAACTTGTAACTGTTAGCAGTTGGCCAGACATCTGAAATATATAATACAATATATTAAATGCATAAATGAAATTTAAAATGTTTATAGACATTTAATTATATAGGCCTTTAAATCAAACTGACAGCTTAAGGGAAATTTAGTTAGCTTGACTTGAGTAGATTCAACATTTACTAAAAGAAAATAATTTTTTAGAGAAAACTTTCTAGATTTATAAATATACTAATGAAGTTGAAGCTCCAATACTTTGGCCATCTGATGCAAAGAGACTGAATGTTGGGAAAGATTGAGGGCAGGAGGAGAAGGGCGAGAGAGGATGAGATGGCTGGATAACATTATCATCTCAACAGACAGGAGTCTGAGCAAACTCTGGGAGATAGTGAAGGACAGGGAGCCTGGAATGCTGCAGTCTGTGGGGTCGCAAAGAGTCAGATATGACTTAGTGATAGAACAACAACAATGAAGTACGTCTGTGGAATAGCAAGACCTGCCTAAGTCCAGAAGTACAAGAAGCAATAGTGTAGAAGTCTGGGTAAGAATAAGGAGATAAAATATGAGTGGTCTCGGTGATTAGCTCTCTCTTTGCCCTACACTCACAATTTCATTTATAAAACCTATCGCTTCTCCCAAACACATCAGGATATTTCACACCTCATTTACTGTTTTAGGCACCGAGGAATATCAGTTCAGTTGCTCAGTCATGTCCCACTCTTTGCGACCCCATGAACTGCAGCACGCTGGGCTTCCCTGTCCATCACCAACTCCCGGAGTTTACCCAAGCTCATGTCCATTGAGTCTGTGACGCCATCCAACCGAGGAATATAGGGAAGAATAATACAAAGTTCCTAACCTCATGGACTTCAGCTACAGAAAAGAGACAAAGTAAAACAAACAAAAAATACATAATTTCAAATAGTGGCAAAGCCATAGAGGATTAAAAAAAGAGTAGGATAAAGGAAGACAGTGATAGGGAACGGTGTTACTGGAACTGTATTCAGGGAAGGCTCCTTCGAGGTTGTGATAGTAGAGATTTGAATGAAGTCAGAGAAAGATATTCAGAGGAAGAGAATTTCTGATGGAAGGTCTAGCAAATTGCAAAAGCCTTGACGTGGGAACAAGCTTAGTGGGTTCATGGTACAAGGAAGCTACTATGGCAAAACAGAGTGGAAGTAAAGTCAGAAAGACAGTTGAGGGTAAATTATAGGAGACTGGTGGGTCATGGCACAAAATCTGGATTTTATTATGAATGCAAAAGGAAGGTGTTGAAATGTACTATTTGGCCTGCTTAGACTGCCTTTCTCCTCGGTATTCTGGCTAACTTCCACTGGTCTTTTAAAATCAGCATCATCTCCTGTGGGACATACTTCTTAGCTCTCCAGAAAAGATCAACCACCTCCTTCTGTGCGCTACCTCCGAGCAGTAACGAATGACTGAACTGTGTATGTGTTTCATTTCATTGCAGAGTAGCTCCAGCATTTAACGTAGTAGTCCCTCCCTGGGATCCTGGTGTGCTGCCGTCTATGGGGTCGCACAGAGTCAGACACGACTGAAGCGACTGAGCAGCAGCAGCAGGTACTAAGGGAAGGTTCCATAAAGGAAAACCACCCATTCAACGGTGCAAACTTTGACTTCTCTGGACCAATTCAGGTGCCATTCACACGGAGGCGCATGGGAACCGGTTGCCCTGGGAGGTCGGTTGCAACATTCCCTCACCTCTCTGGCCATCTGAAGCCAAGAAGGCCTCTCAGGACAGCCAGCCTCCCACTGTCAGGGGCCTGCTGTTTCCCCTTAGCACATCTATTCCCGCGTCCTTCCTGGGCCCTGTGGTGGGATTTCGGATGGGGTGACCTTCGGGCTTCGCGTCTCTGCATCCACACTCCCGGCAAACGGTCCCTTGGCCCCGTTAACGCACCTTCTGAACAGGACTTACAGCCGCGATGTCCACTGGTCTAGAGAGTCCAGTTCCTGCCGCGCCTCCGTGCTTCCGCGGCACACCCTTCGTCCCGTAGTCGCCCTCACGGCCCCCCGCCCCACTCACCTAGGATGCGAGTGACCCCCAAGGTCAGCTTCTCCAGGTGCGGCTTGCTGCTGCCCAGCAGCGGGGGCGACGTCTCCTCCATGTCTCGTGTCCCGGCTCCGCGTGCGGCCGGGGAAGCGGTGGGGACCGGGCGGGGGAGCAGGGCGGGCCGGAGGGCCGGACACCGCCCGGGAGGCGCGGCCGTCAAGTTCGCGGCATGCCGGGACTTGTAGTTCTCGGCGCCTGAAAGGGCTGCGGCGCGGAGATGAGGGGCCCGGGCTGCTCGGGCGGTAGTAGTCCCCCGAGGCGCTTGTTCCCGCTGCCCCGGCGGGTGCTCCGCACCACGCCGCCGGGACCCAGCGACCCCTCCGGCCGGACCGTCCCGCCCCGCCGGGGCCGGCCGCGCAAGCGGGGGCGGGCCTCTGTGTCGTGTGGCCAATCCGGACCGGGCCTGTGGGCCGGGGCGGGGCGGCCCCGGCGCGACGCCCCGAGTGGCGGTTGTTTCAAGATGGCGGACGTGGCGGGCCCCTCCCGCCCGGGCGCGGCGGCGTTCTGGAGCCGGGACTGTATCCTTTGCCCGCCTGACAGGGGGCGCCGGCGCCTTTCCCGGGGCGAGTGGTCGCGAGGGACTCGGAGCGGAAGGGAGAAGGTCGCTGCGGACCCCGGGGGCGGGGCCGTGCAGTCGGGCCGCCTGGCAGTCCCCTTGCTTGGGTATTAGGTAGCAGAGAGCCTGCACTGTTTCTCCAGGCTGGAGTTCTAGATGTGGGGACTCGACCCAAGCTGTTTCCCTGCCCTCCTTGGCGGTGAGCTCCGGAAAGTCGGCCTAGAGTCGGGGGCTGGAAGGGGCCCGCTGCCTGAGGCGACCTCCGGCCGGCCGGGTCTGTGAGGAGTGAGCTTCTGGAGGAGGGCACGGCGTTGGGTGGTCCAGGAGCTTTTCGTCTTGGTTTAGGAGTATCCCTGGCCTGCGCTGTTAGGAGCAAGTCAGTACCTCGTCGGACTTCGAAAGCCTGGCAGTGACGATGTATTTTCATACTTAGATCTTCAGAGAATCGTGGGATTTGATTTCACAGGGACGTGATCTGGTGATGCTGATGATGGAATCAGATGGGATGCAGATTTTAGGGCCTGGGAGTAGTGTTGATTTGTGTGTAGGTTGCGGGTCACCGCTAGCAGGGTTGAACCAGTTCTTGGATAGTTTTATGGTAGAGAAGCGGTGGCACTTTTACCCTTGGAGTAATGAGATGTGTGAAAAAACTGGTTCTTTTGCCTGCGTTAGGTACATTGTTCCAGATTGATCTTTGGTCCTGGTAACTTGCTTCATGTTCCAGGAGAGTTACCTGAAAGGAGGCGTTCAGTGTGTTGGATGCCCACAGAGGCAAGCCTTTTTGTCTGTTTGCTAGGATTGGCCATAGCATTGTTAGAGGCGTTGCTGTTAACTTCTCCTGAATCGTTCTTTGCAGGTTCTACTTAGCTAGTCAGTAAAACTCAAGAAGTTATATTATCAATTCCCCTTGTTGGATTACTAGGATTAAAGTGTCACGCCTTGGAGAGTGGGGTATTTTTGCATTTCTTGCTGCTGAATGTTTGATGTTATGGACTTTCTAAGCATTATTACCATTTGTGTGTGAGAGGTTGGAGAGCATCAAGTGAAATAGTGATCCTACACTGGATAAGAAGCACACTGATATACTATGCAAATTAAGTTTTTTCTTAACCTGTCAGGAGAATATGTGCATCCGGAGCAGCTGGACTGAATTGGGAAGTCAGGAAACTGGGATGAGTCTTTCTAGTGAAACTGCCTCTGCAATGTTAGAATTTTGTGATAGATAAATGAAGCTTATTAACTTATAATATGCTTCTTCAGTGTAATCATTTTCATAACATCTATGTGGCTTTCGTTATTGTTCCTTAAATTTCTGTATAACCAATGCTATTGTGCTGATATGAAATGTATAAGGATATTGTTCTGATATATAATAGAATGTATGGGGGGTGTGGATAGGGGATACAGTCTGTTGCACTAGGTATGATTAAGTTAATGGGTGTGTAAACAGAATCTATGCTCTTGGTCTTAGCAGCCTTGTACTCAATTATTTATGTAGTCATATTATGGCATATTTCATATAGATGTCATATAGCCTTCCTTTTCTCTTATATTCTCCCTTACTCTAAAAATGAATGTAAAATACTCATCTTTGCAGTGAAAGTGAGGAGCTGAAGTTATTTGGGGAAAATGGTGATTACATTCTGTAGAAATTCAGATGTTTGAAAGGAGTTTCAAGGTTACCAGTATCACCTGTTTCCCCTCCCTATTCCACGTAATGACCAATTAATATCCAGCCTCAAATATTTTCATGTTAAATCTGTAGGACTTAAAAAGCATGTTAGATGTGAATTTGTTACTGAATCTTTGCTAAAAAACATAATTATGAATCATTTGATTTAGTTATGTGTCTTTTGATCTTGTAAAAAAAATTTTTTATTGGAATGTCTTTTGATCTTGATCTCTTTTCTCGTTACACTGATGACTTCCCAGACCACCCCTGAAGTACTTATAGTTGGAACTTTCAATAGAAAAAGGCCAAAAAGTATATATCTGTAATCTGGTATTCTTTTCACACTATTCAGAGATTTTCAGTGCCTTACCTAAACTACTGGAGAAATATGATTGAGAGATTTCCCATTCCTAGATGTTTCTATCATGTGAGGGTAGGTCATCTGTGACTGAAGGTCACCTTTTCATATTGTTGTTTTTATGAGTTGTGTATCTCCTGCACAGTATGATTCAGCAGTACTGTTTTGCACAAGGTATTTATACCCAATGTGTAAGCAGTGATATGCCATGTTGTCATTTTATGGCTTAAATCTACAAGTGAAATATACCCCTTTGGCCCTAAACTGCTTTCCTTCTTCATTATAGCTCTTGGTAATATCAAAAGAAATTAATATTTCTGCAGTATCTAAATTTGATTGCTGAAGTGCACTCAAGTGTATTATCTTTAACAGTATTATGAACTTGATATTAACAAATATGAACTATAAAGGACCTGGTCAAAGCATTGCAGTAGCTATAATCTCTGCCATTGAGTTTTCAATTAAATAGAGACTTTATGTTGATGTAAAATAATATCAGTTCAGTTAAGTCACTCAGTTGTGTCTGACTCTTTGTGACCCGATGGACTGCAGCATGCCAGGCCTCCCTGTCCATCACCAACTCCCAGAGTTTACTCATACTCATGTCCATTGAGTTGTTGATGCCATCCAACCATCTCATCCTCTGTTGTCCCCTTCTCTTTCCACCTTCAATCTTTCCCAGCATCAGGGTCTTTTCAAATGAGTCAGTTCTTCGCATTAGGTGGCCAAAGTACTGGAGTTTCAATTTCAGCATCAGTCCTTCCAAAGAATACTCAGGACTGATTTCCTTTAGGATGGACTGGTTGGATCTTCTTGCTGTCCAAAGGACTCTCAAGAGTCTTCTCCAACACCACTGTTCAAAAGCATCAATTCTTCAGCACTCAGCCATCTTTATAGTCCAACTCTTACATCCATACATGACTATTGGAAAAACCATATATGTCAGGAAAGTCATTATGGTTAGTAATGATGATACACATGTTGCTGATAAGTGATTCACACTCACAAGGTTATTGCAGAATGGGAAGTTCCAAGTTTAATTTTCTTCACGTCTTGTTGCTCTAGGATAGGTATATTTATTTCTCCCTACCATTTCTGGCTTGGGTTTCTGCTTGCCACTTTAATTTTGGAAACTTGGGCATTAAAGACTTTATAACTTGCTGT
The DNA here is from genome assembly GCF_016772045.2 of Ovis aries. NCBI lineage: Eukaryota > Metazoa > Chordata > Mammalia > Artiodactyla > Bovidae > Ovis > Ovis aries. The sequence continues at coordinate 20,604,089 of NC_056076.1, read as the reverse complement.
ACTTATCCTATTGAGGCACTTCCAGATGAACCAAGTGGAACTAAGGTGACACAGAGAACACAATAAGAGGTCCAAATTGTGTCTCTTTAACTTTCCCATGAAATATACGTTTGTTGGGAATCGGTATTTGAAGAAGGTAAATAGTTGGGTTCTCAAAAATCATGAGATGAATTTAGATTACAAAAAATTAGAAAGTATAGGTTGGATGGAGGCAATTTCAAATATATTTTGTCTTATTTATAAAAACTTTTGTTAAGATCAGTTTATTTAGTGGTCTTATATTCGAAAAAGAAATTTGGTGTAGATGTAGCTGGTGGGGTTTGTGTGCATATTTTGAATAGGACAAAGAGAAAGACAACATTGAGAGTTGTTGGACAGTGCCTCATGGGATTAAATAAATACCAATTTCATTCATCCCTAGATGGTTGACTATGATCCAGGCATTCTTTGATCTTAGAGATACAACATTGAACAAAACAATGCAGATTTTCACTGCCTTGATGCTTACATGTTAGGGAAATGAAATTAGTTCATGAATAAGTAAAATAATATTTTATGATTATGGGTGCTATGGAGAAAAATAAAGCAGGAAGAGGGTAGCTGTTAATGTCCTGGGGGTCTTTTGTGTTTTGATAACTGTTGCTTTTAGTATTTTGAAACCAGGAATTGTGATGCCTCCAGCTTTGTTCTTCTTTCTCAACATTGCTTTGACTGATTAAAGTCTTTTGTAGTTCCATACAAATTTTAGGATTGTTTGTTTTACAGTATTTCTGTGAAAAATGACTTTGGAATTTTGCTTTGAATCTGTAGATTGCTTTATGGACATTTTAACAATATTCTTTTAATTCGTGAGCGTGAATTTCTTTCATTTTTCTTCAGTTTCTTTCATCAGTGTCTTATACTTTTCAGCATACAGGTCTCTCACCTCTTCGGTTAAATTTTTTAGACTTTTTTACTATTTTTTTGATGCAGTTGTAAATAGGATTTTTTTTCCCCTAATTTGTCTTCCTGATGGTTATTCTTGTATAAAAATGCAACAGATTTTTGTTCATTGATTTTGTATTCTGCAACTTCTGTTTATCAGCAATCTGAATTTGATTATTCTGAGTTTTTCAATAGAATCTGTAGTGTTTTCTATATGTAATATCATGTCATTTGCCAATGCGTATTTGTCAAAGGCTTCTATAGTTTGTTTTTCTTAAAGAAATAGGAAGCAAAGTTATTAGCTTAAAGATGAGGGAAATGGTATCAGGTTTGAGGAGAGAAGAGAAAGTATAAAATATTTGATGAGCTTCTGATTCAAGGTATGGCTAAGTAGGTTCCTCAGTGGCTGGTCCCTTCCAGCTATGAGCAGACTCCTTTGTGGATGGTCTAGAGAAGTGTAGTATGTTTTCCAGGACTCAGTTATATCAGTCTTTCCATTGGTCATCCTTGGAGATGGATAATATTCTGCAAATTCATCCCTATTTCATATTTTAACTGAGGACCCTGTCATATGGAGCATGTCCTGAGTCATCTTGATTTTTTTCCCCTGCGTACTTTTCTCCATGTGTGTATTTCCAACGGCGAATAATTAAACAGTAACTGAAGAGTCCCAGAGGGTGTGAAAAATGAATCTGCTGCTAAAGAGTCTGCACAATTTCAGCTTGTAAAGCTTTTGTTTTGGATTGGGTGTCAATGAATTTAGAAGTGCTCTGCTCCAGTATTAGTTACAGTCAATTTCCTTGGACTAGTGGGGTCTAATTTTTTGTTTACTTGTCGTATGTGCCTCCTGAAATTTTCTATGCTCGTCCCTGATGTCTGAGGAAGTTTAAACTTTTTAGAGGCACTCAGTTCAGTTCAGTTCAGTTCAGTCGCTTAGTTGTGTCCGACTCTTTGCGACCCCATGAATCGCAGCACGCCAGGCCTCCTTGTCCATCACCAACTCCCGGAGTTCACTCAGACTCATGTCCATCGAGTCAGTGATGCCATCCAGCCTTCTCATCCTCTGTCATCCCCTTCTCCTCCTGCCCCCAATCCCTCCCAGCATCAGAGTCTTTTCCAATGAGTCAAGACTTCTTATGAGGTGGCCAAAGTACTGGAGTTTCAGCTTTAGCATCATTCTTTCCAAAGAAATCCCAGGGCTGATCTCCTTCAGAATGGACTGGTTGGATCTCCTTGCAGTCCAGGGGACTCTCAAGAGTCTTCTCCAACACCACAGTTCAAAAGCAGAAATTCTTTGGCACTCAGCCTTCTTCACAGTCCAACTCTCACATCCATACATGACCACAGGAAAAACCATAGCCTTGACTAGACGGACCTTTGTTGGCAAAGTAATGTCTCTGCTTTCCAACATGCTATCTAGGTTGGTCATAACTTTCCTTCCAAGGAGTAAGCGTCTTTTAACTTCATGGCTGCAGTCACCATCTGCAGTGATTTTGGAGCCCAAAAAAATAAAGTCTGACACTGTTTCCACTGTTTCCCCATCTATTTCCCATGAATTGATGGGACTGGATGCCATGATCTTCGTTTTCTGAATGTTGACCTTTAGGCCAACTTTTTCGCTCTCCTCTTTCACTTTCATCAAGAGGCTGTTTAGTTCCTCTTCACTTTCTGCCATAACGGTGGTGTCATCTGCATATCTGAGGTGACTGATATTTCTCCTGGCAATCTTGATTCCAGCTTGTGCTTCTTCCAGCCTAGCATTTCTCATGATGTACTCTGCATATAAGTTAAATAAGCAGGGTGACAATACACAGCCTTGACGTACTCCTTTTCCTATTTGGAACCAGTCTGTTGTTCCATGTCCAGTTCTAACTGTTGCTTCCTGACCTAGTTACCAGCAAAAGTCTTGAAGCTGTGATAGTGTATATGTTGCTGAGGAGAGCTGAACCACCTAGCAGGTCAGACAGTAAGCACCACCATTGTGTTCCTAAATTTCCTTTAGGATTCTAGGCATTTCCAGTCAACATTCCTTGAAAAGATTCCATTTCTAGAATTCGTTCTAAACTGAAATATATTGGCTCTCTAACATGTTTTATCCACTGTTTTATTCCCATCTGCTCCCAGGAGGAAATAGTTAATAATTGATTTGTCTACAAATTTTGGAAAACAAACTATTTCATAAAGTAACAGAAAACTTTGGACTTTTCTAGGTCATTTGGAAAATAATTGTTTAGACACCTGCTTCCTGGATGTGTAATAGAAGGTTATCAAATGGTAGACATACCTGGATTTAAATCTAGTTCTGAATAAAATTTTATTTCTGAAAAGTAGACTTTATTGTATTGGTTCCCTTTCTATATCAGTTGACTGATATTCAGCTGATGTTCGGCTGAGCTGGTAAAGAATCCACCTGCATTGCAGGAGACCTGGGTTTGACCCCTGGATTGGGAGATCCCCTGGAGAGGGGAATGGCTACCCACTCCAGTATTCTGGCCTGGAGAATTCCATGGACTGTATAGTCCATAGGGTCGCAAAGAGTTGGACACAACTGAGCGACTTTCACTTTCACCCTTTCAAAATTTCTCCTTTTGAAATTCGAAATAGTTCTTTTTGTCTTAAATTTCTTCCACTTGTTAAATAGTAAGGCTTCTTGAGACATTTCATGAATGTACTGTGGAAGAATAAAAAATATTTTTGTGTTTGCGTAATTGAGGTGCCCTTAAACAGTATTTGTTCTTCAAAGCTAAGACTCATTTTGAAATTACATATTCATGCCTCAGATAACTTGTCAGTTCACCAAAGATGAGCGCAATGGAGCATTTAACTCCTTGTTTACCAAAGGAAAGAAAATGAAACTACAGCGGAATTTATAGTGTTGGGTATGTCATTTGGGAATAAGGATGGATAAAACTTTAATGGAACATGACATTCCAGCATTTTTACAAAGTAGATAGTTATGAATATATAAAGATGAACTTTAAAACATTATTAATTTTGCTGCATTTATTTTCATTATATTACTTCCTAGTTTTGTTTTTAAAAGATAGTTACAAACTTCTAGCTCAAAAGAGATTGCGAATTATAGTAGAAGTATAGAACAACAGCATTTGGATGTTGGATAATCTTTTCTAGTATTTTCCTTTATGTCTTCCTGCATAGTTTCTGATGAAGAACAATCAGTAGTGTATGTTCCAGGTATGATTTTCTGTATTAATTTGGTAAACTTCCTTTGCTTCTTAACAGTTAGAAGAGAATAAAGCATTAGGAGAACTTTGTAGGTATAAGTAGATGCAGAACAGTTCATCAGAACATAATTTTTTTTCTTTTTTTAATATTTGGTGTGACCCCATTAAGGTTTGAAATACTGCCTTATTTTAGGGTCTGGCTGGCAAGTCAGCTTTTGATGAATTTATAGAATACTTCATTCATGGATTAAAGAGCAGCAGATTCTTTTCTTACTTTTCATATTCAAATAATAGTCTGAATTTTATATTTCAAAGAAAATGTATAAACTTCATGATGTAGGGTTTATGTAACAGACTTTAAAGTTTACTGGTTGTTATGAGATGAGTTGTAAAACTGAACCATTGGAGGCACTCTAATTATGTGAAAATTCAGATTTTTAGTTTCCAGGAAGTTAAGGTATATATGGCATGTTGTAGTTTATTGGTTTTAATGTGATTTACAAATGTTCACATCCCCTTTAAAAAATATTTCAGTTGAATCTCTAATGCATTCAAAACACAGTCTTTTCATGACTCATTATTTATTAACAGAGCTTTAAAATGAAGTTTATAAAGAGATTTGCCCATCAGGTGCCATACAATAGGGGGTATAAAGGAAAAGTTTGCTAGGGGGAGGGTTTAAAAGAATGAAAAGATTTAATTTTGAAATCTTGTTTTGATGGAAATCCTTAGGAATTTCTACAGAAGGAAATATCAGGTCAAGACACAAGACGGTGAATCCAAAAGCTGATGTTAAACTCAAGACCTCCAGAGTGACTGCTACTCCAGTCTCCATGGAGTCTATAAAAGGTGCAGGAGATTCAGTTGATGAACAGGTCAGTAATTTCTTTTTTTCTGTTTTTTTTTTTTTCTCTTTTTCCTTATTCTCCAATCTTTTTAAATGCTGACCAATAAGTTATTTTTCTGTGCTGGCCAATAATGGATAGGTCAGTGTAGAAGAGCCCTTGAAAGAACGTTAGATATCTACAAGTATTTTGAAAAGATACAGAGGATTCAAGGATGCTTTATTAATATTTAGTATGAATATAAAGTATATATATTACTCAAAGCTTTTGTTCCAGAATGTCCAGGCTTACTTTAAGCCTTAGTTGAGAAATGCTTATTGTCTTCATAAGTTTCAAAAATCTTACATCCTGATCTGTGTGGTGTTAGTAAATCAAATTGACAGCAGTTTCTTTTCTCTTATTAGGTATTCTTTATGATTTTTGATCATGTAAATATGTTAGTTGATAAATAATCCTTTGCATATAAGAAAATGCTTTGTTAAAATTAGCCTATATTACTATTATTATTTCCTTCACTTGTCAAATACTATCATGAAGACTTTATTTTATCGCTCAGTCGTTTATTTCTCCCTTGTCTATCTTTGCTTCTCTAATAGCGTCTCTGCATTGCTTTGGTATGTGCCCTGTCTGGTTGGTTTACTTTGCATGTGTGCTACGTCGCTTTAGTCGTGTCCAACTCTTTGCGACCCTATGGACTGTAGCCTGCTAGGCTCCTCTGTCCAGGGGATTCTCCAGCTGAGAATACACGAGTAGATTGCCATTTCCTTCCCTGTTATTTTACTTTATATTTTGTCACCTCAACCAGAGGTTAAGTCAGGATTTCACAGTCTGTGACTTGTAGGCATCTGCTTTTCCCTGTTTTGTGAGTTAAGTGTTACTGGACCACACCATTCTTTTAACATTCTTTTAATCTTATATACTCCGGGAGTTGGTGATGGACAGGGAGGCCTGGCGTGCTGCGATTCATGGGGTCGCAAAGAGTTGGACACGACTGAGCGACTGAACTGAACTGAACTGAATGCTATCTTACTGCCGCTTTTGTATTACAGTGTCAGAGGTGCTGTAAAGATGTGTGCCTACACAGCCAAAATTATTTACTATTGAACTATTTATAAAAATGTTTTTCAGTACTTGGTTTATGTTCTTGAGGAAATGTTCAGTGTCTAGTTTTGTTACTTATTACTCTTGACCCTTGAACAACACAGGTGTTGAGGGGTGTTGAACCCCATGCAGTCAAATATCTGCATATAATTTTTGACTCCTCCAAAACTTCACTAGTAACTTACTGTTGAATGAAAGCTTTGCTGATAACATAGTTAACATATATCTTGGGTGTTATATGTATATATACATGTATTTTACACATTCATGACACACCTTTTTTCTTAATTTGTTTTTATATATTTCTTTAGGCTGTGTGGTTCATTTGCAAGCTTTTTCAAATTGTCTTAAATCTCCTACAAGTTTTCCAATGTATTTATTGAAAAAATCTGCTTATAAGTAGACCTGTGCAGTTCAGACTCACATTGTTAAGGGTCAACTGTATCACATTTAGTTGTCTACAAAATTTAACTGTGATTAGCTCAAATTGTGCATGGGCTTCCCAGGTGGCTCAGTGGATAAAGAATCCGCCTACCAGTGCATGAGATGCAGGAGATGTAGGTGCAGTCCCTGGGCTGGGAAGATCCCCTGGAGGAGGAACTGGCAACCCACTCCATTATTCTTGCCTGGAAAATCTCATAAACAGAGGAGCCTGGCAGACTGCAGTCCATGGGGTCACAAAGAGTTGGACATGACTGAGCTCAAAAGGTCTGCTTATGTTGCTTATATCCCCAATATATCCACTTCACAAAGCTAATCCCCGTTAATCTCAGCTCCTGACAACTGGTAACCTGCTTTTGATCCCTAAATATTTGTCTGTTGTGAATATTTCATATAAATGAAATAATGTACTGTGTGGTCTTTTGTGGCTGGCTTCTTTCACTTCAGGGTTCATCTGTGTTGTATCATGAATCATTGCTTCATTCCTTTTTATGGCTCAGTGCATGTTTTGTTTAACCACCAGTTGAAGGACTTTTGGATTGTTATACTTTTTGCCTAATATGAATATGCTCCATCAGCATTCATGTACAGATTTTTGTGTGGATTTCTGTTTTCAGTTTTCTTGGGTATATATCTAGAAGCAGAATTGCTGGGGCATGTAGTAAGTCTATGTTTAAGCTTTTGATGTAGTGCCAGAGTAGCTATACTATTTTACATTCCACTAACAATGTTTCTCTAGGAGTCGGACATGACTGAGTTCGTTCACTTTCACTTTTCACTTTCATGCATTGGAGAAAGAAATGGCAACCCACTCCAGTGTTCTTGCCTGGAGAATCCCAGGGACAGAGGAGCCTGTTCGGCTGCCATCTATGGCGTCGCACAGAGTTGGACACGACTGATGTGACTTAGCAGCAGCAGCAATGTTTCGGCTTTATTGACTATGCCAAAGCCTTTGACTGTGTGGATCACAATAAACTGTGGAAAATTCTGAAAGAGATGGGAATACCAGACCACCTGACCTGCCTCTTGAGAGACCTATATGCAGGTCAGGAACCAAGAGTTAAAACTGGACATGGAACAAAAGACTGGTTCCAAATAGGAAAAGGAGTACGTCAAGGCTGTATATTGTCACCCAGCTTATTTAACTTATATGCAGAGTACATCATGAGAAATGCTGGACTAGAAGAAGCACAAGCTGGAATCAAGATTGCCAGGAGAAATATCAATCACCTCAGATATGCAGATGACACCACCCTTACGGCAGAAAGTGAAGAGGAACACAAAAGCCTCTTGATGAAAGAGGAGAGTGAAAAGTTGGCTTAAAGCTCAACATTCAGAAAATGAAGATCATGGCATCCAGTCCCATCACTTCATGGGAAATAGATGGGGAAACAGTGGAAACAGTGTCAGATTTTATTTTGTGGGGGGCTCCAGAATCACTGCAGATGGTGAATGCAGCCATGAAATTAAAAAACACTTACTCCTTGGAAGGACCAACCTAGATAGCATATTGAAAAGCAGAGACATTACTTTGCCAACCAAGGTCCGTCTAGTCAAAGCTATGGTTTTTCCAGTAGTCATGTATGGATGTGAGAGGTGGACTGTGAAGAAAGCTGAGCACTGAAGAATTGCTGCTTTTGAACTATGGTGTTGGAGAAGACTCTTGAGAGTCCCTTGGACTGCAAGGAGATCAGTCCTGTGTGTTCATTGGAAGGACTGATGCTGAAACTGAAACTCCAGTACTTTGGCCACCTCATGCGAAGAGTTGACTCATTGGAAAAGACTCTGATTCTGGGAGGGATTGGGGGCAGGAGGAGAAGGGGACGACAGAGGCTGAGATGGCTGGATGGCATCACCAACTCGATGGACATGAGTTCGGGTGAGCTCCGGGAGTTGTTGATGGACAGGGAGGCCTGGTATGCTGTGATTCATGGGGTCGCAAGGAGTCGGACACAACTGAGCGACTGAACTAAACTGAACTGAGCAATGTATGAGGATTCTAGATTCTCCACATTCTCACCAACACTTTATATCTATCTTTTAAATTTATAATTGTAGTGACTTTGAAGTGGTATCTCATGGTTTTGATTTGTATTTTCCTAATGGCCAGTAGTGGGCCTCCCTGGTAGCTCAGATGGTAAAGAATCCACCTGCAGTGCAGGAGACCCGGGTTCAATCCCTGGGTGGGGAAGATCCCTTGGAGAAGGGAATGGCAACCCACTCCAGTAGTCTTGCCTGGAGAATTCCATGGACAGAGGGGCCTGGTGGGCTACAGTCCATGGGGTTGCAAAGAGTCAAACAGAGCTGAATGAGTACACACACTCACACATGCACACATGCATGCACGCACGCACACACACACACACGCGCACACACGCGCGCCAGTAATGATCATCTGTTTTTGTGGTTCTTGGCCATTTGTATATGCTCTTTACAGAAATGTCTGTTCAGATCTTTTTCAATTTGAGTTATTTGTCTTCTTATTGATGAGTTGTAAGAGTTCTTTATAAATTCCACCTCTGAGTCTCTTATCAGATACATAATTTGCAAATATTTTCTCCCATTCTGTGGGTTGTTTTTACACTTTTTATTGGTGTTCTTTGAAGCTTGAATGTTTTAAATTTTGATGAAGTTCAACTTACCAATGTTTTTCTTTTATTGCCTGTGCTTTGCTGTCATGTCTAAGAAATCATTACCTAAACCAGGGTCTCAAAGATTTCTACCAATATCTAAGAGCTTTGTACTTTTAGGTATGACATTTAAGTTTTGATCCATTTTGATTTGATTTCTGTAGCTGGTGTGGGTAGTGACCCAGCTTTATTCCTGTGCATGTGGATTTCCTGTTGTCCCAGTATCATTTGTACAAAGATTATTCTTTCTTTGTCTTGCCACCCTTGCTGAAAAATCTTTTAGCCATAAGTGTAAGTGTTTATTTTGTAATCTCAATTCTATTCCATTGATCTGTATTTCTATTTTAATACCAATACCACTCTGTTTTAATATATTATAGCTTGGCAGTAAGTCTTGGAATCAGAAAGTGTAAACAGTCCAAGTTCTTCTTTTTCAAGGTTGTTTTCCCTATACTGGGTCCTTTGAGTTTCCATAGGAATTATGGAAGCAGCTTGCCAGTTTCTGCAGAAAGTCACCTTGGGATTTTGGTAGCAATTGTGTTGAATCATTTTTAAAAAAAGTTGAAAAATGCAGTTGATTTACAATAATGTGTTAGTTTCAGGTATACATCACAGTGATTCAGTTTTATATATATATATATGTGTTTATAATTATGTATGTGTGTGTATATATATATATATATTTTCTTTTAAGATTCTTTTCCCTTATAGCTTATTACAAAATATTGAGTCTAGTTCTCTGTGCTATACAGTCCTTACTGGTTTTCTGTTTTATATATAATACTCTGTATATGTTAATCCCATAAATTGAGTGATTGGGAATCTTTTATTTTAATTTTTAATACAACTTTAAAGGTTACTTTCCATTTACAATTATTACAAAAAATTGGCTGTATTCCCCGTGATGTACAGCACATGCCTGAGCCTTACAACCCATAGTTTGTGTCTCCTACTCCGCTGCCCCTACCTTGTGTTGAATCTTTAGATCAATTTGGCGAGTACTCTCAGCTTCATAATATTGCTTCCAGACCTTGAATATGGTGTGTAAATTGTCTATTAATTTAAATCTTTAATTTCTTTCAGTGACATTTTGTTGTTTTCACTGTACATGCCAAATTTATTTTCAAGTTTTAAGTATTTTATACTTTGTGATGCTACTAGTAATGAAATCATTTTCTTAATTTCATTTTTGGATTTTTGACTGCTAGTATGTAGAAACGTAGTTGATTTTTTATCTTGTAACCTTTCTAAATTAATTTATTAGTTCTAATCTAATAGCTTTTTGGTGATTTTCTTACAATTTCCTATGTACAAGATTACGCCATCTGTGAATAGAGATAGTTTTAAATTTGCCTTTTCAGTTTGGATTCCTTTTATTTCAGTTGTCTTGTAAAGACATTTAAAAATGTGACAAACCTTTTTCGAAATCATTTTTTCATACTGTTAGTCTTTTGGTTCAGTACTGATTATTGAGGGAACCATTCATTTCTGCTTTGAATTGCCATGATGCTGTTATAAATCAAGGAGAGACTTAAGATTTCACTACAAGTCTGGCCTCTGTGAGAAGAGAAGGAAAGAAAGATTGACAGGGAAGAGCCTCATACTTCCTTGCAGTCGGAGATGATATACGAGAGATGTATTATGCCTCCCTTATTATAGCATAGCATCTTATTTGGTAATCTCTATCTTTAATTTTGTGTTTATCATTCTGTTGTTTCTCTTTATCAGTTCAGTCGCTCAGTCATGTCCGACTCTCTGTGACCCCAAAATTGCAGCACGCCAGGCCTCCCTGTCCATCACCAACTCCCGGAGTTCACTCAGACTCGTGTCCATCGAGTCAGTGATGCCACCCAGCAATCTCATCCTCTGTCGTCCCCTTCTCCTCCTGCCCCCAATCCCTCCCAGCATCAGACTCTTTTCCAATGAGTCAACTCTTCGCATGAGGTGGCCAAAGTACTGGAGTTTCAGCTTTAGCATCATTCCTTCCAAAGAACACCCAGGGCTGATCTCCTTCAGAATGGACTGGCTGGATCTCCTTGCTATCCAAGGGACTCTCAAGAGTCTTCTCCAACACCACAGTTCAAAAACAGCAATTCTTTGGCCCTCAGCTTTCTTCACAGTCCAACTCTCGCATCCATACATGACCACTGGAAAAACCATAGCCTTGACTAGACGGACCTTTGTTGGCAAAGTAATGTCTCTTCTTTTCAATATGCTATGTAGGTTGGTCATAACTTTCCTTCCAAGGAGCAAGCGTCTTTTAATTTCATGGCTGCAGTCACCATCTGCAGTGATTTTGGAGCCCAAAAAAATAAAGTCTAACACTGTTTCCACTGTTTCCCCATCTATTTCCCATGAAGTGATGGGACCAGATGCCATCATCTTTGTTTTCTGAATGTTGAGCTTTAAGCTCAACTCTTTAAGCCTTCAGTCTGCTCTTTCACTTTCATCAAGAGGCTGTTGAGTTCCTCTTCACTTTCTGCCATAAGGGTGGTGTCATCTGCATATCTGAGGTGACTGATGTTTCTCCCAGCAGTCTTGATTCCAGCTTGTGCTTCTTCCAGTCCAGCGTTTCTCATGGTGCACTCTGCATGTAAGTTAAATAAGCAGGGTGACAATATTTGGAACCAGTCTGTTGTTCCATGTCCAGTTCTAACTGTTGCTTCCTGACCTGCATACAGGTTTCTCAAGAGGTAGGTTAGGTGGTCTGGTATTCCTCTTTCAGAATTTTCCACAGTTTATTATGATCCACACAGTCAAAGGCTTTGGCATAGTCAATAAAGCAGAAGTAGATATTTTTCTGGAACTCTCTTGCTTTTTCGGTGATCCAGTGGATGTTAGCAATTTGATCTCTGGTTCCTCTGCCTTTTCTAAAACCAGCTTGAACATCAGGAAGTTCATGATTCACGTATTGCTGAAGTCTGGCTTGGAGAATTTTGAGCATTACTTTACTAGCATGTGAGATGAGTGCAATTGTGTGGTAGTCTGAGCATTCTTTGGCATTGCCTTTCTTTGGGATTGGAATGAAACTGACCTTTCCCAGTCCTGTGGCCACTGCTGAGTTTTCCAAATTTGTTGGCATATTGAGTGCAGCACTTTCACAGTGTCATCTTTCAGGATTTGAAACAGCTCTGCTGGAATTCCATCACCTCCACTAGCTTTGTTTATAGTGATGCTTTCTAAGGCCCACTTGACTTCACATTCCAGGATGTCTGGCTCTATGTGAGTGATCACACCATCATGATTATCTGGGTCGTGAAGATCTTTTTTGTACAGTTCTTCCGTGTATTCTTGCCACCTCTTCTTAATATCTTCTGCTTCTGTTAAGTCCAGACCATTTCTGTCCTTTATCGAGCCCATCTTTGCATGAAATGTTCCCTTGGTATCTCTAATTTTCTTGAAGAGATCCCTAGTCTTTCCCATTCTGTTCTTTTCCTATTTCTTTGCGTTGATCGCTGAGGAATGCTTTCTGATCTCTTCTTGCTGTTCTTTGGAACTCTGCATTCAGATGCTTATATCTTTCCTTTTCTCCTTTGCTTTCGCTTCCGTTCTTTTCATAGCTATTTGTAAGGCCTCCGCAGACAGCCATTTTGCTTTTTTGCATTTTTTTTCCATGGGGATGGTCTTGATCCCTATCTCCTGTACAATGTCATGAACCTCATTCCATAGTTCATCAGGCACTCTGTCTATCAGATCTAGTCCCTTAAATCTATTTCTCACTTCCACTGTATACTCATAAGGGATTTGATTCAGGTCATACCTGAATGGTCTAGTTATTTTCCCTACTTTCTTCAATTTAAGTCTAAATTTGGCAATAAGGAGTTCATGATCTGAGCCACAGTCAGCTCCTGGTCTTGTTTTTGCTGACTGTATAGAGCTTCTCTATCTTTGGCTGCAAAGAATGTAAATCAGTCTGATTTTGGTGTTGACCATCTAGTGATGTCCATGTGTGGAGTCATCTCTTGTGTTGTTGGAAGAGGGTGTTTGCTATGACCAGTGCATTTTCTTGGCAAAACTCTTATTAGTCTTTGCCCTGTTTCATTCCATATTCCAAGGCCAAATTTGCCTGTTACTCCAGGTGTTTCTTGACTTCCTACTTTTGCATTCCAGTCTTCTATAATGAAAAGGACATCTTTTTTGGGTGTTAGTTCTAAAAGGTCTTGTAGGTCTTCATAGAACCATTCAACTTCATCTTCTTCAGCATTACTGGTTGGGTTATAGACTTGGATTACTGTGATATTGAATGGTTTTCTTGGAAACGAACAGAGATCATTCTGTCGTTTTTGAGATTGTATCCAAGTACTGCATTTCGGACTCTTTTGTGACTATGATTGCTACTACATTTCTTCTAATGAATTCCTGCCCGCAGTAGTAGTTATAAGGGTCATCTGAGTTAAATTCACCCATTCCAGTCCATTTTAGTTGGCTGATTCCTAGAATGTCGATGTTCACTCTTGCCCTCTTCTGTTTGACCACTTCCAATTTGCCTTGATTCATGGACCTGACATTTCAGGTTCCTATGCAATATTGCTCTTTACAGCATTGGACCTTGCTTCTATCACCAGTCACATCTACAACTCTGTGTTGTTTTTGCTTTGGTTCCATCCCTTTATTCTTTCTGGAGTTATTTCTCCACTGATGTCCAGTAGCATATTGGGCACCTACTGACCTGGGGAGTTCCTCTTTCAGTATCATATCATTTTGCCTTTTCATACTGTTCATGGGGTTCTCAAAGCAAGAATACTGAAGTGGTTTGCCATTCCCGTCTCCAGTGGACCACATTCTGTCAGGGGTTGACAAACTATTTCTCTAAAAGGCCAGATGGTAAATGTTTAGCCTTTGTGAGACACATGGCCTCTGTCTTAATTATTCAGTTCTGCCATGATAGTGTGGAAAGAGCCATATGTATGTCAGTGTATAAATGAATATGCATGGCTGTGTTTTAATAAACTGTTTTTTTTTTTTTCCAAAAATAAGCTTTGAGCCAGATTTAGCTTGCTGTTGCAGTTTATCAACTGCTGTCCTATATGGTGTAAACATGTATTTGTTTTTCAAACAATGGTGGTGGTGGTTTAGTCACCAAGTTGTGTCCACCTCTTGCAACCCTGATGGACTGTGGCCCACCAGGCTCCTCTGTCCATGGGATTTTCCAGGCAATAATACTACAGTGGGTTGCCATTTCCTCCTCCAGGGGATCTTTCCCAATCTAGGGATTAAACCCACATCTCCTGCATTGCAGGAGGTCTCTTTACTGACTGAGCCACCAGGGAATCCCATCGTTTAATGTATATTTCGAAGTTTTTATGAACGATCTTATATCATATTGTCTGATTTTTTTGTTGTTCAGTGTTATGTTTCTGATTTATTTATGCTGCATGTTGTCATATTTAATTTCTTTTTACTGATATTTCAATCAGGGTTTACTCAGTTATTTCAACTGAGAGTATGCTTAGTATATAAAAACTTGTTAGACTGGTGCTGGAGAACTGAAAGGCAAAAAGGGCACACTAAGTTATCATGTATGTAATAACAGCAAGACACAACGACCAACTCTAGAGTTGGGAAAACAGAACAAGTTGGAATTATTAAAACCCAGAAACTTGGAGGAGGGGCCACTTAGAGCTGAAACTTGGACCTTTGATGATGGGGAACTAGCCTAAGGGGTATTGCTGTCTCCAAGGAGACATGACAAAGGCTGGTGCTGTGAGGCCTGGAAGAGTTACCAACAGGAATCAGTTGTTCTTGCCAGGGTGACGATCTCTGGCAGGGGTAACACTGACAGAAACAGAAAGCAATAGGAAGGAATGTGTCTTTTTTTCCTCTCAGAGCCTCTGCTTCTCCCTGTTGGTAGAGCTTAATAGAGAAAGGGCTTCCCTGGTGGCTCAGATGGTAAAGAATCCGCCTGCAATGTGGGAGACCTGTTTTCAATCCCTGGGTTGGCAAGATCCCCTGGAGGAGGGCATGACAACCCACTCCAGTATTCTTGCCTGGAGATTTCCCATGGACAGGAGGGCCTGGAGGGCTGCAAGTCCATGGGCTCACAAAGAGCTGGACATGACTGAGCGACCAAGCACAGCATAATAGAGAATGATGTGGCAAACGAGAATTAAGGTTTCCAGAGCCTCAGCCTCACAAAGCAAAGCAGGGTAGGGTGGGTTTGAAGATGGATGAATGTCAACTAACAATCAGTAGCTGCAGAATTCCATTGTAAAAATATACCACAGTTTAACTCTGGTTGACAAACATTTGTATTTTCAGGTTTTTTCTGAACACAATGCTGCTGAAGTTCTTGCCTATTTGAAAGGCTTTCTCTTTTTTGTTTACTGAAATCTCTTAATGGGTTTTCAGCAATTTTTCCCATTGCCAAATCCAGTGACTCCTTTTAATATTCTGTTTTTTTATTATTACCACTGTTAACCCCACATTCTTCTTAAAACTTTTTTCTCCTACAATATTGTATGCTTCTGATCCTCCTTTTGTCTTTTTAGTTACCAGTTTTAATTTATTTTCTTGGATTAGGAGTTGATTTTTAAAAATTAGTATTTTTTCTTAATTTTAAGGGAAATTTTAAACATAGAAAAATATAAAGAAAATAATAAAAATCTAAACATTATTGATAGCAACATATGGCTGAATTTTAAATTTTTAAAGTTTTAAATGTTTTTTTCTGACTTGTGATCCAGACCCAGATTTCCAGCTTCCTACCTAAACATTTCCCCATGAATGTCCTCCTGGCATCTCAGACTGACCATATCTAAAATCTAAAACCAAATCTATTTAATGTTTTTTCTTTTTACCATATCCTGTTTCCTATTTCCTTTTTCTCCCTTATCTTTCCCATCTTTGGCTAACAGTGCTTCCAGGATTCATTTTAGGGGTCTTGGATTATTCTTGGCCATGTGAAGTAATTGGACTAATTTACTTTGTGGTTGCATAACTGCCAGTGCCAAGGATTGTTTTTTTAAACATATTCCTTTACGTGTTACCTACAGGTACCTTGTGAATTCCCAGGTTTCATAGCTTTGATATTCATGTACTAGGAGAACTTTTTTCTAGTATAAGAGGTTGGATAGTACAGTAGGTAAGAACATAGACTGTGGAATCAATGCTTGAATCTTGATTTTGCTACTTAACTGCTATATCCCTAGGCAAGATGTGTACCCTCACTATAGAATAGGAATAATACCTACCTAATAGCATTGTGGTGAAAATGAAATGGATTAATAAGTATAAAATACTTAGAATATTCGCTGGATAGAACGGATATAACTGGATATAATAACACTGGATATAACGTTACCTATTATTACTATTACTCTTTGATCTAATACCCTTTGGAATGAACCTTGGGATATATTGAGAGCTTAGAAACTGGTGCCTCTGCTGCCAACCTTAGTATACCTTCAAGCAGTCGTGGGACTGTGGTGTCAGGAGGGATCTCAGTATCTTCCATTAGGTGTTTATTTCTGTGACATTCACCAGGGAAAGTTGTTTCCTTATTATTCCCTGATACTTAAGCAGGCATATTTGTGCCTATGAGTTCTTACTGTCTGCTTTTCCTGTGTAAATTTCATGATGTCCCCTGGTGGACAGATTGTTCCTTAGCCTGTTTTGAGTTCATAGTAGGTTTAAATGAAATAGATAGTCTTCTACCAAATAAAAGCGATCCAAGAAATTTCATCTCCTGTGCTAATTTTAAGAAATTTCTTGAAAAGTCTTGAGAATTGTTTTTTGTGAAAGTTAATCAGAATGATTTTTTTTGTTTGTTTTAGAGTTTCTGCAGGGGAGAAATAAAGAGTGCATCACTAAAGGATTTGTGTCTTGAAGACAAAAGACGCATTGCAAACTTAATTAAAGAACTGGCCAGGTGAGACAAAGCCTTATGTGAAGTGTATTACTATGTGAGAGAGAATATTTTTTTGAAAATAGAAAATTATAAATATGTTCTGATGTCATCCTGTCATTGGACTTGTGAGAACAAAGACTTTTAGGAAAAATAATATTCTGTTGGGCCAAAAAGAAAAGTAGAAAACACACACACACAAACATAAAATGGAAAAGAAATAAACAGCAGAACAAACACCCTCCAATTTGTGTTTTCTGGTTTATTTAATTTCCCAGTTGTTTCATAGAAATATCTGTAGTGGTCATGTATCAGGAGGGAACGTTTTGAAACTTAGCTCTTCTATTGATGTAGGTTGATATTGTTGTTATCAGAGGCAAAGCAGTTACTTTTGGTTTTGCTTTAGCATCTGAAACGGAAGAGAACATTCATGTTATTGTCATCTTTCACAAGAATACTTATCAAATTGCTAACTTCTGATAGTTTTAAATAAGGGGTTTTGAATTTTGGATGTTAGCTGTTTGAATGTAGTATTCCAGTTTATTAATGATGTGTTTGAAGCATATTTACTTTGTATGGTATAATTTTCTCTTAACATATATGTCAAGTTTTGAGATCTTAATAAATGAAGATGTCTGTAGAGGAATGTATTAAAATAAATTATAAAAATTAAGTTTAGGGAAAGGCCATACCTAAACACTGATAAAATAGTACTCATTTTTATCATTGAATTGTATGTTTGAATATAGTAGGTCTTTTTTCTTCTTTCTTTTTTTAAATTAAAGATAACTACATGAAGTATTTCATCTTAAGGCCTTAAAATAATGTTTGTAGAGGCTGTTCTAGAAAAACTGAAGTTAAAAATTACCTTATTAAATCATAGAATCATAGATATAAAAGATGACAAAAGCAGTGATGTTTGGGGGATTAGATTACAGAGTATAAGAATTCAAAGTACTGCCTTAGTCTGAATTTGATATGCCACTTGATTAAGCAGTAACCTCCTTCACTGGAATTCTTTAACTATTCTGCTCCCTGAAGTAGACTTTTCATTATCTCAAGTAGTGTTTTTTATAATGGGAAAACATTTGATTGTTAAACATTTAATTTATGATCATCTTACAAGGCGTTTTTTTTTTTTTTTTTTTTTACCATGGAGAGGGATGTGAATGTCCTTACAGCTATTACAATTAGTTTGACATCATATATTAATAGTCCTGAATTGCCTTATTGGAGAAGGAAATGGCAACCCACTCCAGTATTTTTGCCTGGGGAATCCCAGGGATGGAGGAGCCTGGTGTGCTGCTATCTATGGGGTTGCACAGAGTCGGACTTAGCAGCAGCAGCATTGCCTTATTGTTCTGATACATGTTCAGCTTCCAGGCTTAGCGAACACTTAACATCTTAGGGCATATTGTTTTGGTTTCTGTAAACTTCTGCTTTCTAGCAAAGTGTAAGATTCTTGGTAGAGTGTCACTGTGTTGGTACAAGATTACTACAAATTTGACTGCTAAAACCCCCCATTACCGCTATCAGTTCAATTCAGTCAGTGAGTCATGTCCAACTCTTTGAGACCCTATGGACTGCAGCCAGGCTTCCCGGTCCAGCACCAACTCCTGGAGCTTGCTCAAACTCATGTCCATCAAGTCAGTGATGCCATCCAATCATCTCATCCTCTGTCACTCCCTTCTCCTCCTGCCCTCAATATTTCCCAGCATCAGGATCTTTTCCAGTGTGTCAGTTCTTTGCATCAGATGGCCAGAGTATTGGAGTTTCAGCTTCAGCATCATTCCTTCCAATGAATATTCAGACAGATTTCCTCTGATTTGATTGGTTTGATTTCCTTGCTCTCCAAGGGACTCTCAAGAGTCTTCTCCAACACCACAATTCAAAAGCATCATTTCTTCAGTGCTCACCTTTCTTTATGGTCCAACTCTCACATCCATACATGACTACTGGAAAAACCATATCTTTGACTAGATGGACCTTTGTCAGAAAAGTATTATCTCTGCTTTTTAATATGCTGTCTAGGTTGGTCATAGCTATTAATTTCATGGCTGCAATCACCACCTGCAGTGATTTTGGAGCCCAAGAAAATATAGTCTCTCATTGTTTCCATTGTTTCCCCATCATTTTGCCATGAAGTGTTGGGACCAGATGCCCTGATCTTAGTTTTCTGAATGTTGAATTTTAAGACAGTTTTTTCACTCTCTTCTTTCACTTTCATCAAGAGGCTCTTCCGTTCCTCTTTGCTAATTACCATAAGGATGGTGTCATCTGCATATCTGAGGTTATCGATATTTGTCCCAGCAATCTTGATTCCAGCTTGTACTTCAGCTAGCCTGCCATTTCACATGATGTACTCTGCATATAAGTTAAATAAGCAGGGTGACAATATGCAGCCTTGACATACTCCTTTCCCAATTTGGAACCAGTCTGTTGTTCCATGTCCAGTTCTAACTGTTGCTTCTTGACCTGCATACAGGTTTCTCAAGAGGCAGGTCAGGTGGTCTGGTATTCCCATCTCTTTCAGAATTTTCCAGTTTGTTGTGATCCACACAGTCAAAGGCTTTGGCATAGTTTATAAAGCAGAAGTAGAAGATGTTTCTCTGGAATTTCTTGCTGTTTCTATGATCCAATGGATGTTGGCAATTTGATCCCTGGTTCCCCTGGATTTTCTAAATTCAGCTTGAACAATTTGAACATTCTTGGTTCAAGTGCTGTTGAAGCCTGGCTTGAAGAATTTGAGCATTACTTTGCTAGCATGTGAAATGAGTGCAGTTGTGTGGTAGTTTGAGCATTCCTTGGTATTGCCTTTCTTTGGGATTCAAATGAAAACTGACCTTTTCCAGTCCTTTGGCCACTGCTGAGTTTTCCAAATTTGCTGGCATATTGAGTGCCGCACTTTCACAGTATCATCTTTTAGTACTTGAAATAGCTCAGCTGGAATTCCTTCACCTCCACTAGTTTTGTTTGTAGTGATGATTCCCAAGGCCCACTTGACATAGGACTCCAGGATGTCTGGCTCTCATTGTGATTATCTGAGTCATGAAGATCTTTTTGGTATAGTTCGGTGTATTCTTGCCACCTCTTCTTAATATCTTCTGCTTCTGTTAGGTACATACCATTTCTGTCCTTTATTGTGCCCATCTTTACATGAAATGTTCCCTTGGTATCTCTAATTTTCTTGAAGGGATCGCCAGTGCTTCCAATTCTGTTGTTTTCCTCTATTTCTTTACATTGGTCACTGAAGAAGATTTTCTCATCTCTCCTTGCTGTTCTTTGGAACTCTGCATTCAGATGGGTATATTTTTCTCTGTCTCCTTTGCATTTAGGTTCTCTTCTTTTCTCAGCTATTTGTAAGTCCTCCTCAGAGAACCATTTTGCCTTTTTGCATTTTTTTTTTCTTGGGGATGCTTTTCATCACTGCCTCCTGTACAATGTCGTGAACCTCTGTCCATAGTTCTTCAGGCATTCTCTCTATCAGATCTAATCCCTTGAATCTCTTACTTCCACTGTATTATCGTAGGAATATGATTTAAGTCATACCGGAATGGTCTAGTGGGTTTTCCCTACTGTCTTCAATTTAATTCTGAATTTTACAATAAGGAGTTCATGATCTGAGCCACAATAAGCTCCCAGTCTTGTTTTTGCTGACTGTATAGAGCTTCTCCATAATTGGCTGCAAAGAATATAATCGATTTGATTTTGGTATTGACCATCTGGTGACATCCATGTGTAGAGTCTTCTCTTGTGTTTTGGAAGAGGGTGTTTGCTTTGACCAGTGCATTC